>NC_000085.6:60642086-60986826 GCF_000001635.26 Mus musculus | reverse complement strand
AACATCAAATAAACAATCCTACTAATAAGGAGGCTGAGATAGGAGAAGCATGATTTTAAGACCATTATGTGGTATACAGCAAGACACTATTACATACAAACAAGCAGAAAGTATATATGGATTGTACAATATTGGACCTATTTCTCCAATTACTATATTAGAGAGACCACTGGATGACAGCCAACAAATTTCTAATTCCTCATATTTTTGAATTTCAATTGATTGGGATATGTGGTAATATTAATTTTCATATTAAGAGATATTAAGAAAAAGTGATTATCTCCTGCTATTCTTGTTAGAGGTGGAATTATGCTTGTGTGGGTTTGTTGAAAGATTACTTTCTTGCTTTTTCTAGGGTGTAGTTTCACTCCTTGTGTTGGTGTTTTCCATCTATTATCCTTTGTAGGGCTGGATTTGTGAAAAGATATTGTGTAAATTTGGTTTTGTCATGGAATATCTTGTTTTCTTGGTCTATGGTAATTGAGAGTTTTGCTGGGTATAGTAAACTGGGCTGGCATTTGTATTCTCTTAGGGTCTGTATGACATCTTCTGGGCTTTAGATTAAGACAATTACATACCCTGAACCAAATGTGTGCATGTGCATACACGCATGCATACACACACACACACACACACACACACACACACACACACACACACACACACACGTGTGCACATATGCTCTCAATTCTCAGACACAAGGATTCAGCTTCCAGAATAAGGCTGATAGATTGTGTAAAACAGAATAATGCACCCAAAGATGTCCTAATCCTGGGAATCTGTGAATATATTAAATTATACAGAGGAGGATAAGGTTAAAGACAGAATTATAGACAACAATAGAAACATTTTCTTGAATTACCAAGATAGGTTTATAGTGGCTAGTCATGTCAACTTCACTATATTTAAAATCACCAAGAAGACTAGTAAGGTGTACTTTTGAATGTTTCTATAAAGTATTTCCAAAGGTTATTACTTGAAGTGAAAAGTCTTACACTGAAGAGGTGGCATGGTTACATGGGCCCGGAGGTAAAGAAAAATGAAAAACAATAAAGCCACCTAAGTATCAGTTTCCTCTTTTCTCTGCTTTCTGGTTCTTGTGATTCAAGTTCTCTATTCCACCCTGTTCTCCCAGCCATCTTCAAAGGGTCTGAACACTGAAACCATGAAGCAAAATAAATCTTTCCTTCCTTATGTTGTTTTTGACAGGTCTCAACAACCCAAAAACAACCAATGAAAGGTTCAGGGGGATAAAGGGAGGCAGAAGCATCAGATCCGAGTAAGAAAAAAAAAAAAAAAGTGAGAAAAGTCTGTCTGGCCCCTGTGAGCTATGAAGAGGTAAAGGACTGCAAGCCAAGGGATGGAGAAGGCCTGCAGAAGCTGGCAAGGAGTAGAGAGCAGATTCTCTTCTAGAGCACCCAGAAGAAGCCTTTCACTTACACTTCGTTTTCAATTCAGTGAGACAGGGGTCAGACTCCCAGCATAAAGAACTATAAGTTAATAAATATGCAAGAGTTTTGATCCACAAAATAGTATGTGTTGCTTCAATCCACTTGTTTATGGTAGTATTTACAGCAACCATAGGAAAACGATACAAGATACTTTGGACAGGGGTGTTCTTTCCCCCACAAAATGACCTCCACACCTACATCTGGCCCTTTAGTTCTGCTAAGGATCCCATAATAAATGATTCTTCTATAACTCAGGCAGACTGTAACAATACCTAATGTTTTAAAGGTCATCACTTCCAGACAAACAGGCCAAGTAGTCTGTTGGGTTAAATTACATATTTATATATATTTTTAAAGGATTGATTGATTGATTGATTATATGTAATTACATTGTAGCTGTCTTCAGACACCTCAGAAGAGGGCATCAGATCTCATTATGGATGGTTGTGAGCTACCATGTGGTTGCTGGGATTTGAACTCGGGACCTGCGGAAGAGCCAGTCAGTGATCTTAACTGCTGAGCCCCCTAAATTACATATTTAATGACTGAAAGTGTTAACATTTTTTATTGTTTCAATAGAACTTGATTTTTGGATTTTTTTATTTTGGTCTGTTTTGTTTGTTTGTTTCTTTGACTGATTGGTTGGTTTGGGTTTTTTTTGAGACAAGATTTCTCTAGGCTAAACAAGTCCTGGCTATCCTGGAACTCAGTGCTATAGAATATGCTGTCCTTGAACTCATAAAAATCAGATTGCCTCTACCTCCCAAGTTCTGGGATTAAAGATGCACACCACTACCACCTAGCTTATTTCTCTGTATCATAAGATATAGACAAGCTATGCCCAATCCTGCTACTGCACAAATTCTTCCATCATCCTGGCCACAGTTGCCCCTAGGCCTGCTGCCCTACTTTAGTGGGTTGTCAGGCTTACAAGGGGCTAGAACCGTATATCCTACCTCTCTGCTTCAAAGGGCCCAGTCAGGACCCAGCAGTAACAGCTAGTTATTTCCCCAGGCTTAACCACCTGGGAACCCAGAGGCTCAGATCATTTTCCTTGGTCACATTCAATCCTGATCATCTTCTGCCTCGCTTTATTTCTCTCTGGACCACTGCTTTCAGAGCCTTTGCACTGCTCTGCCAGGAATACCCCCTTCCTACTTTTCTTAATGTTCTTCACCCTTACTTCCAGTCTCAGCTTGTATCACCATCCTGACTTGGTCAGCTAAAGGATATCACCTTATCCATATGGTTCAACAGAGCTTTAGTTGGTTGCTCAGTCTGTCTCTTGAACATACATATCAGCTTATGATCATTCATCTATTCTCTCAGCACATTTCCATTGACTCATTTGAGCACTGCATGTGAATGACCACTAACAGTCAGACCTGTACTCAGTGTATAAAAAGTGTTTTAAGAAATTGGTGAGCTTGCCTTTACTGATAGTAGACATATAGTAGCAGAGACCTAGTGTGATGGTTTGGAGATATGGCCTTGGTGGAGGAAGTATTTCACTGTGGGCATGGGCTTTAAGAACCTCATCCTAGCTGCTTGGAAGCCAGTCTTCTCCTAGAGGCCTTTGGATGAAGATGTAGCACTCTCAGCTCCTCCTGCACTATGACTGCCTGGATGCTGCCATGCTCCCACCTTGATGATAATAGACTGAACTTGAGAACCTGTAAGCCAGCCCCAATTAAATGCTGTCCTTTTAAAAGTTGCCACAGTCATAGTGTCTCTTCACAGCAATGAAACCCTAAGATACCTGGTCTTGCATTTTCTGCCATTCTCTCTTAGCCCATGGTAAATACTCAGTGGCTGCTGATTAGATGTGAATGTGTGCTTTATCTCAGGCACATATTTCTTTCAGGCTCTAGTCTTTACCTTTCCTACCCCTCTATCTGCCAAAGTCACACCTGGACTCTTAGTATAGTTCCAACAGCCACTTTTCATAATGCCTTTGAAAAGCAGAGCCCTGTCTGGCACTCAGCCTCCTTAAAGGGGTAAAGGGAGACAATGATGTGGTTAACACAATACTTGTTAACTGCAAGCTTTCTTCATGGCTACTTAGCAGGAAAAGAAATGATTGCTTGTGGAATTAATGACAACCTCTCTTTTACTGTAGGCCTATGTACTAGCTGTACCTTGAGTCTCACTCACAGATCAAAATCCTGTACTTAGTGAGAGAAGCTCACCAAACCAACACTGTCACAACTGCAAGCACTAGCTCATAGTCATCTAAGGATTCAAGCAGCCTTGAGTCTCTGTCTTTATTGGCTTCTCCACTGTATTCTTACAGCCTATAAAGACAACCCAGTCTCTGTCACTATGAAGGTTACAGCTCATTCCAAGCATTAAAGCTCGATGAACTACCAGAGAGTAGTGGTCAGAGCTGGAGAGGAAGCATGGGAATGGGTAGCCTCAGAAGGAGGATGGCTTAGAGATGGGCAGGATGGCTCCCACTACAAATAAGGGACAAGATGTAGGGCTGAGATGCCAGTTGAACTATGCTCGCTTATGGCTCTAAGGAAAGAAAGCCACAAAGGACCAAGAGGATAGGCCTTAAGCCTGAATGGGAAGGAGTACAGGGGCAAAGCCTGGGAGGGAGCACACTAAGAAAGTATGTGTGTTTCTGGACCCAGGAGCCTCAGTGTCCTTCCAGGTTCTTCATGGTGCAGTTTCTGGAAGCACTTTTTATCAAATGCCACCTTCTTGTTTTTGCTTTCTTAGCCACCAAGTAATCATCTCCTCTTCCTCTGATTAGGGAATGGTAGGAGGAAGGAGGGAACCAACAAAATCAAGAACCCTTCCATGGGAAAGTATGCCTCAGCAGTGAATATTATACAGGACTTGCCAAGTAATAACAGTTAGCCTTTATGTCTCTTTTACTTTTATTGCCTTTTAGACAGAGCCTTACTATGTAACCCTGGGGTGCCTGGAACTCTCTGTGGGTTGGCCTTGAATTTAAAGAGATAGATGGGCTTCATTCTGCCTCCTGAATGATTGTGCCACCAAACTCAGCTATTTAATTTAGAAGTTAAAGATATGTGGTGTTTCTTACACACTCAGGGCCAGGGAACATGGTATCCTCTTTTACTCTTCATATAACCCTAGTGATAGATAGATCCTAATTATTGAATCCATTTTGCAGATGAAAAAATAGAGTCACAGAAAGGAAAGACTCTCAAATCATCAGAGTTTGTGTCACAACTCCAGCAAAGGCTCAAGTGACACTATAAGACTGATGCTCATTTCCTCTTTTAAGAAATGAGTGAAAGGGGAAGCTAGAGAAAGCTTTGCGGATAGCTTTCTTCTTGCTCTTCTGTTGTTATTACAGCACTTGTTGAAGCAGCAGCCCAAGGACGCTTCCAATGCTCAACTCAGAGGGACTAGGAGCCTGTGAGTCTGATGCAAAGTTCTTGAGCAGCACCAGGGATATGGGATAAGTGCTTGCACTTCTTAGAAACTTTCTTGTTCTCTGATTTCTCATCACACAGTCTACTTCTAAATAGGATCTATAGAAACACACAGGAGTTTGAACATGTCTACTGAAAATAATCCCCCCACTTCCAAAATTTGGTGATCAAGGCTCTGACTTGCCATGAAAACTATCCCATTTGTCTGTGTCTTGTCTGCCTTGCATCACATGATAATTGGCCATTATTAAATCCACAGAGTTCTCACGACCTTTCACCAGCTTTCTATCTTCCTGTGCTGGTTATAATGTCCCTGAGGAAATCTGACTGGCTGGCTCTTCTTCTCTCTTGAGGCCACGCATCATGCTCTTGCCTGGAGTCTGCAACAGTCTGATAGGTCCCATCACCGTGAATGGAAAGGAGGCCATGCAAGCAAGTTAGAACAAAGGTACTAGTGGTGGCAGGTATGACTCGAGGGGGCATGGGAGCCACCGAAGCCATTTGCTCATCCTCCAAAGTTTTTTTGGAATACTGCTGATAGAGACCTAGTGTACACAGACCTTAGACTTCCTGGAAGCACCCCCCTACAGATTAAAGGCCTATGGTTTGGTAAGGTCTATGTTATGTCTATGCAAGTGACCAGTTTGTTATAGATTCTCATCAAGGTGAGCCCTTCTATTATGCAAACTAAATAACATATAGGAAAGCTGTAGAAATCAGAGATATTCTCAATATACTCTGGCCATGGTCTGAGAGGTTCTTACATGCCTTAATGCTGTGTTATAGGTCGCTCTGTTGTATTTCCAGGCTCAAAAGGCCAATTACCCACCTGCTCCCAGCCAACACCTAGATAGTGATGCTACAATGCTGCCTGAGAAGTGTGTGTGGTTAGACTCTACTTAGGTCTTTACATTCAGGTGAGTTCTAAGGATTCATCTACCCCATATACCATTACTATCCCAGATGAATGTATCTAGAAGAAACCCTCACAGAAAGGGCTGCCTAAAGCATGCATGTACCACAGTCCCTAAGTAAGTATAAGCCATGGACTCTGGATAACTAAAGTCCATTCTCCTTTAGTCAAGGACAAGCAGGAATACTGAAGAGACATGGCCTTTGTCTTAGTTACTCTTCTATTGCTATGATAAAACACCATGACCGAGGGAGCTTATAAAGAGAGCATTTAACTAGACTTAGTTTCAGAGTGTTAAAGATCATGACTGCAGAGCAAAGGTGTGAAGAACAGCTGAGAGCTCACATCTTGATCCGCAAGCATGAGGCAGAGAAAGCACATGGAGAATGTTGCAAGTCTAACAAGGCCACACCTCCTAATTCTTCCCAACTATCTCCACCAACTGGGAACCAACTAGTCATACCTATAAACTTAAGGGGATTATTCTCATTTACAAACACCATCTTGGGTCTTGGTGTCTGAGTGTTTGGGGACTTCCCAGCTAGATATACAACTCCAGAGATGGGCAGGATAAAGAAGTAGAGAGTTCTAGGAACACAGAGCAGCTTCCTATCTAACCCTGATCCTACCACATGGCAGAGCCAACCCTAGGTACCTGGAAGAGCCAGCTCAGAGACTCAGGAAGAGCCCAAGGTCACATAAGATTGGGTCATTCACACTCCACTGATATTCTTGACAGTCTGAGAGATGAAGAATCAGGCCATGGAGCAGCCTGACAAAACTAGGTAAGACAGGGATGAGGTGGGCAGAGAGAGAAGTCAGAAGAACTATAGGCAAAACAGACTCAAAACAGACTATTTTTAGGCCAATTGGTCTGCCTAATAGTCTGCTCTTTTATTGGCACTTTTATTAGGGGCTTCTGTTGTAACAGACGATCTCAATGATCAGGCAGAAGCTGTGGTGGGACCAGGAGTCTCAGCACATCCTAGGCCTCCCAGCAGTCCTTGCCTCTGCAGAACTGGATGTGGTGAGATGAAGACACACAGTTCTAACCAAAAAAAATTCCATGGTACCGCAGTTTCCAGCTAGAAGAATCCAAAACTTCCAGACTAGAGCATGAAGAGGCATGGTGTACTGCCCAGGGCATGTGGGGTCTGTGGTCTGTAGCAGGTTCCAGCATCTCTAGGCCCCACCTCATGGCCACACCACAGTTGGGGTTTCAGGAGCAGAAAAACCTCAGCCACAACCAGGGGATCCCACAACCTCAAATTAGAAAAACCAAAACCAACACAAGGCCTGGTTACCAGTCACCATGGGGACAAGGAGACAGGCCTCCTTAGCACCAGCAACTAAGCCTGAGAAAAGTATCTGGCACAACTTGGAAGAAATGCACAGCTGAGGAAGGCCCCTTGGGAAACTCTTACCCAAGGACAGAGCTAGCACTGGAGGATGCATCCTTGGGTGGCAGTCATGATGTTACACATCAGCTTACAGCATCTTAACTGCAATATAAACAGTGCCACTGTGCTGAGCCTAGCATTGCTAACTCACTCTGTGTTTTTTCCTGCATTTACACAGGAAAAAAACTGTTACCACTTTGATTTGTTGTGTTAAAAACCAGCACCTCAAGTTCAAAGTACCTGGCACAATATACTGGCACAATATAAGTGCCACTCAATGTGGTAGTCAACATCACCCCCATCTTCATCATAGCTATCCCAGACATAACTACCTCCATTATCACCAGCATCCCTCTTGACTAGCAATAACACCATCTCCAATACCACCTCCACCACCATCATCATCACTACCACCATCATCTTCATTGCAATGATCACCATTATCATTATCACCAGCATCCCTATTATAATTCCATCCTTATTTAGTAAAGCTATTTGTAAATGACAGAACTGAGGGCTCAGAGCTGCTATGAGACAACTAAATATTCTGATTACAAGTTGATCCATGTTTTTAATTAACCAAATCCTTACTCCACCACTACCACCACACACTCTAACCACACGCACTCCATTATCAGGATGTTCAGATCTGTCCCAACACTGCTAGAAATGTCACGGAAGTCAGGCAGGCACTGGTAATATAGCCCACTACTTCTCGTGTCTCATGTCCACCCTTGTGAGTGCTTGATCCACATCAGCATCTTTTTCTCACTGTTCCTCAATTACCTGAGTAAGTACCAGTGTCCCACATCCTATACTCACAAGGACATAGTGGGTAGCTGTGAGGTTGGGACATCCAATATGAGGTATAAAAATGTAAATACTTAACAACTTCTTTGTTAAAAAGAAAAAGACACAGTAATGATGCTTATCCTTGGACTCTAGAAAGTTCTCTCAGTTGGTTCAAACTTGGTAGAGAAGTCTCACTATCCCCTTCCACTGAAAGAACAAGGGGAAGACAGAGACAATTTCTGTGTCCCCACTGAAAGGCTCAGGTAGAGAATGGTGAGCTGCCCCTTGCACCAGGCAATGGCAAGCCTTTCTACCATGTCTGATGGAGAAGGCAGGGCTGCACAGCAACACTAGGGTTCACATCATGCTCTAGATCAAGCTTTCCAGATTTTTTCAAAAAGAGATAACAACAACAAAACATAGAGAAAGATGTAAAGAAGGGAGGAAACAGGAAGGGAGGGGAGAGTAGAGGAAGGGAGGGAAGGGGAAAAGAGGGAGAGAGAGAGTTGCCAAACATCTCTCTCTAAAGAAACTGCTCTTTCTACAAGTTTCGAGGACCTCAGAATGAGCACCTGAAGGGCACTATGTGTCTCTAGCAGAACAGACATGAGCATCCCTGCACACCCAGGTAAGCAATACGTGAGTAGAGCCCACTGCTGCTGGGTGAGTGCTGCTTCTTCAGTAAGCTCAGCCTTTTACTAGCTGGCGGACTTTTGCCACTCAGGACTGTAAGAGTAACAGAAATCATGGAGAAGGTTCAGTGCACTCAGGTACTCGGGGAAAGAGCCAATCATTGTTGGGTATTTGTTTTCTTACACCAAGAACAAGCTGTGAGCTGTTAGCATTCCTAATGCTTCAGATTTCCTCCCTTTATTATACCACGGTTATACTGAGACTTCAAGAGTTTAAAATCCTAATTCTTATAAGTTAGCCCAGCTCTAATAAAACATCTCACTATATGATCCACATTTATAATCATAAATACAAATTTAAGTTTCCTTTGGTTGCCTTTTTTTTTAATTAGGTATTTTCCTCGTTTACATTTTCAATGCTATCCCAAAAGTCCCCCATACCCTCCCCCCCACTCCCCTACCCACCCACTCCCCCTTTTTGGCCCTAGCGTTCCCCTGTACCGGGGCATATAAAGTTTGCAAGTCCAATGGGCCTCTCTTTGCAGTGATGGCCTACTAGGCATCTTTTGATACATATGCAGCTAGAGACAAGAGCTCTGGGGTACTGGTTAGTTCATATTGTCGTTCCACCTATAGGGTTGCAGTTCCCTTTAGCTCCTTGGGTAATTTCTCTAGCTCCTCCATTGGGGGCCGTGTGACCCATCCAATAGCTGACTGTGAACATCCACTTCTGTGTTTGCTAGGCCCCGGCATAGTCTCACAAGAGACAGCTATATCTGGGTCCTTTCAGCAAAATCTTGCTAGTGTATGCAATGGTGTCAGCGTTTGGAAGCTGATTATGGGATGGATCCCTGCATATGGCAATCACTTTCATCACAGCTCCAAATTTTGTCTCTAACTCCTTCCATGGGTGTTTTGTTCCCATTTCTAAGAAGGGGCAGTGTCCACACTTTGGTCTTCATTCTTCTTGAATTTCATGCGTTTAGCAAATTGTATCTTATATCTTGGGTATTCTAAGTTTCTGGGCTAATATCCACTTATCAGTGAGTACATATTGTGCGAGTTCCTTTGTGATTGGGTTACCTCACTCAGGATAATGCCCTCCAGGTCCATCCATTTGCCTAGGAATTTCATAAATTCATTTTTTTAATAGCTGAGTAGTATTCCATTGTGTAAATGTACCAAATTTTCTGTATCCATTCCTCTGTTGAGGGGCATCTGGGTTCTTTCCAGCTTCTGGCTATTATAAATAAGGCTGCTATGAACATATAGTGGAGCATGTGTCCTTCTTACCGGTTGGGACATCTTCTGGATATATGCCCAGGAGAGGTATTGCGGGATCCTCCGGTAGTACTATATCCAATTTTCTGAGGAACCGCCAGACTGATTTCCAGAGTGGTTGTACAAGCTTGCAATCCCACCAACAATGGAGGAGTGTTCCCCTTTCTCCACATCCTTGCCAGCATCTGCTGTCACCTGAGTTTTTGATCTTAGCCATTCTGACTGGAGTGAAGTGGAATCTCAGGGTTGTTTTGATTTGCATTTCTCTGATGATTAAGGATGTTGAACATTTTTTCAGGTGTTTCTCTGCCATTCGGTATTCCTCAGGTGAGAATTCTTTGTTCAGCTCTGAGCCCCATTTTTTAATGGGGTTATTTGATTTTCTGGAGTCCACCTTCTTGAGTTCTTTATATATATTGGATATTAGTCCCCTATCAGATTTGGGATAGGTAAAAATCCTTTCCCAATCTGTTGGTGGCCTTTTTGTCTTATTGACTGTGTCTTTTGCTTTGCAGAAGCTTTGCAATTTTATGAGGTCCCATTTGTCAATTCTCGATCTTACAGCACAAGCCATTGCTGTTCTATTCAGGAATTTTTCCCCTGTACCCATATCTTCGAGGCTTTTCTCCACTTTCTCCTCTATAAGTTTCAGTGTCTCTGGTTTTATGTGGAGTTCCTTAATCCACTTAGATTTGACCTTAGTACAAGAAGATAGAAATGGATCAATTTGCATTCTTCTACATGATAACCGCCAGTTGTGCCAGCACCATTTGTTGAAAATGCTTTTTTCCACTGGATGGTTTTAGCTCCCTTGTCAAAGATCAAGTGACCATAGGTGTGTGGGTTCATCTCTGGGTCTTCAATTCTGTTCCATTGGTCTACTTGTCTGTCACTATACCAGTACCATGCAGTTTTTATCACAATTGCTCTGTAGTACAGCTTTAGGTCAGGCATGGTGATTCCACCAGAGGTTCTTTTATCCTTGAGAAGAGTTTTTGCTATCCTAGGTTTTTTGTTATTCCAGATGAATCTGCCGATTGCCCTTTCTAATTCATAGAAGAATTGAGTTGGAATTTTGATGGGGCTTGCATTGAATCTGTAGATTGCTTTTGACAAGATAGCCATTTTTACAATGTTGATCCTGCCAATCCATGAGCATGGGAGATCTTTCCATCTTCTGAGATCTTCTTTAATTTCTTTCTTCAGAGACTTGAAGTTCTTATCATACAGATCTTTCACTTCCTTTGTTAGAGTCACGCCAAGGTATTTTATATTATTTGTGACTATAGAGAAGGGTGTTGTTTCCCTAATTTCTTTCTCAGCCTGTTTATCCTTTGTGTAGAGAAAGGCCATTGACTTGTTTGAGTTAATTTTATATCCAGCTACTTCATTGAAGCTGTTTATCAGGCTTAGGAGTTCTCTGGTGGAATTTTTAGGGTCACTTATATACTATCATATCATCTGCAAAAAGTGATATTTTGACTTCTTCCTTTCCAATTTGTATCCCCTTGATCTCCTTTTGTTGTCGAATTGCTCTGGCTAGGACTTCAAGTACAATGTTGAATAGGTAGGGTGAGAGTGGACAGCCTTGTCTAGTCCCTGATTTTAGTGGGATTGCTTCCAGCTTTTTAACTATAGACTTTAAATGTTTCTCATGCTAAATCTATACTATCAGCTATCATAGTTCAAAAATGTAAGTTTCCTTTGGTTGCCTTCTAACTATACATTTAAGGTGTTTCTCATGCTAAATCTATATGATTAACTATCATATTCACAAGGTCGAGGTTTTGAGTTTCCTCTAATTGTCTTTTAAATATAAACTTTAAAATGTTTCTCATTATGCTATTTATATACATTCAGTCTCCTAGACAGAAAAAAAAGCCCTTTTGCTCTTTCTGCTCCATGAAAGCTTTTTGTCTTCCGTAAGCTCATCTTAAAGAATGTTCATGCTGTTAACAAATTTATCCCTTTTATAAATTTATAAGCTCCATGAAACCCACTCAGATCTACCTCTTGTGGACCAAACAGACTCCATCCAGATAAATACACCTGCCAACCAATAGTCTAAGTTCCTACCTGTCATCTATTCTAGAGGATGGGATTCTTCTCCTGCTCCCTAGGATTGGGACTTTCCTCACCCCAACCACCAAGAATGTACACCTTCAAATGTACACCTAAGAAAAAATTTTTCTCCCAAACTTTATTCTCTATCTCTAATATATATATATGAATGTATTTAAGCATCTTGTCAAGTACAGGCATTACTCAAAATCTACATCCAGGACAGCTCCAGAGAAGCAACCCACAATGCTCCAATCTACTCTCACAGACACAGATGCATCTACTGGACCTGCTCTTTCTACCTACACATGGTTCCACAGACCCTAGACAGCAAGGAAAGAGCCAACTCTTCTAACACTGGATCAACATCCCATCTCCATTTTCTTAGGTTTCCCAGAGACACATTACCCCAAGGTCAGCAGGAAGTAGCTAAAGATCAAGACAACCTTATTCCTGCCTCACCATCACATCTTTCTAGTTTTTCCTTTTTTAAATTAAACCAAAATGGAAGAATGTTAGTATTCCTTCTAGGCTCTGCCCAGCAGTTACCTGGCAATAGCCAGGTAGGCCTGGTTTACTGTATAAGAGGCTGTGTGCCACCTCCTTGTTCTCTTATTCTCTCTGACTTTCTTCTCTCCCTGGCCCTTTCTCCCTCTCTCCCCACTCCTCCCCCCTCTCTCCATGTGTTCCTGGCCAACCTTGCCTCTTCTCCTTCTCCTTTCCTCCCTCCCCCTCCCCGTCCTTTTCTGTCTCTACTCCCTTGTCAACTTTCCTTCCCATGCCCTAAATAAACTTTATTCTATACTATACCCATTGTATGGCTGGTATCTCAGCATAAGTCACCCTTTCCATTTCACTATACCTGACTCTATAAAACAAATCCTGTCCATATATATGACATAACATGTGTTCTCCTCCATGTTCCCCCATGACAATTCTCATGTGCCATGGCCTTATCTGCTGCCTGGCCTATCAACCTCCATTGCCCATACCTACCTCTCAATCACACCAAAAAATAATAAATAAATAAATAAATAAATAAATAAAGCCCAAATTCAAGAGTTTCCTAATATCCCAGAGTTCCAGGTACTCCACACCCTTCAACCCTCTGCATCCACGAAAGCTATGAGTCAGCCGTTCTGGGGTGGAACTGTGAGCCAAGCATAACCCCAGGGCCTGGCAAGGGAGAAGATGCCATGAAACAATGGAGGTATGTATCATGAGAGCCTTCTGACTAGAGATACTGATTTCTCCTTCCCTCCCCCATCCATTCCACTATATGACATCTGAGGTAAAAAGCAAACAACCAGCTCTTGCTCCCTCCTTGTTCTCTTATTCTGCAAGCCACTCTGTACCTAGGAGCCACAAACCCCTGCTAGGAAAATAAATGCACAAGGAGCACCACTTAAACTGTGAATGGTGGCACACACCTTCAATCCCAGCAGGATTATCAGAAGTTCAAGGCCATCCTCCATTGTATAGAAATGTCAAAGCCAAGCCTGGGATAAAGACCGTGAGGATTGAACCCTGAGCTGTGCATACTAGGCAAGCACTTTACCAACTGATCTACATCCTCAGTCACATCTCTCAGTCTAAAAATTATTTTAAGAATTTTATTTTTAATTATGCATATGTGAATATATACATATGGGGATGTATGCCTGTGATGCATGTGCAGGTATCTGCAAAGGCCAGAGGCATCTGGAACCGAAACTACAACAGGTTATGAACCACCTCACTAACATAGGTGCTGGGAAATGAACTAGGGTTCTCTGGAAAAGTAGCAAGTGCTCTTAACTGCTGAGCCATCTTCTTCTCAATTTTTAAAATATATGCTCCAATTCTCATGTAGGTTTAATAGCACTGGGCACATACCTATACACATTTGCCCATTTACCATCTCTTTACAGGGAATGATACTTGAAATTTAAAGTAACAGAAAGCCTCTACAGCAGGCTGCAGAAACAATAGAACTGAGCTCACAAAAGTTCAAGAGGGATGCCGAGCAGAGGGAACAGCATGTGCAAGTATTTCACAAGAGTTACAAATGAACACACTGTAGCTCAAGAAGTGGTAAGGAGCCAGGTGTGGTGATGCATGCCTTTAATCCTAGCACTTGGGAGGCAGAGGTAAGTGGACCTCTGTTGAATTTGAGACCAGCCTGGTTTAATAGCAATTCTAGGACAGCCAGAGTTAATAGAAAGACCCTGTGTCAAACATGCCTACCACACCCCCCACTGACAAAAAAATGGAGGAGGGCAGGGTGTAAAAAGCAAAGGTCTGGGACCATGGGAGAATAATAAATCAATTTCCAGAGGCACTCTGAGGGAGCAGGACTAAGTGTTCTGGGTAACAGGGTTTGGAGACTTAAGGAGAAGGTATCCAGATTACCCTCCAGGCCATTTGTGAAGACTCAATGAAGAAGAGTAAATATTCAGAGAACAAAACCCAAGCTGCATTAGAATTGCTCAATTTAATCCAGGGAAATGGTTCAGTGGGTAAAGTGTTTGTTGTGCAAGCATGAGGACCTAAGTTCAGATCCCTACACCCATGTAAAAAGCAGGCAGGCATGGCAGTGTGCACCATAATCCCTTCACTGGTGGGGCAGAGACAGGTGAAGCATGGAAGTTTGCTAACCAGCCAAAATGGAGAGCTTCACATTCAGTAAGAGACCCTATCTCAAAAATACATACATACATACATACATACATACATACATACATACATACATACATACTAGAAAAAAATAAGGTGGTGAACAATAATATACTCAAGAAAGAAAGATAGGAAGAAAAGAAGGAAGGGAAGGAAAATGGGCGAGACAGGGAGGAGGAAGGAGTGAATCAATGCTAAATTCAGGAAGCCTGAGACACAGGTAGAGCTAAGGATATTCATACAGTGGTCTAGATCTAGCCTGAGGTGGAAGGTTGTATGTCACTGGAAAGACAGGCTCTTCTCTCTGCTTACAAGGTGGGACTAGATAATAAACCAAGTTCTCCCTCTGTTTCCCTTTACATTTGGTTAACTGCCATTAGCTGTTGGCTCCCACAGACAAAAACACCTTGCCTTACTCAGCCCTCTGGAATTATGCCTGGCATGTACCATGTACCAGGAACTTGTGGAATGAAAGAATGAGTGACTAAGACAACAGTACTACCCTTGGCTGTACTGAGAGGCTAAATGAGATAGATGCAGTATTCCTCCAAGCATGTTCATATAGTGAGTGCTCAATAGATGTAAGCTACATGTATCTTCGGCAACACTACATAGAAGAGGAGAAGCTAAACCCAGGTCTGCCAACATCTGAGGAAGTAAAAAAAAAAAAAAATGCTAAAGATGTAAGGGGATGCCTCAGTGGGGGCCCTAAAATAGGCAGGCTTCATGCAGACAGCCTACCACCTTCAAATGCTGTGGAGAGGACATGCAGTCAGAACAAGATGTTCCTGTAGGCTCAACCAGGAGGCCTATCACCAGAGCTGACTGTAGATCACATCACTGTTAGGGCAATGTCAATGACGACAGGTGGAATAAATACCCTGTTGTTAACTAGGTACTTTCTAGATGTTAAGTTCTGTTCTCTGACAACATCACAGCAATAAAATATTTAAGTTTCTTGTTGTGTTTTTTAAAATGACACACTAAGAGCTGGAGAGATGCTTCAGTATTAAGACCACATAACTCTCCTGCACAGGACCTGAGTTCTGTTCCCAGCACCTACATCAGGTGACTCATCAGTGATTGTAATTATGGCTTCTAAGGGATCTGACATCTTCTAAACAGAAGGCACCTACAGTCATGTACACAGTCTCACAAATAGATATACATATACACATGATTTTAAAATAAAATAAATCTTTAAAACAAACAATGACATACAAGGTCGTACATGAGGTCCACAGAAGTACCATGAACCATGAGGCTTATACACTCTTCCAAGTCCCTCTGGAAGCACCTGGCACCGGCTAAAAGACAGTACCATACCCAGTCCATACAGGTAACTTACATTTGTCTTGCTGTTACTACTTTGGCTGAAAGCATAGTCACAACACACCAGTAGATACTAGTTCTTACAGGTCAGGAGACTGCCCACAATATAGGTGCCTTTCCTCTTAGGAGGTAGAAGCATCATGGGGTGGCCCTACACCCACACTCATCCAGTATCTTCACTTCTTGGAACTCTAGCTGCCAAGTCAAAAGGTTGTTCTAAAAAACCAACAGGATGAGGGATGGGACAGAAAGTCGGATCAAGAAAACACTGAGATGTCAAGTCTGTGAGGGAAGCTGCACTGAATCAGCTAGACACAGAATTGTGTTGCATCAGCTTACAATATCAGTGATTTTCCACGGTCCCTTTGGTGACCTGGCCTGAGACAGTCATCCTGGGTTCTTTCCAATAGAGGCTCTTCTGCCACTCACCAATTATGGGAAAGAAAACGGCCTAACTTCTCTGGCTGCTGTGGAACTTTGTGCAGACATCAAAAACTAAAGGTTCATCTGCCTTAATCCTTGTAAACAGTCTACTTCCAGAGACAGTATCAGAAAAGGTCCAATACTCATTTTCCAGTTTCTTTTGCAACTAGATCATAGACTGTGTTGTCTGTTTTTAGCCAGTGAGATAAAGGAGATCTCCTGGGGTGCTTCCTCATAAAAAAAAACAGGAGAGGAGAATGCATCCCTTCTTCATTTGGACATCAAGTGGAAGCCGAGTGATAACTGGAACTGGCCACTATTATGTGACAGAATGAGACATACATAAAGTCTAAGCTTTAAAGATACTGCTGGGGAGAGATAAGAACAGCCTAGACCTGGACAATACTGCTAAACTGGTCCTGGGATCACCCAGCCTCACACTGTGTTATAAGAGATGATTAGTATTTCTTATTATTTAAATCATTTTTAGTCCAGCTCTGCTCAAATCATTTTGACAGATTTTCTGCCACTTTATTCAACTTTTATCTCTGGAGTCCACTATGCCCAGCCTAGAGCTGAGTCTAGAACCCCATAAACAAGGGACCTCCTTCTTCCTCCTCTCTTCCCTCTTCTCTTCTTCCTCTCTCTTCTCCTCTCTTTCCCTCCTCCTCCTTCTCTTCTTCCTCCTCCTCTTCTTCTCATCTTCTTCCTCCCCATTCTTCTCAGTTGGATCTCATATAGCCCATGCCAGCCTCAAACTTGCTATATAGTCAAGGAAACTCTTGAATTTCTGATCCTCCTGCTTCTGTTTCCTTAGTGCTGGGTACAGGCATGTACCACCAGGCCCATATAATGCAGTGTTGGGCAGCAAACCCAGCGCTTCATGTATGATAGGAAAACACTATACCAACTAAACTATTTCCTTAGCCTCAGGTTCTGTGTTTATGAGGATTATGGTCCAAATCTAGGGTTGGCAAACCTTATATAAGGGCATCTGTTTATAGAACACATAGTCTGTGTCAAAATGACTCACCTCTACTGCTGTAGAACAAATCAACAAACAATACATAAATAAATAGGACTAGCTATGTGCCAAAATAAAAATGTATTTATAAAATCAGAGGTTTGGGGCAGATCCAGCCTGAGGGTCACATTTGGTCCATCCCCTACTTATAGTCTCCAAATTCCTAAAACATCTCTGAGCTTCTCCCCAACCCTCAACATTAATGCTGCAGGCTAAAGTGACAGCTAAGTCCTTGACAGGTTGGGGACTCAGCTCCTCTACAGCTTCTATTTGGTGTTCTACATGTCAGTCTTGGTCTTTTCCTAAGAATAAGATTGTCAAGAAAGCTGAGCCTGGAAGTAGGGCTCTCAGACTGAAAACAGGTGAGTTTCCCCACTGAGGTCCAAAGGAACAATTCCCACATCCCTCACTTTCAAGAGCCTCCTTGAAACCCAGTTTGTCCCTCAAGTTCTAGTCCACTAGGAAACAGGGGTATGCAGGCTTTGAATCTAAGAGCACCTCCTAGATTCAACCATTCAAAACAGGCATGGGCTCAATTTTCAAAGAAACAGAGATTAAGAGAAAGACAAAAAACTAAAGTGTACCTAAAGGCAAAGCTAGGATTCAAACCTAGGGTTTTTGTTGCATTACACATAGACACTCATGCCCAGGTGCCCTTTCCCAGTCAAGAGAAAGTGCACCATCCTACATCCAAGCTAAGACCAAGGAGAACAGCTATTCTCTCCTTTCATTGGCTCCAGCTCCACTCTCAATGGCTTCCCAGCTCCACCTATATAGTAAGACTGGGTACTCAGTTCCCAGAGCCTGGGGATTAGCAGGTGGTTGTCAAGCCTCTAAAAACAGAGTGCTCTTGTCACCATAATACCATGACAGATTCACATGCATGTCTCTATCTCTTGTCTACTTCAAGTTTAATGTAACAATAGAGTTCCTACTCCTTTCTGGGTTGGCACTCTGTAGACTACTACTAAGTGTCACACACACTCACCCCTCAGGAACTGAATGCTCCTCTAGACAGAAGACATATTGCCCAGCTTCCCAGCCATCACACACTATCATCTAACACCTACAGCAAACCCTCCTGGTAACAAGGAAGTGGGATCCAGAAAGAAACAGATTCACCTGACACTGTCCCATAATACCCACAGACACCCATGTGACAGCTGATTGGGCAATATACCAAAAGAATGAGGGAAAAAATGGAGTAGCTGAGAAACATCGCAGAATATGTAGTATGTATGGTAGGAAGGAATTGCTGTGCCTCTGTTGAATGCAAACCTTCCAAGGTCCAAGGTCCTAGATTTTACAACTACCTTAGGGCAAACTTGGCATGTATCAGTCAATGAAACAGGTGGTGTGCAGAGTACACACAGCCTCTAATTAGATCAGGACAGGAGCCAAGGGTTGGGGGGCAACTCAGTAACAGAGAACACTTGCCTGGCCCTGAATTGCATTCCATAGGGGGAGAGGTAGACACAAAAAGAAATAGGAAGAGGAAGAAGAAACATAGAATAAAAGTAAAAATCACAATCTGAGTACAAAATGGGTATATTTCTGACTTCTACTTTCTCATCTGCTAAATGGGACATAAAACTACATCCCTGCACAGTTGACAAAGTTCAAGTAAACCTCGGAGAAAGGAAGCTATGCTATGCAATGACATCATCTTGGACACTGAATATGACTTCAGAACTTAATTTCTTCCACTATACAATGGGCTCACTTTTTGCCCATGAGACTTCTATTAGGTGAGAAGAGGGCTCCAGAGCAAAGCCTATCCCAAACGGTAACACTTTGAGAGGTCTGAGCATATTCTAACAAGGCATTTTGCCCCTCCCCTGGCTATCAGACTATGAAGACAGCGGCCCCTAAGGATTAAAATCTTATTCTGGAACAGGAAAAGCCTAGAAAAGGAAAAGTGTGGATCCCTAGTGCCAGCTGCAGGGAGAGGCGTGTCTCTCAGAAAGAAATTTCACGTGGTTCTTACAATCTGTCAAACCATCTTGCAGGACAGACTAAAGCCAGATAATAATGGGACCGGGGGGCGCAGCGAGTGTCTGTCTGAGAATTCCTGGTTCCTCCCTCTAGAACGCAGGAGCAACTGGGCAAAGCCTAAGAGGGAGCCCACTGCTCAGACCTGGGCCAGAGACCACAGCTAGCACCAAACTAAGAAGAGCTTCCAGGTCCGTGTCCTATCGATGGATCTTAAAATTGAATGCACTTGGGAAGGTTTTCCAGTGAGACATGAGCCAGGGTGTGTCAGGCTGAATCCGTGTGACCAGAGAGTGAAGATGGAGGTTAGTGCTCCATTATTCAATGATCCTCCATCCCCTCTTGGAGAACCAGGAAAGCCTTTCAGTGAACTGTGGAATTATGAAGTTGTGGAAGCATTTTCTTTGAATGATACAACTAAGCAGCATTTAGAAGTCGAACTTTGTCCGCATGGACAACATTTAGTTCTTTTACTAGCTGGAAGAAGAAACGTTTGGAAAAAAGAACTTGCATTATCATTCAAAGCATCCAGAGGAGGAACTAATTGGGAAGGTGAAGCTTATATTCCTTGGAGTTATTTCCCACCAAATGTGACAAAATTTAACTCATTTGCAATCCATGGATCAAATGATAGGAGAGTTTATGAGGCACTTTACCCTGTGCCACAGCATGAGCTACATACAACAAGGACAAAAACCTGACTTCCATCGTCTAGAATATTTCAAGCCTTTCAGTTTTAACACACTGCTTGGAGAAGAATGGAAGCAGCCAGAATCAGGCCTGTGGTAATCTAATAAATTACATAAACACATTTCTACAACAAACATTTTAACAGAGATCACTGAAATGTAGTATCTCTGTGGTAAATTGTATACGGTGAACAAAGAAATAGACACTCTGTGTAGCATAAAATAATTTTTACTTAATTCCTCTCCACACTTGAAATCAGTACAAAGCAATACTCTATTTTAGTTGATGAGACCATCTATATCTGCTAAGGCATCAAGATAGAGGAGTTATCTAACTAGATATTTTTACTGGGTAAAAAGAAATGAAATAGTCTTGAATTAAGGAAATGGAGTTGATAATTTTACTTATAGATAAATGATATTTTCTTAATGTTGCCAAAAAAGATGTCAGAAACCTTCATTTGATTTTTGAAGTGTCAAACAATCCTGATTGAAGATTGTTCCCAATATAATAAATCAGTACCCCTGTCTCACTAATAATAACAATAATAATAATAATAATTAATAATAATAGGACAGTGATGGGCAGACCACACCTCAACCATGACTGCTCAGTTAGACATACCTTTGGCTCTCTACTTTAAATCCAGACCTCATGTCAGGAACTCAAAGATGGACTTCAGGGTCATTGAACCTCTGTGTTCCTTTTCTCAGTATGGCTGAACTGAATAAATCTCCTTTCTCTGCTTTTCACTATAGCTTATCTTTTTAATTGTCCTCACTGAGGACAAATGGAGAGTCTGCCTCTTAAGGCTGATGGAGCCCAGGTTCTAACTAGGTTCTAACAGGTCTAGTAACAAGGAACTCCGATACTTCCAGGCCAGGTGATAACACCAACACCACCTGAGAACAGTACTCTTGACCCCAGCCTGTACAACAAACAGAAGGCCAAAAGTTTATGCATAAGCTCAAAATATTTTCTAAGAGTAAAAAGTAGATTTAGGATAGCGTTTTAGTTTTGTTTTTAGAGTTCTCTTGACTCCCCAAACAGCTACTAACCTAAATATAGTGAGGTGGTAATTAAGCCCTGAAGCCAAGACACCAGGTGAAGTGGTGATAAGGCCAAGGAGAAGGGGGTATGCCCTGAGCAGGCAGCTGCTTTCTGACTGTGCCCTAATACTTAATGCAGATGCTACACAGAACTTAACCCTGCTGTTGCTAAAAAGGGGTAAAGATTTCCCTGAGCTTCTAGCTATGGTGATACTACAGAAGCTCCAAGGAACCTTCCTGTGGCTCCAAAGCCAGCTTTCAGAAATTGGAAGAAAAACTGGAAAGTCGTGGACGCAAAGTGGTGCCTTACTTCCTTATGCCCAAGGCCAGCCCAGGGGTTTCCATCACTTTGGTCCTCTGCTCCCATCTACAAACAGCCTACGGTTTACTCATTCTTCAAAAGCCAACTCAAATATCCTTTTGCAAAGCTCCTTATTACTATGGCCAGCTACCTTCTCCCTTCCTCCCACCTACCCTGGGCTTCTTCAGGGATCAGCCTCTCTCTCGCTGCTGGGAACAGAGGGAGTAAAGTGCCCCACCCTAGAAAGATTCTGTACAGATAGCAAACAAGAAAATGATGACCAAGTCCCAACAAAAGCCTGTAAAAACTACTAGAGCTGGCATCCCCTCAAGATGAACACTTCAGTGTCACCTGAAGAACAGGTAGGTGAAGGTGCATCATGGGACCTTTCGAATCGGGACAATGAGGAGCCTGGAAAGGGGAAGGAAGACTGAGGAAGATGATGGAGTCATTGTGTGGGAGAGAGACAAAGTCAAGGGAGATTTTGAATCCTCGGGGTATTGGCAAGCACAATGAAGAGAGACCATTGGGGAAACCTCCACCTCAAGTACAGGTAGGAAAGGCTTGAGTCACGGACAAAGAAGACAGGATAGAAGGCATTATATTAAGGGAAGACACTGATTACAGGGCTAGCTGAGTTGGAGAAGCTGTCTCTCAATAATTCCCCTCCTCTGTTAAATACAAACTGTCTGAGGTCACTCTTCATCCAAGAACCCTTGCAGAACTCTGTTGGGCACCGGATGTGGGGAAATGAAAGGGGGGGTGGGGGGAGATGACCCATGTCCCGCCAGAGCTCTGGCGGGCAGACACAGGAGACTGCTCCGGGGACCCATCTCCTTCGGGACCCCACAGAACCACCTGCGAGATGGGCGTCGGGCTGTGTTAGGCCACTGGATCACGCTCCAGGGGTGGGGAAGGTGCAGTCTCCGCACTACAGAGCACTGGGTACCGTGGGAAAGTCGGCTCTGGGGTCTCTGGGCCTCACGGAGGCCAGAGAGGACAGGTTCTCAGTCTTGGACATCCCAAATGCCTGCCACTGGATGTCTCAGAAGATCTGAGAACAAAGTGCTCCCCCACCCCCACCCCCAGCTCTGTCAGCCCAGGGGCTGAAGAGAGAGGGGGCAGGGAAAAGGGGCTGGGTGGTTTCTGGGCCGGTGAGAGTCTGGCTAGCTCAGGCTTCTAGCTACAGGCAGACAGCTTGGGTTGGCTGGTGACCTTGGCTAGAGCACAGGAAGGCTTCCCAGAGAGGTTAGAGGGAAACCTTTTCCATTGTTCCAACCCAGTGGATACTGATGAGAAGAGACAGTCCATGGTTTTAGAACTTTATTGTAGAAAAGCAGAGAGAGATTAAAAAGGCCGAGGGTGGCCATGACCACGTGGAGAGAGGAGAGAAGGGGGAGAGAGGGAACAAGAGAAGAGGGCTAGAAAGAAAGCAAGAGAAACAAGAGAAGCAAGGAGCAAGGAGGGGGCCAAGCAGCCCCTTTTATGTGGGGAGGTGCATACCTGGCTATTGCCAGGTAACTGTGGGGGTGGGATCTGGACAACTGATGGCCACAGAATGATGGAGTTGAGGGCTCATGGTGTCAGGCATTTGTGTCTGGGGGCATAGCTCACTGTTCCGTCCCTTGTAGAATTTTCTACTGGGTCTCCTGAGTAAACCTTGCTCGACCAGAACACAGACTGTCTTTTGAGGTCCCACAGAACTCCAAGTTTTAAATGCTAAAAACAAAGGTATGTAACACTCACCTTTGCTGACACACAGGTATGTAATCTCCAAGGTCCTGAGAAGGCTTAAACAAGAACCTGGCTACATCATGGAAAACAAAAAGAAGCATACCCAGACTGTCTGGGTCAGGCCAGAGGGGTTGGTGCTTGAACAACATTCAGGGAGGCCATGAAGATAAGTACAAGAAGGCCAAGAACACAGGAAGCCCTTCCTTCTCCACTCTACCTATCATGGCCCAAGTAGTGAAACTATGGCCAGGTTACCAACCCTCTTCTGTCCTCAGACTTTCCTCAACTCTACCCTAATACAAAGACAATGCACACTTCATGCTGCATATCAAAAAATGTTTTCTTACAGACCTCTGTGGGCCTAGTCCAGTCCTAGGTCTTAAGAAAGGAGAGGGGGAGGGGTGAAAGAGGTACCCAGAAGTCCTCTATCATGACAAACACAGCATGTAGAAAGCTGTGAGAAAGAAGACTGCTACATACTCACAGCACAGCTCTGGGTAACCCCACAACACTAAAATAAGAACCAAACAACCTGTGATTGTTCATATTCAATGCCAACCTCATTAGATTTAGAATCACTATGGAAATATGCCTCTTGGGTATGTCTATGAAAGGTTTAACATAAATGTGGGTGGCTAAGACACAGGAGAGACAGGAAAGAACACTATCCCATGGGCTGCGATCTGGGACTAAATAAAAGAGGGAAGCAAACTGACTGCCAGCACTCATCTCTCTCTGCTTTCTGACTGTGGATGCAACGTGAGCAGGTGCCTTGAGTTCTTGCCTTTCCTACCATGATGGCTTGTGCCCTTAAACTGTGAATCAAGACAAACTCTCCTTCCTTAAGTAGCTGCTGGGTATTTTGTCACGACGACAGTAAGAGGAACTAATACATACTCTTAGTCAGTCCGCCCCAGAACCTGTTTTTTAAGTAGAAAGAATTTGGAAAAATGATAGTTTCTGAAAATAAAATCTGCTCCTTTCCCATATTTTCTCATGAAGTTAAAAATACAAGTGTTGGAGGAGGGAGGGGTGTTAAGGTCAGAGGAGGGGTGGGGAAAGCATGCTTTGTGAAAAAAAAACAGCCTTGGCCCCTCATCAGCAAACTCTCTGGGAATGTGACCCAAAAGAAGGCTGGGGGACAGAAAGCCTTGTTTAAAGAAAAGGTCAAGGGAACACCCAAAGTATGGACTAGTAACAAAAACACTGCGGTCTCCTCCCATGACTGGACTTAAGTGTCCGGGAGATGGAGAAGCATAAGCCTGGTGCCTGAAGAGAACCAAGAAGGAGTGGGAGAAACCAGCATGCTGCCTGTGATGAAGGGTGCTTCGTGACCCAGAAAAAGCTATGAGCTGTCTCAGACAGGCAAGAACCCACCATGTCATCAAGGCACTGACACAGTGAGAGGCAGTAGGATGGCTGTCCCCTTTAGGTAGAACCCTGAATGATCCTTGGCCTGGCCCACCTACCTCTCTACAGTACTAAGACAACCTACAATTCAGACCAACTTTGGAGAAGTAGATCATCTATCCATTCAACACATTTATTAAACACTTACTGTTTTCTAAGTTCTGAAACAAATACAGTACAGTAAGCAGACAGACAAATCCGGTATATACAGTGATATTCACATGCTCAGAGCCCCTTCACTTTTTCTTTTCCCTTCCCTACTGTCAACCTTGCTGGCCAACAATGAGTTCTGAGCCATCAGAGGCAGTAGGCAAACCATACCCTTGCCCTACAGGTTTGTAAATTCCAAAGGCAAAAAAAAACAGATCAACACAGCAGATTATAATACCAGCCAGCACTGGAGGAGGCACTCCCATTTGACAACAGTACACAATACTAAGCTCCTAGCACCAGGAGAACACTACAATCCGGAGAAACAAGAAAGGCCCATTCTCACCCAGGAGGACAACCCAATCAAGAGAGAAGACCCAAAACAAAGACCAGAGTGGAGTGCACATAGGAGTGGAACATCTTGCCAAAGTCCCAAACATCTTAAAGATGATATGTCATGTGAACAAAGTCCTGAGAATGGTAAAAACAACAACAATAACAACAAAAATTTCTCCAGAAAGAAAAAGTTACCGATTCCAAGCCAGAGAACACTGGCATTTTTAAAGTGGATCTCTCTAATGGTGTTTCCTTATCCTTAAGTGAAATATATATGTCAAATTACTAGTGAACAGTTGTTGAGGCATTCCCTTCCCTCCATTGTATTACTATTATTTTTATTGTTTTAAATATATTGAAATTGCCATATAAGTGTGCATGTTTTACGGCATGTGACATTTCAATACAGTGAAACAGTATGTAAGGGTCAGATCAAGGACTCAGCACATGCATCATGGCGTTCACTGCCACTTCTATATGTTGTAAACATTCAGAACCATCTCCACTGGCCTTCCTGAAACAATTAATTGTTGTCAAACCACACGTGGTGGCACATACCTGTAACCCCAGCATTTAAGAGGTAGAGAGGCACGAGAATTAGATTCAAGGCCAGTCTTGGCTACATAGAAAGTTCCACACCAGCCTGAGCTACATGAGACCCTATCACCAAAAAACAACACAAAACAAAACAAAACAAAACAAAACAAAACAAAACAAAACGAAGCAGCAAACCACAGTTGACCTATGCAATATCACAGCAGAAGCTATGCCTCCTGCCCAACTGTATCCTGTGCTTTTAGCCTCTCTCCATCACCACAGCCATTTGTAACCAATTTCTGTTCTCTACCTCTGATGAGTTACTTTTGCATCCACATATGAATGAAGTAAACAAAATCAGGTGGCATTATCTTTTACATTATCATCCATGTTGCTGAAAATGGCACAGTTTTATTGTTTTTTATGGTAGGGTAGTACTCCATGGTATGTGGGCCATTTGTCTTTATACACTCATCTTTTGGTGGACACCTAAGTCAATCCAACATCTTGACTACAGTGAATAGTATTGTAATGAACTCTCCTCCTAATTATTCTTCTATTTTTAACTTCATCAATCTATTGTGTCTATTTTGTCCATATTCCCTCATTACCCTTTCTTATGCCCTTCCCACTTATCCTGACCCTCTTCTTGTCAACTAGGAGTTCCCTCCTACTTTCTTTTCTTTTGATATAGATCTTGTGTAGGAATCCACAATTACTGTGTATTCACACTTTCAAGAGTCATGACAATTTTTTAAAAACTCTTGTTTGATTGACTAGTTTATTTATTTATTGTGGGGAGGAGGAGTATCTATGTGTGAGCACACATGCCACGGAGAACTTATGGAAGTCAGAGGACAATTTGTCCTCTTTATTTATGCCAGGTAAGTATTCTACTAAGTCACATGTTCAGCCCCATGAGAGGTTTTTAAATCCTAAAAGACCATCATACCTAGAGTCTATACAACAAATAAACTTGGAATACAGTGAAGCTAGTAAAAATAACTTCCTGAGCTTATGGGGTACTTCTCTGTTACTACTTCCATGTAACTTATCCAAAGAATAAAAACTAGAAACCAGTGGCCCCCTTTTGCAGGTTGATAAGCAGAGATTCTGTCTTGCCTGAGACCCAGTGGAAAACCATGCAGAGAAGCTTGGACTATGACCCCAGCCAGGTCCTGCTGCATGGACTCAATCCCAACCTGCCCAGTTCCAGCTCTGGTCTTCAGTTCCTGCCCTGTGGATTTAGCCATAATCAAATGAATTATTTACAGAATAAAATGTCTGCTGAGACTCTTGTCACTGTGCCACTTCACTTGCATCTGCATCACAGTGCTGGATCGTAGGAGTAATATCCTTGGGCTCAGCCAGCTGTGTGCAGCTGGCTATTTGTCTAGCCAACCATCATTAATGTTAGATCTTCAAATGTAGGCAGGGTGAGCTGTGTTGTAAACCTTTCTCAGACTCCAATGTTTCCAGCAGAAAGATCAAATCACAATGGAATGCATCCTCTGTTCCATATCAGCTCACCTCTCTAGAATCTTGTCTGGCAGGGTCTTGCTAGAGACTGGGTGCAGATTCTCTAGATCTATGTCACAATGAAGGGTGAGGGGGTACCATTCCCCAGGAACTCCAACTACCCATTTACACCCGGAAATGTTTTAGCCAACCCTTTTAACCTTTTTCATTCAGCATTCATTTGTAGAAACACTACACATTGTCCTCCCCATTCCAGCATTTCGAAAAGCCCTAAGAGGCAACCCCCAATGTGACCCTGTGGTTAACGGATAATTTCATCCCCAATATTATCCCATAAGTATGATTCTCTATATCCTCAGCTCTCTGATATCTGAGGTTCCCTTTAACTCCTAAAAACAAGCAATGCCAAGAGTCACTAGTGTGGTACCAGTCAGTGCCAAGGACAATGGGCACGAGCAGCTTGAAAGTCAATAAAAAAAATCAATATTAGCTCAAGATGGTGCTAGAAGTGGAGGTGTTAGAAGTATAGTGCAAGCAGAACAAGTTTAGTATTATTAGCAAGCCCTGGGTTCAATTCTCTGCACATAAAACAAAACCAAAGTACCCACTAGGTTTTGGAAACTTAACAAAAAAAAAAAAAAAACAATGTAAAGTACCTCTTAGTAAGTAGTTCTATATTGATGATGTGTGAAAATGATAATCATCTGCAAACATTAGGTCAAATAAATGCATTATAAAAATGACTTCAGATGTTTCAGCGGGGGGGGGGTATTTTGTTTTAAATATATCTACTAGTGTTTTTTTTTTTTCCATTTCAGAAGAACTTACATCAACTGCTATTAGACAGTGCTGGTCTAGACAGCAGCTAATATAAACTCTGGGATCTGAACTTACACTCCACCTGCAGTCTGGATGCCAGGCAATTTTTACCTTTTAGGTGTAATTTCCTTCCTCATTGGCCCTTGGGGGAGCAAAACACCTTATTGTGAGTAAGGACTGATATCACAGATAGCATAATTGCCACAGTTCTTGGTTTCCATTTTCCAGTGGGCCGTGTCAGGCTCCCTAGTGTCACAGTTATATACTTTGAAACATTTCTTTGGTAGAATCATCACCAACCCAGACGTTGAAGAACCAGGTTCATATCTTAGCTTTGCTATAACCTGTATGACTTGGGCAATCCATGTTAAAACAAGGCTCAGTCCCTTGATGGTTTCCAGATTACATAGAAGCCATTAGCAAAGCATCAGACTCCAGGGCGCATCTGACCTAGTTCTACCATAAGATAAGCCTCCCTGGTAATAGGATTGTTTTGTTTTTTTTAACATTTTTTTTAATTGTGTGGGTATGTGTGTATAAATGCATAGATGCTCACAAAGGCCAGAGGCATTAGGACCACACATACAGACACACATACACACACATGCATGCACGCACACACGCACGCATGCATGCATGCATGCACGTGCATACATACTCTCCAGGAACTGAATTTACAGATAGTTGTAATAATCCTGGGAACTGTATTCAAGACTTCTGCAAGAGCAGTATGCACTCTTATTGCTAAGTCATCTTTCCACCCCATTTAGTTTCATTTTTAAGAATTGTTTTTTAGACAAAGTCTAACTAAGCAACCCATGCTGGTCTCTAACTTATGATCCTCCTGCCTCCACTCCTCAAACTGGATTACAAGTGTGCAATTACCAAACCCAGCTTCAATGGACCTTTGCTGCCTGAGGCTCTATGAGTACATAGCAAGGATGAGGATTCCTGAGATTTGGCAAATCAAAGAACCAACAACTGAAGTCTTGCCAGTACCCCAGGTCCTGAGGAAAGAGGAAAAAAGTAAAAGGGTGGGAAGGGGGAAATGTAAATATTCCATATTATCTCAAAATAGAACTACCTATATCCTATCACAGGTCCACCCTGCTTGGAGCACATTAAGAATTAAGATTTCTTAAATGAGGGTTGGAGAGATGGCTCAGTGGTTAAGAGCACTGATTGCTCTTCCAGAGGTCCTGAGATCAATTCCCAGCAACCACATGGTGGCTCACAACCATCTGTAATGGGATCTGACGCCCTCTTCTGGTGTGTCTGAAGACAGCTACAGTGTGCTCATACACATAAAATAAATCTAGAAAAAAAATTTCTTAAACATACTATCATCACTTTGTAGCTCAGACAAAGTACTTTGTAGCATTTGTTTTAAAAGCTTCAAATTGATACAGGTTACTAGTTTAAAATACTATTCTGGGGGCAGAGGAACCCCTGCCTGGAGCCACTCTGAAGATACCCAGAGGCCCCAGGTGCCACTATGATGGCCAGTAAGTGGTAGAGACTAGAACAAAAAGAAAAAGCAGAAAGGTGTGTGTACAATGAAGAAAGCAGAAACTCAAGGGTAATAAGAAACAGCCTGATGTGGGGCCCCCAACGGAGGAGCTAGAGAAAGTATCCAAGGAGCTAAAGAGATCTGTAACCCTGTAGGTGCAACAACATTATGAACTAACCAGTACCCCGGAGCTCTTGACTCTAGCTGCATATGTATCAAAAGATGGCCTAATCGGCCATCACTGGAAAGAGAGGCCCATTGGTCATGCAAACTTTATATGCCCCAGTACAGGGGAACGCCAGGGCCAAAAAGTGGGAATGGGTGGGTAGGAGAGTGGGGGGAGGGTATGGGGGACTTCTGGGATAGCATTGGAAATGTAATTGAGGAAAATACGTAATAAAAAAAAATTAAAAAAAAAAAAAAAGAAAGAAACAGCCTGATGTGACTGCTACCTGAGGCCATGGTGAGGTCCAGGCTAGTGTTGCCACCTAGGGCCATATCTGGGTCCATGGCCCTGCAACAGCAGGCAGAGGGTGTATTAATGTCTGTGTCCCATGTTATTGCCAAAGGTCAAACAGATATCCCAGGTCTAGACTGCTGCCTCAAGTCATGTTGATGTCCAAGGGCTGTACCGAGTTGACTCCACCCTTTACCTGTGCATAGTGGGAGAGCTGGCTTCAGGGCATGAGAGTGGGTGAGCCAGGCCCTCCCTCCCCCACCAGCTGCATAACTCAGAAGAGCAGGTCCTGCACCTCACCTAAGCAGCACAGTAGAGCTAGCCCTGATGGCAATGAGTGCTGGAGTCCTGGCCCCAAAGGCATAAGCAAAGGAAAGCTGTCAGGCTGAACAACTCAACTACCACCCAGGCCCAGATCCAGGACTTTGAACTGGCCCACTCCACCACCTACTCATGGATAAACTGCTGGAGTATGTGAAGGGGCTGGTCCTCCAGAACCAAAGCTGCAAGATCTCTACAACATAGCAGAACAACAGGATATTCAAGGAGTCCCAGTAAGGATCCAGTATTGATAGTGTAGCAGAAGCCAGAGGCCTTGAACCAGACCAATGACTCACTGCAATGAAAGCAAGAAAAGCTGTTTGGGCAAGCTGTGTGACACACCATGACACACTGTAGCTTCCATAGCAAGAATATTTTGTTTGTTTGTTTGTTTGTTTGTTTTCTTTTGAGGAGGAGGTTGCAAGAGCAGAAGGTAGATATGAAGGGACAGGGAGATGAGTGGGATTGGGGAGGCATGATGTCAAATTCACAAAAAAAAATCAATAAAAAGCTTTTGTTAATACTATATTATTATATCTCTATCCCTGAATTAAAAAAAAAAAAAAAGAAAACTAAAAAGGCCTCAAAACAACAAAAAACTAGGCAGCAAGTCAAACCTCTCCTCATCTTTGAGAGGACCCAAAGTGCATCTCAATTTTACAGAACGCATCCAGGACAACAACCATGCCTCACAAAGTCCTGCTGACTCATAAGAACACAGCTATCAGATGAGACACTCATGTCTCAGAGTCTCCTAGACTCTGACATCACAAAGCCTCCCAGGACCTCTGAAAGACTTTTGGTCTTTACTGTCAACTCCCAAAACTACCCTGAACAGTCTTTCCTACATTAGATGATAGAAATGAACCTAGAGGGAAGAGGACCTCAGTCAGCTCTCACTGGTGAAGTCTATGATTTAGAGACAAGGCCCAACTTTGACTAGCAAAACAATGATCCTGAGGGACAAAGCAGAGTAGGGTAACACTGGAAACAAGAGATAGAGAGATAAGGGCCAAGTCAGGGATGGTCAGGGACTAAGAAGCAAGAACTTTAAAGAGGCCACAATTTCCAGCTTAGGGCAACAAGAGACTCTAATGAAACAACCTACTACTCTCCACTGCATGTCCACAAAGCTCAATGACCAGCTGCTTGCTTCTCCATTAATACCATATGGCGGGAGCATTCAGGCAGGCTTCTCAACCTGCTCCATGGATCAGATGACCTGAATCAAGAGTTACCACAATGGAACGCAGCTTCCAAACAGTCAGGAGCCCAAGGAGGGAGGTGGCCAATTACCACCCCTAGGAATCAAAGCAATCTGCCAACATGGAAGCTTTAGTACACTGACACTTGAGGCCAGACAGATTGCTCCTTGTAAAAAGGATGGCACCATAGGGTATGCTGATAACAAGCAGAGGCTTGCATACAGGTAGCAGTCATTGGTATCACCACAATGAACAGGTGCTCCACACCTGAAGAGCAGGGGACAGGGCCAAAAGCTTAGGGCAGAGACTGCCAACCAATCAGTTAGTAAGGAAAATTGAGGCCAGTGGCCAGACCCAAAAGATGTGCTTGGGAGTGGCAGGGAGAAGCAACTCCTTCCCAAGGAGTCATGAAGACAAGATGTGCTGAGTCCCTCAGAGGGGAGTTAACAAGTGTTGTAAATGAGAGAAATAACCTGACCCAAATGCAGGCAACCTGAGGCCACCGATCAGTTTGAACAGGGCAGAGCCTTGTGATGGGGCCAAATCAAGAGAAGGCCTGAGTATGAGAGGCAGTCTAGAAGTTCCATCCTGGAGGCAAGCAACAGGCACCACATTCTAGAAAGAAAATGGTTGGCCAGCTCCTCAAAACAGATTTCCTCTCCCCTTTCTAGGAAGGCATCCAAGAATATTTGCTTTTATTTTGTTAGAGAAATATATTTAACTGACCTCCTCTAATAACGTAGGCAAACAGGAGTCCTTGGTTTTCTGTCTTAGATGTCTAAGTATGTCAGATAAATATGGAATGGTTATTTAGTAAAAAGAAGCTATAAAAACCAGGAGACATAAAAGCAGAGCTCTGTATGGATTACTAGCCTCTCAGGAAACAAATAGCATTCAAAACAGTTTGCTTTCTTTATAGAAAGGGTCATTCAGTCCACAGCCACCCCAGGCAGAGTAACTGGATTCCCCATACTTTTAGGGATTCATTAGAATAATATTGAGAGTGGTTTTTTGTTTGTTTGAGACAAGGTCTTGCAATGTACCTTTGCCTGGGACTTGCTATCTGGATCGGACTGACCTCCAGCTTAGAGATTTGCCTGCCTCTGCCTCCTAAATGCAGAGACTAAAGATAAGAGCCAGTCCATGAAATATTTTTATTTCCAGAAAATCTGAATGAAAGTTAACAAACTTGCTCTTTCTTTCCCTTTCTCCTTTCCATCCTTTTTAAACGTTAATTTATTCTTTGACAATTTCATATACATATCTAATATATTCTAGTCACACTCATCCTTCACCTTCTTATCTTCCTTCCACCGAGTGCCCCATTACACTTTCATGTCTTTTATTTTGTTTGTCCAAAGAATTGAAAATTAGGACTTTTAAACAAATGCTTATACTCCAGTGTATTCTCATCCTTCCTGAAGCTCCTATGAGAATAGTAAAAGAATAAAACAGAATGTGGGAATGTAATGTAACTCAGTGGTAGAATATTTGCCTTGTATAGATGAGGCTTTTGGTCTGACCCCCAGGATGGACACACACACACACACATGGTAAGGAGTAACCACAAGCTTTTCCATTTTTCTCCTCTGCCTCTTTGTTCCAAGAATAGTGACTCTGAGATTTAATTATTTATTACAATGCTTATGGCCATAAGCTTTGGCTTGTTCTCCGACTAGCCTGTAGCTTATATAACATGTTTATTCTAGTCTATGCCTGCTACATGGCTAGTTACCTCTCCTCAGTTTCATGTGCAGTCTCCTCCAAGCCCAAGGTGAAATCTGAACCTGACTCTTTCCCAGAACTCCTCCCCCATGTCCCCACCCCTCTGTACCAGATCTCCCACCTTTCTAACCCTGCCCCAGCTAATGGGCCATCAGCTTTTTACTGACACTTGATACTTCCACACAGTACATAGAGATTCTCTCCACAGCAGGTTTTGAAGGAATATGTATGACCCTACAAAGGCAGGGAACCAGACAAAAGATAATAGCATACCTGAGCTGTCAGACCCTTTTCTGTACAAAGGTAAACCACTTCTCCAATAGTAAGCATCAGCTTCAGAAAAATACCATAGGTAGCAAAGCCAGCAAGAAAATCCCCACACAGCCACACAGTCTTCCTCTTCTCAAAGGCTACTGTTGGCCTTACCCAAGTGGTTACTGAGCTTGGGGCTCAGAAAGTAGTAGGTAGAATGTTTGCCCAGCATTCAAGAAGACTTGGGCTCAATCCCCAGCACTGCGTACACTAGGCATCTTGGTGCTGAGCCTGAGATAAAACACTATCTTAAAAGATTAATTATACAAATAAAAATCATTGTCATTGTCCTTGGAGTTGCAGCCTTACACTCAACCCAGATGGTACCTGTTCTTATTAGGGGATATGAGAGCCCATTTGTCAAGGGAACAGAGAAACCTAATCCAGTAACTTTATTCCACAGACAAATACCTTTTCAATACACAGCTTATACTATAAGAGGCATGACCCTGTCACCCTGTCATCAATGACAAGTTCCAGAGAACAACCCCACATACAACTGTCAGAATTCTCAGACACTCCATACAACCTTCAGAATGCAGAATCAACAGGTAGAGATAATGGGGCAGTTATTTTAGAAGAAAATGCCAGTAAGTGCCGCACAGAAGCAGGACATGAAAGTAGATGCCTGGAATCTTGCCTGGGTCTCCCTCAAGAGGCCCCTCCTTCAAAATCCATATGCAGCACACATTAAACATCTGTCACTGGTTAGCTCTTTTTTCTTTTTTCTTGTAGAGGTTAGATATCTCAAAGAGCAGTGTGTGGTTTGTATTTCTGTGGCCATGACAGTGGTCTCTAATTCATCTGGACTCTCAATGTGCTCAGCAGGTAAATGTTATAATCTGTCTCCATTCTTGGAAGTAAGTAGACCTAGCCTCCAGTTAACTAGCTGCTAATGGCTAATCAAACTTTTCTTCAAACCAAGCACCCTGGGCTTTTAAATGTGGGCCTTGCTATCTGATAAAACCCATAAGAATTGAAGGGGATGCTGTTTAAAAACAAGAGCTCAGCCACATTCCCACTACTATACAAATTCCAAACCAGCATTGAAAAGCAAGTAGCCAAGGGAGACAAAGCCTGGAGAAATGAGTCCTGTCCTGTAATCAATTATGTTCCATCTACACCTGTTCACTGAGGGTGCCAATGCTGGTTCTTTGGGAAGGTTAGAGAACTAGAGGCTAACACTCTGCCCCAAATATCCACTATATATGGAGTGACCCTCCATACATGAACTTATTCAAAATCCTTTGAGAAAAGCTCTGTGCATCTCCATACTTCACCTCCTAAAACTCCTGACTTGATATACTAAGGCAGACAATAGACTTCGGCAAAGGAACTCCATTTGGAAGGGACTAAGTTTAAATCTCCTTTATATGAGTAACATCAACCATAACCTCCAATATGACCAACCTCAGAACGGATATACGGATATATCTCAAAATTAGTCCTTTTGAACTTGAAATAGAGCCACCACAGCCCCCTTCAAGGAAACCTACACATAAACTTCCCCTCTTCAATTGAGTCTCTCAAATGTAAAGCCACTTCCAGCCTAACTCTGTTTATATTCTGGGCATATATCCCCATATACATGGTAACAAAAAAAAAAAAAGATATCCTAGAAAATACCCTAGAAGATACAAACAAACAAACAAAAATACTTTGAAGGTCATAAAAGAGGGACCATTATATTCCTGTCATTCCCTGCCTCCTCCATGAAGTTCTATCCAGACAGCTTGAGGCCTTCTGATGAGCAGGCCTTCCTGGGTCTATAAATAGGACTACAAAAGACATGCAGAATCTTAAATATGGGACAAGATCACCTGTCTGTAATCAGTCTGCTGTCCCTCTAGATTCTGAGGCATCCAGTGACCTGCTCATCACTGAGGCAGCATTTACCACAGTGATCTGAGTTCATGTTAGCATGGATCAAACACCTCACAGACAATGGTGCAGGTAATTCTCTTAGCTGTCTAGAGAAGAGGGCTCTTATGTCTCAGATTCATGTGTAAGAAATGTCCTAGGAAATTAAGTATCAAGTCTTAGCTCATAAAGATGGAAGGAACCAGAAATGGTGACCCACACCTTGAATTCCAACACTTGGAAAGCAGAGTAGGTCAAAGGCCAGCCTGATCTACAGAGCTTAATAATCCAGGAAAGCCAAAACTACACAAAGAAATCCTATCTCAAAAACAAACAAACAAACAAACAAACAAAGATAGAGCATAAGCTTGTGTGAAAACCCAGGTCTGTCCCATTTGGAATCTGTGCCCTTGGCTATTGCCCTGTTGAACAAGCACAGAGCCCCATGTGAAACATTTGGAACCATTTTGGATGAATGGGACAACAGTACTATATCCATATTGATCAAACCAGTCTATGAGGTTATGCTCAGGTTCCATTCTGGTTAAAGTGGGTCCTCAGGTCAAGTCCTTCCCAGTAAAATCACTGAGACATATGAGGCACACAAACAAAGCTCAACAGATAAAAACAGGCTCATGCCAAATTATTTCCAAAGATTATCTTTGGCTTCACAGCAATTCAAATCACCAAGAATATTTATTAGATAAGCAGCTTCTGAGTACTAACTAGGACTCAGACCTAAACTCTTGAAAGTCAAATCCAGGGTTTAGAAGCTGTAATTCATCATAACCTAGGACTGAAGCATCTTTTCCCCCCTGGCTAATCGCAAGCTCGTCACCCCATTGCTGCTGCAGCTGGCAACAGAAGCCCTTACACCCAGCTCAGGACTCATGGTATGAGTCACCAACAAAGCTCTAGACTATCCAAGGTCTTCAAGTTCAAGGAATAAATGACTCAGTGTAGCTGCCTGTGGAAGGCTCCAGATTTCTCCTTGTCAAGTATACAGATCTGTATATGTTAAATGTCTGTTTACTAAAGCAAAACAAAAAAGCCAGAGCAGGCAAACAAAATCTGTAGGAAACACATTGTCTCAGACATCTCTGGGGTCTGCATACAATAGAAGAAAAAAGGCCTTAGAGTTTTGTACAAGAAACTACCCCGGAGTTCCCAAACCTACAGACCATACTGTATCTCAGGGCAGAAAGGATGAAAGCCTGCAGGACACTGTGCAAGTGCCTGCTGGAGCTCCAGGCTTCAATTGACCAGTGCCCTAAAGGGCGTGGAGGATGTAGCTGTACATGTGTGGACAGGGTGGGGTTTCCTGCAAATACTCCATCCCTCTCACCCTGGCGCCTTCCCAGATCCTTAGTGCTATCTGACTCTGATGGTGTAGCTTACGGAAATGACTGTCTACGGTTTAGGTGGGTCTTATTATTATTATTAACAAAGATAATATTATGACTAATAATAACACTGGTGACATTTCAAGGGATTTTGCCCTCTCCTTCATCCTGGTTCTCTTGAGGTACAAGAGTTTGAATTCCACAGTTGTGCTCCACTGGAGGCTCAATATGACAGTTCACTCAAATACAGATGTAATTTCCAGAGATTTCTTAAAGAGCTCAAGGGGCTTTTCTTTCCTCCTCCTCCTCCTCCTCCTCCTCCTCTTCCTCCTCCTCTTCTTCTTCTTCTTAACTATGCCAATCACACCACTATTTAAGCTGCTGGATGGAAAGGCCTATTGTTTTACTTAAGCCACCCTTAACCTCACACTTGCCCCAAGAAACTGCTGAAATCTCTTAAGAGACTTAGCCAACTCACATATCAGAATACCTGGCATTTGAAGATCTTCACTAAAGAAGGCTGTGGGCAGTGTGAAGTAAGATACAATCAGCAGCAAATAACCCAGCTTATTTGATAATTGGGGAATTAGTGGGAAGATATACCATGTGGAATTGAGTATTAGACCAGAAGGCAGAATAAAGAGGCTGGGATACTCAGAAAGCCAGTGTAAAAGTCCTGAAAGGGAATGTTTGTGTCAACCCCTGCAGGTCAGTAAGCAATCAAATGACAAGGGGGTGGGGGTGGTTTGAGTACATTCAAAGATCTCAAAGGCTAATGGCAGAACAGAGAAGCCAGGAGGCTAGCCTAAGGGAGGCTGACCTAGGGCAGCAGGTAGTCAATAATCCAGGCTAGGGCAAGAGATCTAGAGAGCAGAATTGGCAGTTCCTGCTAGCCTGACAGCTTCTCCAGAAGTAAAAGCAAAATGCCATCTGAACAGGGCTAGCCCATGGGAAGCCTCTAGAACAGCAGCTCATGACAAAGCTGAAAACACGTGTCACTACCCCACCTCAGGAATCAGGGCTCAGGATGCTCTCAGGAAACCACTTCCCTGGGGACCATGGCTCTGGCCACCCACCTGCACCCATTCTTCCCTCCCACAGGAAACTGCACCACCATTGTTTGTTGTTCTGTAAAGCCACTCTAATTGTGAGAGAAGAGGCCACATGCATTAACACCTCAATAATGGGAAGCATGTGTCAAGTCATCTAATTTCCTGCAAAAACTCCCCCTATGATGGAACAAATACTGCTGACAAAAAATACCTGGTGGCATACAGGGGTGCAGGACAAGCATAAAAGACTATAAGGAAGAAAGACTGAGAGAATGCCACATATCTTTGCTACCATGAGACATCCCCATGGGTCTAAAACTTTGCAAGGTCTCAGAGAGGCCATTCAACTGTAATCAGTACTAGCAACAAGTAAGTAAGGAAATAAATAAATAAATAAATAAATAAATAAATAAATAAATAAATTCAGTTTCTCCCTCAGGTCTGCAAAATCAAGTCAGCTTTGAATAAAAATGAGGCAACTGTAATCAGTACTAGCAACAAGTAAGTAAGGAAATAAATAAATAAATAAATAAATAAATAAATAAATAAATAAATAAATAAATAAATTCAGTTTCTCCCTCAGGTCTGCAAAATCAAGTCAGCTTTGAATAAAAATGAGGATATGACCACTCCTAGGTATGGCTGAGGGAAATGTTTTTATTATAGATATGAGAAAGAGAATAGTCTGAGGCATCCAGAAGACTAAAACTGAACATGGCCAGTAGAACAGACTGGCCATGAGAAGAGAGAAGTGGATGAGTGAGAGAGGAAGAGAAAAAAAAAGAGGGAGACAAAAGACCAAGAAGGTAGAGAATCAAGAAAGAGTGTGTCCAAAATGGCTAGATTATATAGGAATAAGAAGTTGAGGGAAGGGCAGAAGAGATGGCTCAGCAGTTAAGAGCACTGACTGTTTTTCCGAAGGTCCTGAGTTCAAATCCCAGAAACCACACGATGGCTCACAACCATCAGTACAGCTACAGTGAACTCATATACATAAAATAAATAAATACATCTTTAAAAAAAAAAGAGCTGAGGGAAGGAAGGTAAGCAAAGCTCAGGGGCTGGAGAGGTTTAGGGTAGGGGGCAGAGGTGAAGCGTGTTGAAAGGAGCCAGGACTCTATAACAGGTATTTTCAGAACCAGTATCTGTATCTCAGTGAGTCATTTGTCCCCAGTTTCTTCGGGACCACATTCTATGAAATAGCACCTCAGGTTTTTTTGTTTTTGTTTTTTTTTTGTTTTTTGTTTTTTGTTTTTGTTTTTTTTGATGTTGGTTTTGTTGGTTTGTCTTAGGGACAAGGTCTTTTTAGCCCACATAGGCTTCTGGTGATTTGAATGGAAATGGCCCACATATGCTCACAGGGAGTGGCAGAATTGAGAAGTGTGACCTTGTTGGAGGAAGTGTGTCACTGGAAGTTAAGTGGGCTTTGGGGTTTCAGAAGCCCAAGCCAGACCTGGTTGCTCCATTCGTGCTTGCTGCCTGCTGATCTGGATGTAGAACTCTCAGCTACTTCCAGCACCATTTCTGCGTGCATAACTCCATGCTTCCTACCATGATGCTTTTTCCTTTATAAGATTTGCTGTGGTCATGGTATCTGTCACAGCAATAAAACCCTAAGACAGCCTCCAACTCACTATATAGCAGGAAATGACCTTGAACTCCTAATCTTCCTGCCTCTACTAGCATTATAGGTGAGGAGCACCATGTCCCAGATGATACCTCAGATTTAGGACTTGGCTGGGTAGTGGGTTGAGAAGTACAAGTGGCTGAGCAGGTAGGAGCCCCAGTCAATTCATTGCTTTCAAACACTCTCAAAGGTCATATAACCTGACCCCTTCATTTTGTGGAAAACATTATAGATAGTAGTCACTCAGTCCATTTGCTGTAGAACCAAGACTATAAACCAGAGTAAGGCTGCTGGACCCAGCACAGGAATCACTTACCTGGCCATGAGAAAAAGCCTAAGGTGGATTTCTGAGTTCCAGTTCCAGGCCAGCCTGGTCTACAGAGTGAGTTCCAGGCCAGCCAGGGCTACACAGAGAAACCCTGTCTTGAAAAGAGAGAGAGAGAGAGAGAGAGAGAGAGAGAGAGAGAGAGAGAGAGAGAGAGAGAGAGAGACTAAGGTATAGCCTGTCCCACAGCTACAGTCCCAGCCCCTAGCCTGATACACTGCATCTACGCCTCATAGCATCTCCCCAGCCCACAGCTCTTTCATCATTTCCTCCCACCACATCTGCAGCCTGTGGGAGAATAGCTGTTCCCCCATCAAGCAAGTCGTGTAGGCTTCTCTCAGTCTATTCAGACTCCACCTTTCCTGCCTCTTGCCCCAGTTCCAAGGCCAGAAATCTAGTGTGCTGCCCTGGCCAACTCTCCAGATTTGCTCTTTAACTTCCTCACCCTGAAAAACATGCAAGTCATGAAAGGGAAGGAAAAGCTCACTGGAGAGCAGCTGAGAATTGGAAGGGCACTACTTCAAAAAAACAACCACCATTGTTTTTAACAAAGAGGGGAAAAACAGACGACTTGTGAATCAGGCCTTGTGTAATCCCTGCACTTGGGAGATGAAGACAAGAAGATCAGGAATCCAAAGTCATCCTTTGCAGTATACAAGGGCCAGCCTGAGTTGCATGAGACCATGCCTTAACCTACACCCCCAGAACTCCCAAAAAGAAATTAGACTGTTTAGAGCCACACATCCTCCTCAAATAAACTTCCCTAAAACAATCAGAACTGTCTTCTCTCCAGGTGGTCTGAATCTCACTGAGGGGCAAGAAATCCTTAAAGAACCTCAAAATTGTATCTGCTGGCGTTACAACTATCTGATGGACCAGGGGCCCCACACTTGTAACTCAGCAGAACCCAGGCGCTCCTATGGTGGTGTTGGTCACCTCTCAGCTGCCTGAGTCACCAGCACTGCCCTGACAAAGCTCTACAGTCAGAGAGTTTAAAGAACAGGAAGTTGTGGCTCACAACCCCAGAGGCTGCAATCCAAGGTCAAGGGTTAAGGACACACAGCAGCTGGCCATCTTTTCCATGATGGGGAAAGTTGGGTGGGAGGGAAAGAGGCCAATATTTCAGAGAAGCAGAGCCAGGAGCTCTCAGGACAAGGAAGGGAAACCAAAGACAACCCATGATACCACTAGCCCCACCCACAACTAAGCAGGAGCCAAATTCCCTAGAGTTGTTTGTTTACTGAAGCCAGCTGGAGTTGAGTTCCTGTCACTTCTACCCTACCTAATGGCAGTCATCTTGCTGGACTTGAGGAAAATCAGGCTGTGAATTGACACAGAAACAAGACGCAGGTGCTCATGGGGAGTACAGGAGGCAGCATGAAAGCAGCTCATTGTGACAGCATTACAGAGGCTCCGCAGGCCTGTCAATTTTGAGAGTAATGCTATGAGCCTCTCTCCATGACTTACCTCCCTCCTGCCATCTGTCTTCTCTTTCACAATGCCCAAGAAGAAAAGGGAAAAGACCCACAGTAATTCACCCATTTGATTAAAAATTTGGGGAGAGTTAGAAAGAAAAGATCCTGATCCAAGAAATTTAACATCATCCTTGACTACGGGCAATTAAATCTCTTAAGTTAGAAAAGTTGACCCAAGCCTGGTAGCACATTGCTTGTAGGGTGGAATATCTAACATTCAAGAGTGAAACTGCCTCAAAAAAATTTTTTTAATAACTATAAATCTTTCTTTCCCTTACTTTCTGGCAATTCTATCAAAATTCAGTTCCTTGGTGCCATATTCCAAATACCTGTAATTATAGCTACCTGGTGTTTGCTTCCATAACAATCAGGGTAGATACAGAACATTTTTTAAACCATCTTTAAAGATACTATTGACACATCACTGTTCTTAGCTCTATGACATAGCTCCCTGGTCCAGCCAATGGTCCATTATGGCTTCAGGTGACATCAACTGACAGCTCTGCCAAGAGCAAGGACTACCATCCACTGATTTCTTCCTTGAGAAAAGTCATGGGAAAAAGTCAATTGAGCAGCAGGGGAAGCATGGGGTGGGTCACATAACAAGTAGAAATGATGAGAAAATACCACCAGTAAGCAGAGCCACAATGAAAGAGGAAACGTAGAGAGCCGCAGGTGAAGGTAACCATCCGGTACCTAGGGAAAGGGCCTATCCTGCCACACCTGAGTCAGACTAGCAAACGCCCTTCGACCATGACTAGTTGACAAAGCCATCCCTCCCTTACACGGGTGTGCCAAGGAATGAATGACACCCCCACAGCAGTCTTAGCTAACAGTGAGGACTGGTTTCCACAGACCCAACTCCATGGGCCGTAGGTTGGGAGAAGACTGAGGTTATTTCTCAGTTACCAAAATAAAGTTACAGTTACACAAAAGGTTATAGAATCTGATTATACCCCTTTTACTAGCATTCTATCTTCTGTGACTCTCCAGTGCCCTGCTGTATTTCCTGGGATAGTGCCTCCAAATACAGTACTTACATACAAATGACTGTCTCTGAATCCCCATTCTAGGAAACCCAAACTAAAACAGGTATGATAGGCAGAATGTATCTGTGTACTTGCAATTAAATAACCAAATACAAGTTGGTTCTGCTCAGTTTTGGGAACAGGAAGATAATAAGAGATATATTTCATGCATCGCTGATGGGCATGCAGACTGTACCACTCCCAAAGAAACAGCTTGAAAAGTTCCTTCCAAAGTTAAACATCCACCTACTAACCAATCAAGCATCCTACTCCTAGGTATTTACCCAGTTAAAATGTTTGCAATGTTTATAACAGTTTTATTCATAATCACCAAAAAGTTGGAAACAATCCAAATGTCTTTCAACTGGAAAGAGATTTAAAAAAAAACAAATAAACAGTAGATTAGCACTCAGAATCCTAAAAGAGCCAGCACAGGAACATGGGCCATGCTCAAATGTTGAGTGAGGTGAAAGGAAACAGACTTAAGACATAGTCAACAAGAGGGAAACTATGTCTAGTACTAGAAACCTAGCTACCTACTCAATGCTAGTGAAATCATGGTTATGGTTAGCTACAACCTCTCATTTACTAAACTAGCATAATCCCTATCAACAATCTATAAACATTTGTCCTTAAATACACATATAACTGTAATCTTCACCTCTCTTTAAAGAAACTATTTGTAACAGAGATCATTACTGAAAACCACAATCAGTCAAAATGCAGAATTGTGAAGTCCTATCCCAATGCATATCTACAAATTCTTACACCTAAGTTTCAGGGAACATTGCAAAGGGGTGGTAGAAAGATTAAGAGACACAGGATAAGGAAGCTTGCTATAAGATTGTATCTTCTAAAACTCAAGAAAAATGAAGACTGAAGTGTGGACACTATGCCCCTCCTTAGAAGTGGGAACAAAACACCCATGGAAGGAGTTACAGAGACAAAGTTTGGAGCTGAGATGAAAGGATGGACCATGTAGAGACTGCCATATCCAGGGATCCACCCCATAATCAGCATCCAAACGCTGACACCATTGCATACACTAGCAAGATTTTGCTGTAAGGACCCAGATGTAGCTGTCTCTTTTGAGACTATGCCGGCGCCTAGCAAACACAGAAGTGGATGCTCACAGTCAGCTAATGGATGGATCACAGGGCTCCCAATGGAGGAGCTAGAGAAAGTACCCAAGGAGCTAAAGGGATCTGCAACCCTATAGGTGGAACAACATTATGAACTAACCAGTACCCTGGAGCTCTTGACTCTAGCTGCATATGTATCAAAAGATGGCCTAGTCGGCCATCACTGAAAAGAGAGGCCCATTGGACACGCAAACTTTATATGCCCCAGTACAGGGGAACGCCAGGGCCAAAAAGGGGGAGTGGGTGGGTAGGGGAGTGGGGATGGGTGGGTATGGGGGACTTTTGGTATAGCATTGGAAATGTAAATGAGCTAAATACCTAATAAAAATGGGAAAAAAAAGTAAAAACACTCTTAACATGGAAAAAACAAACAAATAAACCAACTCCTTATGATAAAAAAAAAAAAGATTGTATCTTCTAGGAACAGAAGCTACACCCAGATAGTCTCACCAACATGACTGCCCAAACATGAGCTGAACAAGAATGACACCAATGGACATGCCAAACTGGACATGAGAAAGCCTGTAAGTCCTTAACCCCACATAAAGAACATTAGACAACTGAGGAAAGCTGGGCTCAAGAGAAATGGTCTTTCCCAGAGAAGAGTACAGCAATTGGTTATTCAGTGCCAAATGATCAGCCCTGAAAACATACATACAACTAAGTAATACATACATACAGACTGAACAGGCTATAAATTTACAAAAACTGTATGACAGCACATGTTTGTAAAGAAGGGTTAGAAGTTCAAAGTCATCTTCCGCTAGGTGGAGAGTTCAAGGCCTTTCTGGGCTCCCTGAGACACTACCTCAAAAACAAAAAAGTAACTATCTAAACACGTCACAATTTACTGTCTGCAAAGGAAAGGTGGGCAGAGGAGACCAACCTTTCTTGGACATCAATAGATGACTGAAGACCATGACCTTAAATGAGTCATAGTCTCCTGCTCCCTCCATTTCTCCTTCCTTTACAATGGGCTCACTGGCCACAATGGCCTTTGGGACCCTCCAACTCAAGACACTAAGTGACTGTAAAAGTAGCTCCCCAAATTACTGAGAATTACAGGAGAGCCATTTCAACACATGTACTTCATCCTCTCCTACCATGGTTTGGTCTAAGTTAAAGGAAGCTGGAAGAAACTCAATGTCCAGTTAAAGAAGCCATAAGATTTTCTATTAGGTGTCTAGCTTCCTGAACGTCCTACTTTTTCCTGGAAGCCCTACAAAGGGTCCGTGTTTTTAGCTATCTGGAAATTACTGTGTCCTTGAAAATGCATGTGTACCTGCCTACACTCACAAGACAAAGTACCACCTGGAACTCAAACACCCAGCACCTGGGAATCCCTTTTCACCATAGAAGACTCCCAGAGGCTTCTGGGAGATACTGCATTTTTCTCAACCACAACCCTAACCAATGCTCCAATTCATGAACCAGGAACTGAAAGTGGAGGCATCAAATCCATATTCCTGCTCACTAGGACACTTTTGGTTGTGAATCAGGAAAAGGATAAAGTGGAATAACTCCACTGAAAGGAGGCCCGGGCAGCAAGGGGTCAAGAGTACAAAAATCCATCAATCAACCGCTGATGCCTCCTGAACATCAGCAGAGGTAGCCAGCCTCCACTCCCACCAAAGATCCTGCCCCAAGCCTTTCCTTTACAAGATATGGTCTCTAAAGCAGTCTTGTGATATGCTTGTGTGGTTGTGTGTATGCATATATGTGTGTGCAAATGAACTACATGTACAGGCATACACTTTATTTTTGAGACAGGGTCTCTTAATTAAACCTGGAACTCGCCGGGCAGTGGTGGCGCACGCCTTTAATCCCAGCACTTGGGAGGCAGAGGCAGGCGGATTTCTGAGTTGGAGGCCAGCCTGGTCTACAGAGTGAGTTCCAGGACAGCCAGGGCTATACAGAGAAACCCTGTCTCAAAAAAAAAAAAAAAAAAAAAAAAACCTGACTAGGCTAGTTGGCCAATTAACTCTAGAAATCTGCCTGTCTCTTTCCTTCCAGCACTGCAGTTACAGACCCACGATGCCAGGCTTTACATGGGTGCTGGAGACCCAAACTCATGTCTTTATGATAATGCAGAAAGTACTTTACTAACTAAACAATCTCCCCAGGTCCCCAGGACAGTCTTGCTACCCACATATCTGCCATAAAACCTAGCCTGATAGATCACTGGCTACCTCCCCTCCCCATACAATATGATGCACTTCATTCTGCCAAACTAGGGCCTAACCTGGCACAGTTACCCAGGTATAGCGCTATTTCAAGACAAGGTGAGAGTGAAAAAAGACAAATGGCTCAACACTCATGGGAGGGATGAGGACTGGAAATGCACAAGTCCAAACAGGGCACAAATTCAAAACTACCAAAATCTAAGCCAAAGGTTCTCGACTCCCACCCTGAGTGGTTTTTGCCTCCAAGGGACATTTGGCAGTATTTGCAGTCAATTTGGGTTGTAATAATGAAAAAGATGTTCCTGGAATCCAATGAGTAAGACTAGTGGTGTCAATAAACACTCTACAATACAAAAGCCAAAGAATTCCACAGCCCCAAACACCAACAGTGCCAATGTTAACACATGCTTCATAGGTGTCTGTCTTTTGGAAGTTTTTTTTTCCCTTTCTTTTATTTGTTTCCTCAGACACCTTTCATCATTACTCTGTAAGATACAGCAAGAAAATAGCATGGCAGTACAACAATTACAACTGAAGAGAAATACTTGAGACCTGATAGAGCACTAGTTTTTCCTGTTATGGTGACTTAGCAGCTGGTCATAAAAGGAAAGGTGCACCACTTGGGAAACAGATAACCATACAAACAGACTTAGGCTGACATTCCAAGGTGTCCTTAATAATTGAGGGAACCCAGAATGGCCATGATGCCATCAACACACAACCCAGCCTTGGGTGTTCAGGATGTCGTCTGCTTTTTGTTTTAATGTGGTTTTAATCAGGGAATCATGATACATTCATTGTTCCTCCAGGAAATTCTGTCAAATGTTTTGCATTCTTCATAGAGAACTATTGTCTATGCAAATTAAGAGTCCAAGTTTTAAAACTCAGACTGGACAAGTAACATTTTCTTGTTTTCTTAATATCATCATGAAAAAAAAGACAAAGAGGAGGAAAGAATGCAAATGTTCTTCTCTGAAAGTGCTCACAAACACAGAAGCATTTTCCCCTCCTGCCCAAGGTCAGGAATGTAGGGGAAATTTGTTTTGTAGGCATGCCAATGGAGCATGAGAAGGTCTGTTGAAAAGGCCTAGGACAGGGTACAGGGACAAACCTAAGAATAGCCTTTTCCCTCAAGAAGGGTTATCTATTAGAACAGTATCATGCTCGGCATGACTGAGCAGCACAGACTATGACACAGAGATCCAGAAAACACAGCAACATGAACCATTCCAAATCCTCTTGACTCAGAACCAGAGGAAGGAACTAAGCCACACCCTCTGACATTCACTTCTGCTTTTTCACATGGCTCTGACCCAGTTATCAAGATGTGATTTGGAAACTATGCAGATGGAAAATGTAGCATGTCTGACACCTCCTTCAACCTTTCTGGAAGCAGGGTGGGTGGAGTAGAAAGCATCACAGCCCCCCTCCACACACCCAGCTTTTGAATTTAGCTTCCAGACATCCATGGAGCTCATTTACTCTGAACTCCTCAGTTTCTTCATCTGTAAATGTTTTTAAGATTTCAGGGCCTAAGCAGAGATCTTCTCTCAACAAAAAGAGGAGCATGTTCTGGCTAGAAGAAAGCACTTTCGGGAGATGATTAACCCAACAAGATCTGGGCATGAGATTCTGAGGGGAACTATGGCCTGATCCTGAAACAGATCTGTGGAAGGGGGCCTGCAGGACCTATCAATATGCCATTTACCAGCAAGACTGCTTCCAAGTGTTGGTGATAAGCATGTTTGACAATAATCTGAAGAAGAAAGAAATGAATTCTAGTGTTCAACTCACTCTCTCTACTTTATACAGTCTACAATCCAAACCATGGAAATGTTCCTAATTACCATGAGCAAGTATTTCCAAATACAACTAAGACCATCTCAATCCTCCACAGGCATACCCACAGCCCCATCTCCCAGGTGATTCTAGCTTCTGTCAAGTTGACAATTAACACTAAATTATAAGTACTAACTTGACCTATGTCAGGGGTCAGCAAATGTTCTCTGCAATAAACCAAATGATATAGGTCAGTCACATTCAATCAACCCTTCTGCTGCAACTCACAGACAACATATCAACAAGTAAATGTGACTCTATCCCAAAAAACTGTACTTATAATGATGAATTCTGAATTTCACGCATAGAAAACTATTTATCTTTAATTGGTTTTTCTGTTATTACAGCCATTTAAAAATCAATAAATCATTTTCAACTTGCAGGGTATTCAGACACATAAGGAGAATGGACCTGGCCAGAAGGGCTCATCTGCCAATCCCTGCTCAGCTCATTCTCCAAAAGTCCTGCTTCAAAGCCAGGCAATCCAAGCATTAGTACATTAACCATTTCTTGCTATCATTAATTCATCTAATAGAAAAAGAAAAGAATAAGAGAGTGACAGCAGATATAGCTAGGGATGTGAGGCAGTGATGGTTTGAGTCTGAAATACCCCAACTCTGGTGTATGTTTTGAATGCTTGTCCGCCAGTAGTGTCACTACTTTGGTAGAATGTAGAACCTTTTAGGTGTTGGGAGATAGCTGGAAGGTCACTAAGAATGGTTCTATTTGTCCACTATAAGCACTCCTAGTTCCTGGTTCACTATGATATGAAAAGTCTTCTTCATTCTCCAGGTGTTCCTACCTCCATGAACTCTATCTAACATGTCCTTTCCAATATGATGGACCAAAACCCTCTGAATGAGCCAAGTTGTCAAGTATTATGGTCACATAGAAAAAAAAATCACCCTGAATGAGGTAACACAGATACATAAAGATAAATGTGGTACATATTTATGTATAAGAGGATATTTAGCCTTTAAGTAAATAATCAAGCTATAATCCATAGATGCAAAGAAACTGGGTAAAGATAAGGGATCTAGGGAAAACATAGGATCTCCTTGGGAACTAGAATAGATTTTATGGGCAGACTGGGAGAGGCTAGGGATGGGAGTAGGGGATCAAGTGGAAGGGGGAGATGGGGTAAAGGGAGAGAGTAAATGAGAAGATGGCTAGAATTGGGTGGCACTTGGGGCAGGGATGGGGAACAGTGGAAACTTCCTGGAATTTATGAAGGTGATCCTAATGAGGACGCTGAGTAAATGGGGATATGGAGTTTCAACTGGTCATCTCTTAACCAAGCAAGGCTTCCAGTGGTGGGACTAGGTTACAGTCAATTAAATTGTTGGTGAAGGAGTTCCATGGAAACTCCCAGCCAACCTAGGCTGTTGCTAAGACAAGAGGGGGCTCTCTACAAAGTGACAGTGGGGCCCCATTGCTGAAGACAATACCCACACAACTCACTGAACATGAAGAAGTCAAACTGGTGCCTGTATGGAGCCCTCATCCCTATTTTCTAATCTCTTTGGTACAGGAAAGTGCTCTGCAAGTTACTGAAAGAGATATATAGACACCAACCCTGCTATAAAACCTGTCCATTCTGTACAATATGCTAAGGCAATGGTGGCACAGAACTAGTAGGAGGAGCAAAGCAATGTCTGATTTGACTTAAGGCCCAGTCCACACAGGGAATCTACAACCATCACTCCTTAGGTAATCAAGAACCAGAGACTAGATGGTCCAGAGACCTAGGGTAAAACCAAACACTACTGATCTTAAAAAACAAACAAACAAAAACAAAAAAATGGTTCCTAATGATACTCTGCTACACTCATAGATCAGTGCCTTATCCAGACATCATCAGAGAGGCTTCACCTGGGCAGCAGATAGGAACAGATGCAGAGACCCACAGCCAGATATTATGCAGAGGTCTCCATCAAATCCCTCCCCTCTGAGTTCAGTGAATCCTACAAAGAAGAGTCAGAAAGAATATAAGAGCCAAGGGGGATGGAAGACACTAGAAGAACAGGCCCTCTGAATCAACCAAGCAAAGAGCTCAGAGACTGAAGCAGAAAGCACAGTGCCTACATGGGTCTACACCAGTTCTTCTACATAGATAGAATAGCTATTGCTTAGTATTTTTATGGGACTCTTGACTGTGAGAATGAGTGGTTCTCTGATTCTTGTGCCTGCTCTTGAGATTCTTTTCCTCCTGTTGGGTTTCCATGTAATAAGACAGTTTTTCCTTCAATATGGTAATTTTTGCTTTGTCTTATTACGTTTTATTTTGTCATGTTTGGTTGTGATACTTAGAAGCCTGTTCTCACTAAGTCTCGTGAGGGACAGAAAGTAGCTCCAGAGGAGAGTCGAGTCAGGGAAGAATGAGGGGTAGTAAAGGAGGGGAACTATAATCAGGATATGTTGTATAAAAAAGAATCTATTTTTAATTCTTAAATGTAAATAAATAAATGAATAAACTGACAGTGAAGGGGGAAATAAAAATATTATGGTCACATAGATGTCAAAGTAATATGATGGTAGACCACTTAACTAGCATGTGACAGACCTCAGTTTGATATCTAGTCAAAGAAGAAAGAAAAAGAGGATGGGGAAGAGATGAAAACAGAAAGGAAGGAAATGGTTTAATCAATTATGAATAGAATGCACACATGCACACATAGGCAGCTATGAGGGAACTCTACACATTTATGTGAAAAAAAAAGCAAACTTATGATCAACACACATGTCAGGATTCTGTTTATATTTTTTAAAATAAAGGCAGAGCTGAGAACCTTGCTTAGAAGAAAGGAATTCTTTAACATGTCTGGGGCTCTGGTTAGATACCCAGCACTGCATACTTGCATGAATGAATGAATGATGAATGAATGAACAAACACTAACTATACATATATGGTACACATGTTCTCACATATTAAAACATTCATTATTTGGAAAAAGGCCTACAAGGCACACCACTAAACTTCAGCAGCCACAGAGCATCCTGCGTGTATGCTTGGAATGCACCCCTAACTCTCATGCCTTTTCTATCCCAAATGCATCCTTTTACATAGCAAGAGAGAAAAAATAGTGTTTCTAGCCATAAAACCAAATTTAGGAATATATTTGAAGCACTGTGAGTCCTTTGGCACATATCCCAATCTGAACAAAAACTGGTTACAATTAATTACACAGGACAAAGACATTCTTCCCAGAGGGAAAAACAAGCAGAGGCAGTATAACAAAAAGTGAACACAGCTTAAAACTCTACATGTAATTTTTAATGGCACTACATGTGATCCAGCTTTCTGGAGACACCAACCTTCAGACAAAGGTCATTAGTGTTAAAAACAGCCAACGTTTTCATCTGGGGTTTGATAGTTTAGACAAAATCATCTCCACCACATAAACTCTCATTATGGAAATTGCTTTGGTTTGTTCCCCCAGGCACAAGCAAGGATCACTGGGAGGAAAGTCATCCCTGGGAAATGAAATTTCCCTCAGTGCCAATTTTTAAATCAAGCCTTCAGGTCCTTGTATGTTGTTGGAAGATTCACACAGTCACATTTTTTGTTTGTTTGTTTTGTATGGTAGAGTACATTCCTTCTTCCCAAGCTGACCAGGTTTGCCATTTTCCATTGAGCTTATTAAATGCATCTTATTCAAATGGAATGTTCTCAGAGTTTCCACCCTTCCTGGGCCTAGAGTTGGATGACTTTGGATGGTCACAGATCCCCAAGCTTCAGGGTGCCTCGATATATACCTAATTACAGCTGCAGAAAATGCAATGTTATATTTAGTTATGAAAATTTCACACTATAGGTCACAACATTTAAGAGGGTAGATCTCACTGTTTAAAACTATCTACTCTTCTCTCTCTCTCTCTCTCTTCACACACACACACACACACATGCATATATACATATATATGCATGCAGAATAAACTTTATAACAGGATATTCTTTTATGGGGAAATGGTTGCAAGGAAAAAAATCAAACAAACAAACAAAAAAACCCGAGTTTAATTACTGAAACTCACCTAAAAAGCCAGGCATGGCAGTGCATGCTTATAACTACAGTGCTGAGAAGGCAGAGACTAATAGATCTGGGGCTTGCACACCAGTAGAGCCTAGCCTAATCCACAAGCCCCTGTTAGTAAGAGAGGCACACAGGCAGGACCAGCACCCAGATCTGACCTGGGGGTGGGAGATATGTCTACTTTCTGATCTTAACAGGCACCTAGGGGTTGTGGGCCAGCCTTTCTCTGGGCCAACAGCAATAAAGCTAACAGGAGGCAGAGTCTAAGGGTGTTAAAAATGCAGCTCTTTCTTGGGGAACTCTCCAAACCCTCCCACTAAGAGCTGTGAGGGCCTTCTGTTGACCAAACAGGAAGTGGTTTCAGTCCCCAGCCCTACCTGGCCAGGAGAGTGCAGAAGAAAGCTTTAAACCTCATTTAAGTGTGCCACACTAATTAAGTTGGCTACCCAACTGCAGCCACTACCAAAACTGGCAAGACAAAATCTCTCCTGGCCAAGGCTGGATCAGGCTATCTCCTGTGTCTCTGATGTCCCTTCTTGGATCTGTATGGCCATGATGGACACCCTTACAGATCCTTCTTGAGAAGAGCTGGGTATCAGACACCCTTTAGATGAGGCAATTCTAATTTCTCACTTTTCTGCTGGGGTTCATTATGATTTCTAGGTATTTCTCACTCTGTGTGTGTGTGTGTGTGTGCTTTTAGTCCCCCAATTACTGTTTTAAAAGTGAACAATCTGGTTCAGAGATGTCTTTCCTGTCACAATAAGCTGAGATTAACATGCTTTTAAGCCTTGGTCATACACCACAGTGTGTAGTGTGTTTCTCTGTAAAGTGTAAGATATGAATCTTCTAGGCCGTGGGCAATTTTGCAGCCATCAATTCTACCACTGTAGCACAGAAGCAAAACATACAGATGTGACCCTCTGCTGCCACCCAAGCAGGAAAGCCCAGTAGATTTCAGTTTCTATTGGGGGCCTGCCTCTTTCTCTCTCTTCTCTCTCCTCCTCTTCTCTCTCCTCCTCTCCTCCTCCTCCTCCTCCTCCTCTTCCTCCTCCTCCTCCTTCTTCTCTTCTCTCTTCTCTCTTCTCTCTTCTCTCTCTCTCTCTCTCTCTCTCTCTCTCTCTCTCTCTCTCTCCCCCCGCCCCCCCCCCCCGGGTTTCTCTGTGGTGTAGCCCTGACTGCCCTAGAATTTACTCTGTAGACAAGGCTGGTTTAGAACTCAGAGATCCCTCTACCTCTCTGCCTCTCTGCCTCTCTGCCTCTGCCCCTGGAGTGTGCTGGGGTTAAAGTTGTGTACCACCACTACCACATGGCTAGCACCTCATTCTTTTATGATAAGACAGACTAGAGCAATTCTGTAGACACTCAATCATCTCTTTATTCAGTCACACCCATTCCATGTGACCCCGGCTATTTTTCCCTCTCTATAACCCTAGCCAGGGCAAATGATAAGATGTCACTAAAAACTCCCTTTTAAGTCTTCTTGTGAAAGACCCCACCATAAGGCTTAGCAAGCTAGCTGCAGTAACGCCATTTTGCAAGGCATGAAAAAGTACCAGAGCTGAGTTCTCAAAAGTTACAAGGAAGTTCAGTTAAAGATTAACAGTTAAAAATCAAGGCTGAATAATACTAGGACAAGGGCCAAGAACCGATGGTACCCACCGGGGCCCCGGCTCAGGGCCAAGAACCGATGGTACCCACCTGGGCCCCGGCTCAGGGCCAAGAACAGATGATACCCAGATAAGGCGGAACCAGCAACAGTTTCTGAAAAAGTCCCACCTCAGTTTCAGGTTCCCCAAATGACCAGGAAATACCCCAAGCCTTGATTTGAACTAACCACTCAGCTCGCTTCTCGCTTCTGTACCCGCGCTTTTTGCTCCCCAGCCCTATAAAAAGGGTAAAAACCCCACACTCGGCGCGCCAGTCCTCCGATAGACTGAGTCGCCCGGGTACCCGTGTTCCCAATAAAGCCTCTTGCTGATTACATCCGAATCGTGGTCTCGCTGATCCTTGGGAGGGTCTCCTCAGATTGATTGACTACCCACCTCGGGGGTCTTTCATTTGGAGGTTCCACCGAGATTAGGAGACCCCTGCCCAGGGACCACCGACCCCCGCCGGGAGGTAAGCTGGCCAGCGGTCGTTTCGTGTCTGTCTCTGTCTCCGTGCGTGTTTGTGCCGGCATCTAATGTTTGCGCCTGCGTCTGTACTAGTTGGCTAACTAGATCTGTATCTGGCGGTTCCGTGGAAGAACTGACGAGTTCGTATTCCCGGCCGCAGCCCTGGGAGACGTCCCAGCGGCCTCGGGGGCCCGTTTTGTGGCCCATTCTGTATCAGTTAACCTGCCCGAGTCGGACTTTTTGGAGCTCCTCCACTGTCCGAGGGGTACGTGGCTTTGTCGGGGGACGAGAGGCAGAGACACTTCCCTCCCCCGTCTGAATTTTTGCTTTCGGTTTTACGCCGAAACCGCGCCGCGCGTCTGATTTGTTTGTTGTTCTTTTGTTCTTCGTTAGTTTTCTCCTGTCTTTAAGTGTTTTTGAGATCATGGGACAGACCGTAACTACCCCTCTGAGTCTAACCTTGCAGCACTGGGGAGATGTCCAGCGCATTGCATCCAATCAGTCTGTGGATGTCAGGAAGAGGCGCTGGGTTACCTTCTGTTCCGCCGAATGGCCAACTTTCAATGTGGGATGGCCTCAGGATGGTACTTTTAATTTAGGTATTATCTCTCAGGTCAAGTCTAGAGTGTTTTGTCCTGGTCCCCACGGACACCCGGATCAGGTCCCATATATCGTCACCTGGGAGGCACTTGCCTATGACCCCCCTCCGTGGGTCAGACCGTTTGTCTCTCCAAAACCCCCTCCTTTACCGACAGCTCCCGTCCTCCCGCCCGGTCCTTCTGCGCAACCTCCGTCCCGATCTGCCCTTTACCCTGCCCTTACCCCCTCTATAAAGCCCAAACCTCCTAAGCCCCAGGTTCTCCCTGATAACGGCGGACCTCTCATTGACCTTCTCACAGAGGACCCCCCGCCATACGGAGCACAACCTTCCTCCTCTGCCAGAGGGAACGATGAAGAAGAGGCGGCCACCACCCCCGAGGTTTCCCCCCCTTCTCCCATGGTGTCTCGACTGCGGGGAAGGAGAGACCCTCCCGCAGCGGACTCCACCTCCTCCCAGGCATTCCCACTCCGCATGGGGGGAGATGGCCAGCTTCAGTACTGGCCGTTTTCCTCCTCTGACTTATATAATTGGAAAAATAATAACCCTTCCTTTTCTGAAGACCCAGGTAAATTGACGGCCTTGATTGAGTCCGTCCTCATCACCCACCAGCCCACCTGGGACGACTGTCAGCAGTTGTTGGGGACCCTGCTGACCGGAGAAGAAAAGCAGCGGGTGCTCCTAGAGGCTAGAAAGGCAGTCCGGGGCAATGATGGACGCCCCACTCAGTTGCCTAATGAAGTCAATGCTGCTTTTCCCCTTGAACGCCCCGATTGGGATTACACCACTACAGAAGGTAGGAACCACCTAGTCCTCTATCGCCAGTTGCTCTTAGCGGGTCTCCAAAACGCGGGCAGGAGCCCCACCAATTTGGCCAAGGTAAAAGGGATAACCCAGGGACCTAATGAGTCTCCCTCAGCCTTTTTAGAGAGACTCAAGGAGGCCTATCGCAGGTACACTCCTTATGACCCTGAGGACCCAGGGCAAGAAACCAATGTGTCTATGTCATTCATCTGGCAGTCTGCCCCGGATATCGGGCGAAAGTTAGAGCGGTTAGAAGACTTAAAGAGCAAGACCTTAGGAGACTTAGTGAGGGAAGCTGAAAGGATCTTTAATAAGCGAGAAACCCCGGAAGAAAGAGAGGAACGTATCAGGAGAGAAACAGAGGAAAAAGAAGAACGCCGTAGGGCAGAGGATGAGCAGAGAGAGAAAGAAAGGGACCGCAGAAGACATAGAGAGATGAGCAAGCTCTTGGCCACTGTAGTTATTGGTCAGAGACAGGATAGACAGGGGGGAGAGCGGAGGAGGCCCCAACTTGATAAGGACCAATGCGCCTACTGCAAAGAAAAGGGACACTGGGCTAAGGACTGCCCAAAGAAGCCACGAGGGCCCCGAGGACCGAGGCCCCAGACCTCCCTCCTGACCTTAGGTGACTAGGGAGGTCAGGGTCAGGAGCCCCCCCCTGAACCCAGGATAACCCTCAAAGTCGGGGGGCAACCCGTCACCTTCCTGGTAGATACTGGGGCCCAACACTCCGTGCTGACCCAAAATCCTGGACCCCTAAGTGACCAGTCTGCCTGGGTCCAAGGGGCTACTGGAGGAAAGCGGTATCGCTGGACCACGGATCGCAAAGTACATCTAGCTACCGGTAAGGTCACCCACTCTTTCCTCCATGTACCAGACTGCCCCTATCCTCTGCTAGGAAGAGACTTGCTGACTAAACTAAAAGCCCAGATCCACTTCGAGGGATCAGGAGCTCAGGTTGTGGGACCAATGGGACGGCCCCTGCAAGTGCTGACCCTAAACATAGAAGATGAGTATCGGCTACATGAGACCTCAAAAGAGCCGGATGTTTCTCTAGGGTCCACATGGCTTTCTGATTTTCCCCAGGCCTGGGCAGAAACCGGGGGCATGGGACTGGCAGTTCGCCAAGCGCCTCTGATTATACCTCTAAAGGCAACCTCTACCCCCGTGTCCATAAAACAATACCCCATGTCACAGGAAGCCAGACTGGGGATCAAGCCCCACATACAGAGGCTGTTGGACCAGGGAATACTGGTACCCTGCCAGTCCCCCTGGAACACGCCCCTGCTACCCGTTAAGAAACCAGGGACTAATGATTACAGGCCTGTCCAGGATCTGAGAGAAGTCAACAAGCGGGTGGAAGACATCCACCCCACCGTGCCCAACCCTTACAACCTCTTGAGCGGGCTCCCACCGTCCCACCAGTGGTACACTGTGCTTGATTTAAAGGATGCCTTTTTCTGCCTGAGACTCCACCCCACCAGTCAGCCTCTCTTCGCCTTTGAGTGGAGAGATCCAGGGATGGGAATCTCAGGACAATTGACCTGGACCAGACTCCCACAGGGTTTCAAAAACAGTCCCACCCTGTTTGATGAGGCACTGCACAGAGACCTAGCAGACTTCCGGATCCAGCACCCAGACTTGATCCTGCTACAGTACGTGGATGACATACTACTGGCCGCCACTTCTGAGCTCGACTGCCAACAAGGTACTCGGGCCCTGTTACAAACCCTAGGAAACCTCGGGTATCGGGCCTCGGCCAAGAAAGCCCAACTTTGCCAGAAACAGGTCAAGTATCTGGGGTATCTTCTAAAAGAGGGTCAGAGATGGCTGACTGAGGCCAGAAAAGAGACTGTGATGGGGCAGCCTACTCCGAAGACCCCTCGACAACTAAGGGAGTTCCTAGGGACGGCAGGCTTCTGTCGCCTCTGGATCCCTGGGTTTGCGGAAATGGCAGCCCCCTTGTATCCTCTTACCAAAACGGGGACTCTGTTTAATTGGGGCCCAGACCAGCAAAAGGCCTATCAAGAAATCAAACAGGCCCTTCTAACTGCCCCCGCCCTGGGATTGCCAGATTTGACTAAGCCCTTTGAACTCTTTGTCGACGAGAAGCAGGGCTACGCCAAAGGCGTCCTAACGCAAAAACTGGGACCTTGGCGTCGGCCTGTGGCCTACCTGTCCAAAAAGCTAGACCCAGTGGCAGCTGGGTGGCCCCCTTGCCTACGGATGGTAGCAGCCATTGCCGTTCTGACAAAAGATGCAGGCAAGCTAACTATGGGACAGCCGCTAGTCATCCTGGCCCCCCATGCAGTAGAGGCACTGGTCAAGCAACCCCCTGACCGCTGGCTATCCAACGCCCGCATGACCCACTACCAGGCAATGCTCCTAGACACTGACCGAGTTCAGTTCGGACCAGTGGTGGCCCTCAATCCTGCCACCTTGCTCCCTCTACCGGAAAAAGGAGCCCCCCATGATTGCCTCGAGATCTTGGCTGAAACGCATGGAACCAGACCGGATCTCACCGACCAGCCCATCCCAGACGCCGACCACACCTGGTATACCGATGGGAGCAGCTTTTTGCAAGAAGGACAGCGAAAGGCTGGGGCAGCAGTGACGACTGAAACCGAGGTAATCTGGGCGAGGGCCCTGCCAGCTGGAACGTCAGCCCAGCGAGCCGAACTGATCGCACTCACCCAAGCCCTGAAAATGGCAGAAGGTAAGAAGCTAAATGTTTACACTGATAGCCGCTATGCCTTCGCTACGGCCCATGTTCATGGGGAAATATATAGGAGACGGGGGTTGCTGACCTCAGAAGGCAAGGAAATCAAGAACAAAAGCGAGATCCTAGCCTTGCTGAAAGCCCTCTTTTTGCCAAAGAGGCTCAGTATTATCCATTGCCCGGGACACCAAAAAGGGAACAGTGCTGAAGCCAGGGGCAACCGAATGGCGGATCAAGCAGCCAGGGAGGCAGCCATGAGAGAGATCACAGAAACTTCCACGCTCTTAATAGAGGATTCGTCTCCGTATACTCCCAGTTACTTCCACTACACAGAGACTGACAGAAAAGACCTTCTGAGACTGGGAGCCGTATACGATGAGGACAAAAGGTATTGGGTCCTGCAGGGAAAACCTGTAATGCCTGACCAATTCACCTTTGAGCTCTTAGACTCCCTACACCGGCTCACCCACCTCAGCTATCAGAAGATGAAGGCACTCCTTGACCGGGAAGAGAGCCCCTACTACATGTTAAATCGGGATAGAACTCTCCAGCACGTAACAGAATCCTGTACAGCTTGTGCTCAAGTAAATGCTAGTAAAGCCAAAATCGGAGCAAGGGTGCGAGCGCGGGGACACCGACCCGGCACCCATTGGGAAATCGATTTTACCGAAGTTAAGCCAGGGCTGTATGGACATAAGTATCTCCTGGTGTTTGTGGACACATTCTCTGGCTGGGTAGAAGCATTTCCAACCAAGCGTGAAACTGCCAGGGTTGTGACCAAGAAGCTGCTTGAAGAAATTTTTCCAAGATTCGGGATGCCCCAGGTATTGGGGACAGATAATGGGCCTGCCTTCATCTCCCAGGTAAGTCAGTCGGTGGCCAAGTTGCTGGGGATTGATTGGAAACTGCATTGTGCTTACAGACCCCAGAGTTCAGGTCAGGTAGAAAGAATGAACAGGACAATCAAGGAGACTTTAACCAAATTAACGCTTGCAGCTGGCACTAGAGACTGGGTACTCCTACTCCCCCTGGCCCTCTACCGAGCCCGGAATACTCCGGGCCCCCATGGACTTACTCCGTATGAAATTCTGTATGGGGCACCCCCGCCCCTTGTCAATTTTCATGATCCTGAAATGTCAAAGTTAACTAATAGTCCCTCTCTCCAAGCTCACTTACAGGCCCTCCAAGCAGTACAACGAGAGGTCTGGAAGCCACTGGCCGCTGCTTATCAGGACCAGCTGGATCAGCCAGTGATACCACACCCCTTCCGCGTCGGTGACGCCGTGTGGGTACGCCGGCACCAGACTAAGAACTTAGAACCCCGCTGGAAAGGACCCTACACCGTCCTGCTGACCACCCCCACCGCTCTCAAAGTAGACGGCATCTCTGCGTGGATACACGCCGCTCACGTAAAGGCGGCGACAACTCCTCCGGCCGGAACAGCATGGAAGGTCCAGCGTTCTCAAAATCCCTTAAAGATAAGATTAACCCGTGGGGCCCCCTGATAGTTATGGGGATCTTAGTGAGGGCAGGAGCCTCGGTACAACGTGACAGCCCTCACCAGGTCTTCAATGTTACTTGGAGAGTTACCAACCTAATGACAGGACAAACAGCTAACGCCACCTCCCTCCTGGGGACGATGACAGACACCTTCCCTAAACTATATTTTGATCTGTGTGATTTAGTAGGAGACTACTGGGATGACCCAGATGGAGATGGTTGCCGCTCTCCCGGGGGAAGAAAAAGGACAAGACTGTATGACTTCTATGTTTGCCCCGGTCATACTGTACCAATAGGGTGTGGAGGGCCGGGAGAGGGCTACTGTGGCAAATGGGGATGTGAGACCACTGGACAGGCATACTGGAAGCCATCATCATCATGGGACCTAATTTCCCTTAAGCGAGGAAACACTCCTAAGGATCAGGGCCCCTGTTATGATTCCTCGGTCTCCAGTGGCGTCCAGGGTGCCACACCGGGGGGTCGATGCAACCCCCTAGTCTTAGAATTCACTGACGCGGGTAAAAAGGCCAGCTGGGATGCCCCCAAAGTTTGGGGACTAAGACTCTACCGATCCACAGGGGCCGACCCGGTGACCCGGTTCTCTTTGACCCGCCAGGTCCTCAATGTAGGACCCCGCGTCCCCATTGGGCCTAATCCCGTGATCACTGACCAGCTACCCCCATCCCAACCCGTGCAGATCATGCTCCCCAGGCCTCCTCATCCTCCTTCAGGCACGGTCTCTATGGTACCTGGGGCTCCCCCGCCTTCTCAACAGCCTGGGACGGGAGACAGGCTGCTAAATCTAGTAGACGGAGCCTACCAAGCACTCAACCTCACCAGTCCTGACAAAACCCAAGAGTGCTGGTTGTGTCTGGTATCGGGACCCCCCTACTACGAAGGGGTTGCCGTCCTAGGTACCTACTCCAACCATACCTCTGCCCCAGCTAACTGCTCCGTGGCCTCCCAACACAAGCTGACCCTGTCCGAAGTGACCGGACAGGGACTCTGCGTAGGAGCAGTTCCCAAAACCCATCAGGCCCTGTGTAATACCACCCAGAAGACGAGCGACGGGTCCTACTATCTGGCTGCTCCCGCCGGGACCATCTGGGCTTGCAACACCGGGCTCACTCCCTGCCTATCTACTACTGTACTCAACCTCACCACCGATTACTGTGTCCTGGTTGAGCTCTGGCCAAAGGTGACCTACCACTCCCCTGGTTATGTTTATGGCCAGTTTGAGAGAAAAACCAAATATATAAGAGAGCCGGTGTCATTAACTCTGGCCCTGCTGTTGGGAGGACTTACTATGGGCGGCATAGCTGCAGGAGTAGGAACAGGGACTACAGCCCTAGTGGCCACCAAACAATTCGAGCAGCTCCAGGCAGCCATACATACAGACCTTGGGGCCTTAGAAAAATCAGTCAGTGCCCTAGAAAAGTCTCTGACCTCGTTGTCTGAGGTGGTCCTACAGAACCGGAGAGGATTAGATCTGCTGTTCCTAAAAGAAGGAGGATTATGTGCTGCCCTAAAAGAAGAATGCTGTTTCTACGCGGACCACACTGGCGTAGTGAGAGATAGCATGGCAAAGCTAAGAGAAAGGTTAAACCAGAGACAAAAATTGTTCGAATCAGGACAAGGGTGGTTTGAGGGACTGTTTAACAGGTCCCCATGGTTCACGACCTTGATATCCACCATTATGGGCCCCTTGATAATACTTTTATTAATCCTACTCCTCGGACCCTGTATTCTCAACCGCTTGGTCCAGTTTGTAAAAGACAGAATTTCGGTGGTGCAGGCCCTGGTTCTGACCCAACAGTATCACCAACTCAAATCAATAGATCCAGAAGAAGTGGAATCACGTGAATAAAAGATTTTATTCAGTTTCCAGAAAGAGGGGGGAATGAAAGACCCCACCATAAGGCTTAGCAAGCTAGCTGCAGTAACGCCATTTTGCAAGGCATGAAAAAGTACCAGAGCTGAGTTCTCAAAAGTTACAAGGAAGTTCAGTTAAAGATTAACAGTTAAAAATCAAGGCTGAATAATACTAGGACAAGGGCCAAGAACCGATGGTACCCACCGGGGCCCCGGCTCAGGGCCAAGAACCGATGGTACCCACCTGGGCCCCGGCTCAGGGCCAAGAACAGATGATACCCAGATAAGGCGGAACCAGCAACAGTTTCTGAAAAAGTCCCACCTCAGTTTCAGGTTCCCCAAATGACCAGGAAATACCCCAAGCCTTGATTTGAACTAACCACTCAGCTCGCTTCTCGCTTCTGTACCCGCGCTTTTTGCTCCCCAGCCCTATAAAAAGGGTAAAAACCCCACACTCGGCGCGCCAGTCCTCCGATAGACTGAGTCGCCCGGGTACCCGTGTTCCCAATAAAGCCTCTTGCTGATTACATCCGAATCGTGGTCTCGCTGATCCTTGGGAGGGTCTCCTCAGATTGATTGACTACCCACCTCGGGGGTCTTTCACTTGCTAGTATCAGAAAAGACTCTCCCAGTGTCTTAAGATTTCTAAGCTAGCTGTTATTTGACCCCTGACCCAACCAAGAATGAAGTATGGCTTAGAGAAAAGACTAGACATTGTCTGAATACTTAGATATAGAAATCCAGTAATGAATTAGAGTCTCAGACACAAGTCCACGAATTCTCATCTTTGCTTAAGCTAATTAGGTTTGGGTACTATCATGTACTTCCAAAGGACTTCTGAATACCATACTATGATAGAAATCTTTGTTTGTTTGTTTGTTTGTTTGTTTGTTTTTCAAGATAGGGTTTCTTTGTGTAGCTTTAGCAGTCCTCATTCTGTAGACCAGGTTTGTCTTGAACTCACAGAAATCTTGCCTCTGCCTCTGCCTCTCTGCCTCTCCTCTGCCTCTCCTCTGCCTCTCCTCTGCCTCTCTCTCTGCCTCTCTCTCTGCCTCTCTCTCTGCCTCTCTCTCTGCCTCTCTCTCTCTGCCTCTCTCTCTGCCTCTCTCTCTGCCTCTCTCTCTGCCTCCCTCTCTGCCTCTCTGCCTGCCTCTCTGCCTCCCTCTCTGCCTCTCTGCCTCCCTCTCTGCCTCTCTGCCTCCCTCTCTGCCTCTCTGCCTGCCTCTCTACCTGCCTCTCTGCCTCTCTGCCTCTCTGCCTCTCTGCCTCTCTGCCTCTGCCTCTGAATTAAAGGTTTGCATCACCACTGCCAGGTACTGCTAGAAATTTTTTAACATTCTTTTCTTGCATCTAAAAGTTCACATTATTTTTTATTTTTTAAAATAAATATTCATTTCTAAAAATGTTTATATTTATAAAATAATTACATATATGTGTGTATATATATGTATATATGTATATATATATATATGTGTATGTATACACACACACACACACACACACATATATATAAAATAACTTTCATTTTCAATGGATATAAAATCTGGCAGATGAGACAAACCTGACCTAGCCCCTAGTTTGCTAACCCGAGCACATCCTCACTCGGTACCATCATCCAGAAGTTGTTTGTCTTGTGTGTAGCAGGCACTGCTATCTACCCAGCCCTGGTACTCAGAACATCTCCATCTAGCCAGGACCCAGCTATCTTAGAAACTTCACATCATCAGCTCGGCACTAACATTCAGAGATACAGGCTTTCTACTCTGTGTTCAATCTTTGATCTCTCTGCCTTCCTTTTCCTTCAATTGCATATAAGTTATAAAGAAAGAATGCTAGAACACACCACTCCATATTGGCTGAGAATTCTTTTAGACTTAAAAGTAATCAGCACTCTGCTCTCCTATCTTCTTCCTAGAAGGACACAAACATCCATTTGTAAAGCCCTCTCTTCTCTTTTGAAACAAGGAACCAGTCGACATTGAATATGTAATGTAACTGGTTTATTAGACAGCCCTTAAATACCTACCATGAATTTCCTCTAATTTGCTTTCATTAATTTCCCTTAATTTTCTTCCTAGAAGCCCCAAACTCTTCCTTTACTTAGCCTAAGATGGTATATAGCTCCAAAATCTAAGTGACATCTTTGAACTGTGTTTCTTTGTGCGCTGCTATGCCTAAATGTGACTTAAATGAAAATCTCCCATCCGAAGCTAAGAATTGCTCTTTCCAGATCTGTAAAGAATTGTATTGGAATTTTGATAGGAATGTCATTGAATCTATAGATTCAATGCTTTTGGACATTTTCACCATGTCAATCCTGCCAATCCATGAGCATGGGATATCTTTCCATCTTCTGATATCTTCGATTTCTCGCTGTAACTTAAAGTTCTTGTCATTCAGGTCTTTCACTTGCTTGGTTAGAATTACACCAAGATGTTTTATATTATTTGTGGTTATTGTGAAGAGTGTTATTTCCCTGATTTTTTTCTAAATATGTACTCTACAAAATTGAAAATTCTAAATAAAATAGATGATTTTCTAGACAGATATGACTTACCAAATAAATCAAGATCAGGTAAACTAAACAATCATGAATTTTGCAGGCAAATGAATGGAAATTAATTCATCCTAGGTAAGATAACCCAGGGCCAGAAAGACCCTGTATGCTAATTTATAAATCACTGTCAGCCATAAAGTGCAGGACAACCATGTTATAATCCACAGACCTAAAGAAATTGGGTAATAAGGAGGCCTCAAGGGAGGATGTGAGAATCTCACTTAGAAGGGGAAACTAAATAGTCATCAGAGGTAGATGGAGAGAGTTAACTGGGTAGGAGAGGGAGTGAGGAGGGGAACAGGGATGGGGATCAGGTATGGGGAGGTGGGGAAGGACTGGCACTGAGAATGGAAATTGGTGGTCTTGGGGGTAGTGGGAGGATATCTGGTAACTAACTGGAAGCCTGGGACAGGAGAGGATACAGGGAGTCTATGGGGGTGACCCTAGCTGAGATTCCTACCAGAGTGGGATATAGAGACTGAAGTGGTCACCTGTAGCCAGGAAGGACTTCTAGGGAAGGGAAACCTTCAACCCAAAATTCATCTAGCCTACCAGATGTGCAGGGATAAAGATGGAGCAGAGACTGAAGGAAAACCCAACCAGTGAGTGGCCCAACTTGAGACCCATCTCACGTGTGAAAGCCACCCCTGACACTATTAATGATACTCTGCTATGCTTGCAGACAGGAACCCAGCATAAACATCTCCTGAGAGGCTTCATCCAGCAGCAGATGGAGGCAGCTACAGAGACCCACGGCCAAACATCAGGTAGAGCCCAGGGAGTCTTGTAGAAGAGTGAGGGTTAGAAACAAGCAAGTTGGAGGAGTCAAAGACACCACCAGAAGAACCACAAAATCAACTAACCTGGGACCATGGGGCCTCACAGAGCCTAGGCCACTAACCAGGGAACACACAGGAGTTTGACCTAGACCCCCTACACATTTGTAACAACGTGCAGCTTGGTCATCATGTGGGTCTCCTAACAAGAGGAGCAGGAGCTGTCTTGGTCTCTGTTCCCTGCCACTGGATTCCCTTCCCCCTACCTGGTTGAGCCTCAGTAGGAGAGGATGTGCCTAATCCTTCTGGGACAAGATGTCCCAGGGTGGCACCCCCAAGGAGGGCTCCCCTTATCTCAGGAGAAAGGGAGGGGGAAGTAGAGGAGGGATTTGTAAGGATGGAACTAGGAAGAGAAGAGGGAGGGAGCTGAGATCTGGACATAAAGTGAATTTAAAAACAAACAAACAAACAAACAAAAACCTCCCTCCACTCCCTTTCCCCTTCCCACCCTTAATCTGGCTTTACTTATTTTAATTTATAGCCCCTAGGCACTGAACCTAAGAAGGCAGAGACACAGTTTCTCTCTAGCCTGCTATTAGTAGGCCACTCCTCAAGGAGGGATTATCAAGCCACTACAATGCATCTCCTTGCATCTCCCTTACCTCCCTGCTTCCAGTGGAAGGCTCAGTACACATTCATTAAGTGGCTGTGCCGTATTCAAAATTACATGTAACACTCCCACAAGGCTGCTTGCCACAGTTCTGCCAGCTTCATCCTGGTAAAAGATGTGTGTTCTCAGAGAAGCCTATGGTTAGTAGTATGGGGCAGAATCTAAAGACAACCATGTTTAAAAAATGCAAGCTGATTCTTTACAAGGATGTAACTTTAAATTTTGTCCTATATTGTCTAATTGCCTTATAAAACCATTAAGCAGACTATATACTCACTATATAAATAGAAATACATTTTTTCTCTAGCATATGAACTGAAGGGAACATACATTAATGTTTAAGAGACAATTGCTATTCCAGTAAGAAAAATAGAAAAGGAGATTTTCAAGATAGAAAATGAGCAAAAATCAATCAAATACCTTGATACAATAAAGCAAAATATATACAAGGTGAAAGGGTATGTATATATACATATATCTTTGATTTGGAAACAATTTTAGAAAACAATACAATTAAAAATGTAAAAAATGGGCTGGAGAGATGGTTTAGCAGTTAAGAGCACTGACTGCTCTTCCAAAGGTCTTGAGTTCAATTCCCAGCAACTGCATGGTGGCTCACAACTATGTATAATGGGATCTGATGTCCTCTTCTGGTGTGTCTGAAAATAGCTACAGTGTACTTATATACATAAAATAAATAGTTTTAAAAATGTAGACAATAAGATAATTAATTAGCATGCTGAGATGTACACTGTACATATATGGAATGATCTAGATATCTCTCAATCTCTGTATCTTTGGATACTTAATGGAATTTGTGTTAATTGTAACTGTTTTCTTCTCTGCTTCTAACATTTGTCAAAAAAAAACCTATTCAAATGTTTAAAAACAAATGTAAGCTAAACTTTTTTTTGGTGGGGGGCACAGGGGTTCGAGACAGGGTTTCTCTCTATGGCCCTGGCTGTCCTGGAACTCTGTAGACCAGGCTGGCCTCCAACTCAGAATATACCTGCCTCTGCCTCCCAAGTGCTGGGATAAAAGGTGTGTGCCACCACTGCCCCCCACAAGCTAAACTTTATGACTAAGCCTCACATCAGTTGCTGACCAGGCTGGAAACAGAGCACACTAAAGTACATCTGCCCCACATCCCAGTCATGAAGGAGCTTGGAAGTCAAATGAAATACCTGGGCCAAGGGAGCAAGCTCTTCAGGAGCATGGCTTACCCCAGTTCCTGCTATCCTTTGTTTTCCCCTTCTGGTTCTTATATATCCTAGGAACGAGTGCTAGCATCTCAGTTCTTAATAGATGGGTTACCTAAGGGAGAATTGCTGTGCAGAAAATACATCTGAGAGAAATTTCTTCAGTCCCTAATCCTGTCCCTTGTCAGTCAGCTGAGGTCACCAAATGAACCAAGGGGGACCTATGCAAAGACTGAGGGCCTAGTATGGTCCTGCAACATCAATACTTAGACCTTTAGACTAGATATCGGCCTTCTCCAGCCCCAGATATGCAGCCATCAGCCTCAGACTCTTCATCTGTAAGGCTGCCCATCTCTGTCAACAGAGACAGTTCATATTCTACTTGTTTTTAAAATGAGCTTCTCCAAAACAAAACTTCCTCTCTTTTCAGTAAGAAGTAAGGTTCTTCAAGTTGCCTGTGCTCATTTAGATTATACAAAAGAAACATACACATGTCTGTTGAAATGGAAAATGTTTTCCTATATGCCTCAGCTTTACTGCCTTCCCTTACCAGAATCAAGTTTTCTGCTGAGCTCTTTCATAGTGGGTGACTGCATAAGGGAACCAGAGTCTCTTCCAAAAGCAAAGGCTCACTGTCAATTCTTGTGTAATTGTAATCCACTTACCTGCTCTGGGGTCATCTCCTGGCCTAGCCCAGATGTGGCTTACCACTGTAGACAGTGAACGGGGTATGTGGCTCTCGGGTCTAGGATATGGCTATAGCTTGCAGCTGCTAAAAGTAACAGTTTCTTTGCTATATTGGGACAATGTCACTCAAGTGTGTAGTCTTCAAGATTGTGGGCTGTCTCCTAACCCCACTGCTCCAAATGCCAAAGGAGTAGAATGCTGGCTTTAAGAGGCAAGAAGGTACCTTTAGTCCTGCAATACATCCCCCACCACACCCACACACCCACACAGGTGGGTGAGGAGTGGAGTGTCTAATATCAGAACAAAGAAGACTGGAGATACAGGACTTGGTGCCCCAGTACCGGGCAGGCCACACCCCTGAGTCCAGAGGGAATCCAACCTCTGTTCTTTATTTTAAACCTCCAGAAGAAATGATACCAACTCTCCAAAGTTTAATTGAGATCTGCAGGGCCAGGGTCCCTTCCTTCTTAAACATTCTCCTCCACCATCCAAAGACCTGATGCTTCCCTGCAGAACCCTTTCTTGGAGCATGTCCTCTGCTTTGGCCCAGGAAGCCCTCTATGCCCCGTGCAGACTGTAAACAGCAACAGGAAATGTAGAGGCAAAGCTCTACTTCTATTCCTTACTCAGCTGGCACTCCATGTGCTCCTCACAGACAGACATGAAGGTTTTCTAGAAAGGACCTGTACAGACCTCCCCTACAGCTAAATAAATAGAAGTATCCCCCAACCTCCATTGCCATAATATGTTGGAGGGCGGGGGGAAGACTCATGACTGATGGGAAGGCCCTCTCTAGCCTCATTTCCTCCATCCCTAAACATTGTACAGCTGGAGTTCAAACTCACATTGTCTCTTGGGAGGTGAGGTAGGAAGGTGTACTGAGGCCCACCTAGTCTTAAAACAAAAAGCAGGCAAAGTCACACCCCTGTACTTGGTCAACTGAGAAGATTCACAGTACTGAGCCATTTGCCACCTCTCTAGAACTCAATTTCCTCTGAAGTAAAATAGGGGTGATGCACAATCACTTTTTATTTCTATTTCATTTTTGCTTTAAAATTTTTATGGGTACTTGAGCCACAGCACGCATGTAGAGATCAGAGGACAACTTGTGGGAATCACTCTCCTTCCACCATGTGGGTCCCTGGGATCAAGCTCAGATTGTCAGGCTTGGTGGTAGGTGCCCTTACCCAATGAGCCATTTCACTATCCCCTTGTTTATTTCTTAAATTATTTTACCATATATATTAATGTGTATATGCATGATATGGGCAGGGTAGGGATATACACGTGGAGGTCAGAGGACAACGTGGAGTTAGTTCTCTCCTTCCACAATAATATGGATTCTGGGGGTTGAACTCCAAAAATCCATGTTAAGAACACCAAACTTTCTTGGCAAGAACTTTACCTGCTGAGCCATTTTCAAGGTCCCATGAACACATAGTCTCCCTGTAATAAGGAAAGACTAAAGCCTTCCATGCTGGAGAATGGCTGCAGTACTCCTGCCATCTCTCTTAGAGGAAAATCAAGTAACCTGTACAGCAAACATTCTACAGAGAACCAGTTAAAATTTGGGACTGAATTTACACAGCACTGCACAGTGTGGGCCAGGGGAACTTAGGAGGTTTTAGAGTGTGAAGTGTCTCTCTGCCACAAAGCTCTGGGAGCACCAAGGCCCAGTATCACTACAAGTTTTTTATTAGTTTGTTTTATGTCTTTTAGGGATTCTTTTTTTGTGTGTGTTTTGCTTGGTTTTTTTTTGTTGTTGTTGTTTTGTTTTGATTTTTATTTTTATTAAGACATCTCCTGACACTGGCATGTGCTGCCTGCATCTCCTTGGCCCCATCTTTTCCTAGGAGAGGAATATTTGGCCTTTCTGTCTGGATGGTAAGAACCAGGTCCAGGGGGCAAAAGGTGTTTGGCTTCCACAGTGGCCACCTTGTCTAGTTCTTTACCAGCTGGATCCTCAGTATAGATATCATTAGCCCCAACTACCTCCAGGCCTTTAGAACCTTCCAGAAAAGAAGAAGACATTATGGGAAGAACATAGGTGACACTGGGGTTACTGTTTATTTTTAACACATTTATTTTGTGCCTAATATATACAGACATAAAGTAAATAAGGAAGAGCTGGGCAAATGGCTCAACATTGAAAACATGAATTGTTCTTGCAGAGGATTCAAGTTCTATTACCGCTACCCATATTGGAGAACATAAAGCCTCCTGTAACTCCATCTCCAGGACTTAACAGGTGCTTGCACTTAAATGTAGGGACACACAGACACACCGGGCACACCAGACACACACACGCACACACACACACTAAATCTTAAAACAAAACAAAACAAAATAAGAAAACATGATGAACACATAGATTGTTATCGTGAAGCTTATAGGCCATCACTATCCAAGCTTATTTTGAACAGCAAATCCTACATATAACACATTTTCAAAAAGAAAGAAAAAAAAAACATTAGAAAGTATTCTGGCTAACATCCCAGCACTTCACTTTAAAATGATTCATGCTTTTTGTTCTTGAATCAATTCATAAGCTTAAAGGAGGTAAATCATCTGAAGTATGTCTTATAACAAGCCCTTAATTTAAAAAAAAAAAAGAGTCCCACACACTCCCACTGCAACGCATTTGTAACACATGCAGACAGCCCACAAATAGTAGTGCATTTGGTTTCTTCTTCACTTAGAAGCCAATTTGTATAGACTTAGTGGTGTGAAATTGTTCTTAAACCTTTTGCTTTCAACACTGTCCAATCCCTTACACACCTGGTGAACTCCGGGACACTGACAGATCAAATTGTCCTTATTGCGCATCCACTATCAGCCCTCTGATGATCTGGTACTTTACAACAAGTCTACACACAAAGAACGCCAAAATTGATGAGAGCCAGCTTTAGAAATCACAGTTATCACCCACCCCAGACTTCCAAATTAAGCTGAAGACACTTCAGCATTTCAAATCCGGCTGAAAAAGATAATCCTAAAATATACTTCTGCTTTCTACCCACAGTGGAATCTGGGAAGATTCCTATACCATCTGTGCCTCAGTTTCCTTTTATAAAATGAGATTAACTAGTTGAGCCTACCTAGACAGTTTATGGCCAAAAGTAAATGAATTAAGACACGTAAGGCAGGGCTGAAAAGATGGGACAATAGTTGAGAACATTTGCAGTTTTTTTCAGAGAACTTAAGTTTGGTTCCCTGCACCTACATAGGAAAATGCACAACTGCCTATAACTCCAGCTCCATAAGATTTGATGCCATCTTCTGGACTCCAAGGTTATTCACACACATGGCATATAGTCACAAAGACACATTTACATGAAATTTTTAAAAATACATCTAAATAAAAAAGACATGCAAGGTAAAATTACCTGTATGTGTATTATTGTGTTCAAGTGTGCTCATGTGTATACAGGTGTGTATAGGCACCAGTGCCCTGTGAAGGTCAAAGGACTACCTCAAGTGTCTGTTGATCCTCACCTCCCACTTTGTTTGAAAAAGAGTCTCTCCTGTTGTACTACTTTAGCTTTCACAGATTCTTCTGCCTCTGCTTCCAGTTTTCCTGTAGAGGTGTACTGGAATTATAGTTGCATAGACTACTGCTTTTGGCTTTTATGTGAGATCTTGGGATCAGAGTTCAACAGGCCATTTAGACTTTGCAATGGCAATATCCACTAAGTCATCTTCCAAGCTCTGAACTACTTTTATCTATATGTTTTCTCACCAACATGATGTAGTCAACCATGATGGTGAAAGGGCCTGGGTTCAAATTCCATCTCATTTATCCTTTACTGCGGCTTTGGAAAGGATAAGGAACCTCTATGAGCTCCATTATCTCATACGTAGAGATAGGATAAAAATAGCATCTGACCAGAGGGAGAAGAAAGCAGCTTCAAATGCAGATTTGGTTTATGGTTCTTCTAGAGATGATGAAACTGAAGCTTATCAGAGGTGTCACAGCCCTGGAGGAGCTGGCTACCTAATGAGATATGAACATGTCCAGGCTTCTGTGAAGAAGCAGATTTACGATCAGACCAGTGTGTGGACAGAACCACTTCCAGACTAACACACAGCTATAGTTCCTAACACACTTTGGGTGCACACTTCCATGGCAACTGGAATGCTTTTACTTATTTCCTTTTTTAGGCTGGCTGGCTGTCTTTCTTTCTCTCTCTCTCTCTCTCTCCCTCTCTCTCTCTCTCTCTCTCTCTCTCTCTCTCTTTCTTTCTTTCTTTCTTCCTACAACAAAAGTCCAACAAAAGCAACCAGTTGGGGACTGCATTATTTATTTGTTTGGGGAAAACAAACCTACACCAATGCAAAACCTAAAACCCATGTTTTCACTTAGCTAAAAGGACTCTGGAGACCTTCTCTTCCCTAGCTGTGTACTGCCCTTCTGGGCCTGGCATCTGTCTTTGGCCTGTAACTCCTGACCTCGAGTCAAAACTCTTTGGCTGTAATCAAATAACCAGTTTGCCCAACAGGAAGCCAAGGACACACTTCTGGCTCCTAGAAAAGCTGGCTGCCAAAATCAATCAAACAGCGATAAGGAGTCTCACTCTCACCATCACCGCGTCTTTGTTGTCCTCCTACCTCCCTCAACCCCTCACTCAGCCTTTGATTCAGCATTGTGTGGTGTTGCCTTACTCTGTGCTGTCCCTAGAAAGCAGTGTTCTCAGCAGAACAGTAGCCTCTGGCCCAGAAATCACATTCATCCTCATGCTGAAACAGTCCCTACAGGAAAACAATCAAGGCTCTGACTGGTTAGAGCCTGCTCACATGCTCACTGATAGAGCCAATGAGAAGTCATCCTGGGGATTTATTATCATGTAGGACAGCCTCCCCCCCCCCCAAAAAAAATCATAGTTCTATTATGATAGAGAGGGAAGCCATACCAAAAATGATGGTTCTATTGACATGGAGAGGACAGATCACCTCAAAAAAAAAAAAAAAATGATGGTTCTATTATCAGAATAGTAGAGGCTGGGTAGGGGAAAAGGAAAACAGCAGATATCATTTGCTCACAGATTCTTCAGAGCTGCTATTATGCCCCACATCTGCCCTGAGTACCCCCACATTCCTCAAGCTCTATGCTAGTCAACACATGACTCAGAGACCCAGAATAACCTTACACCTGTTTCCAGAGTCAGGAACACCTCTAAACCACCTTTCATATTGTTTCTATCTACCTCCATATCCAAAGGTACCAAATTCTGCAGATTCAACCTCCCCAAAAGAAGATCTCACTGGCTCATGCCTTTTTTCTTTTTTTTTTTTTTTAATTTTTGTTTTTGTTTTTGAGACAGAGTTTCTCTGTGTAGCTTTGGCTGTCCTGGAACTTGCTATGTAGACCAGGCTGGCCTTGAACTCACAGAGCTCAATCTGCCTCTACATCCCAAATGCTGGGAGTAAAGATGCACCACCATTGTCCAGTACTTTACTTCTTTTTTTTTTTTTTCTTTTTCTTTTTTTCAGAACCTAGATCTCCAGCTACTTCTCAGAACTCACTGTCCATTACAATCCAAAGCCTCTGCTACCTAACATGCTGTCTTCAAGTTTAGGGAACATTACCCTTGTCCACTCAAAGAATCCCTTCTGCCTAAAATAGGAACTCCCAACTTCTCAGTGTGGCATTCAGAAGGCCTCATCTTCTCCAGCCTGCCCATTCCCTACTCCCTACTCCCCTAAACTATTTCTACATACCAGGGCAACAAAGCCACCCCAACCTAGTCCCCCAGTCACCTCCATATTGTTCTACCCACCACACTCCATACAGTGGATCTACTCAGTGTATTCAGTGTTAGGATTCTGTCTAAGCTCCACCCCACAATTACTTGGCAACAGCCAGGTATGCCCCGCCCCAAGGTTACCTGGCAACAGCCAGGTAGGCCTGGCCCACTATAAAAGGGTCTGCTTGCCCCCTCCTAGATCTCTTGATCTCACTCTCTTGCCTCTTGCCCCTTGTTCCCCCTCTCTCCCCATTCCCTTCTCCCCTCTCTCCACGTGGTCATGGTCGGCCTCTACATCTCTCCTCTCTGCCTTTCTCTCTGTCTCTACTACTCTCTTAACTCCCCTCCCCATGACCTAAATAAACTCTATTCTATGCTATACTGTCATGTGGCTGGTCCCTCAGGGGGAAGGGATGCCTTGGCATGGGCCCTCTGGAACATCACCTTCCCCCACACCTCCATAGAACATATTTTTATCCCTTTTCTTTTTATAATCACAACATTCAGCCCATTCACAGGCTGAAGAGCCACAGTCAAGCTCAAACCTGAGAGCACTTCAGCCTCTGATGGATCTTCAATGTTCACTAACATATCAAATTGTAGGGAAATTTACACCTATCACTATTAAGCTTGGCTCATGCACCTGGCAGAGGGTCTGTAGATGGTACATCATTGCCACTAACTATTGATGTCCATTTCTGATGAAGCCTCTGCTGACTATTATTCTTTATCAAGGCTGCCTTTGTTTCACAGATAGCTAAAGCCTGCCTTTGAGTCTACAATAGACTTCATGAAGTAGCTGCCTTCCCTTCAATTAGAGTGGAATGTTCTGGGGAGAGTGGGGGGCAGTATCTGTCAGCATTCTTGAAGTGCTTTTCCAGTATTTACACTAAGATGATCTTAAATCTTATCAGCATGATGGGCAGATCTCATTTCAACATCCAAAGCATCTCTGATCATTAGTAACTCCTGAATTTACTAGTTAGCACTCATGGAGCCTATTTTCCATGGCACATTCTGCTTTTTAGATTCTCTATCAGCTCCCCAACTTTACCGAAAGAGTCAGTGCTCATCTCCCAACAAGTATCATTTTATTATAAAATAAAGTATGTGATGTTAGTTATAGAAAAGCAAGCACTCTCCATCCCCTGTCCCTGCATTTCTTGTAGACAGGATACATTTTGAGTCAAAAGTTTTGTGAGTGGTTTAGTTTCCCTATCCCTCCACTGGGGTTCCTGCCTGGTTACAGGAGGTGGTCTCTGCAGGTTCCATATCCCCAGTGTTGTGAGTCACAGCTAAGGTCACTCCCATTGCTTCTTAGGTACCTCCCCTATCCCAGGTCTCCCAACCCCCACCAGTTGCAGATTTCCACTCATTCTCATGGCCATCTGGCCATCTCTCCTGTCCCTCCCAACACCTGATCCTGAACTACCCCCCATTCCCATCCCCTTCTCCTCTCCCACCCAGTTCCCTCCCTCCATCTGCCTCCAAGGACTATTTTATTCCCCCTTCTAAATGAGATTCAAACACCCTTGCTTGAGCCTTTCTTCTTTAGCTTCTTTGGGTCTGTCTTTGGTTACCTCACTCAAGATGGTATTCTCAAGTTCCACCCATTTGCCTGCAAAATTCATGATGTCTTTGTTTTTAATAGCTGAATAGTATCCCAGTGTGTAAATGTAGCACATTTTCTTTATGTATTCTTCACTTGAGGGACATCTAGGTTGTTTCCAGTTTCTGGCTATTATGAATAAAGCTGCTATGAACTTAGTTGATCAAGTGTTCCTATGGTATAGTGGGGCATCTTTTGGGTATATGCCCAGGAGTGGTATAGAAATGCTGGGATAGGAGATGAAGCAAAGACTGAAGGAATGGCCAAGCAATAATTGGCCTTACTAGAGACCCATCCCATAGGCAAGCACCAACCCTTGACACATTATTAGTAGTATAACTATGTAATACTGTTATAACCCTGTTATAGTATTAAAAGTATAACTCTGTTATACTTGCAGACAGGAGTCTAGCATGACTGTCCTCTGAGGGGCTCCACCCACCAACTGACTCAGATACAAAGATCCACAGTCAAACAGTGAATGGAGCTTGAGTCGACTAACCTGGACCCTTGGGATTCTCAAGAGACTGAACCACAAAACAAAAAGCACACACAGGCTGGACCTAGGCCTCCGGCACATATGCAGCAGATATGGAACTTGGTCTTCATGTGGGTCCCAAAAAACTGGAGCTGGAGCTATCCCAAAAGCAGTTGCCTATCTGTGGAATATGTTCTTCTAGCTGGACTGCCTTGTCTGGCCTCAGTGGGAGAGGATAAGCCTAGCCTCGAAGAGACTTGATGTGCCAGGGTCGGGAGATACCTAGAGGGTGGCAGGCTTCCAACCTCTGAGGAGAAGGGGAGGAAGTGACCAGGAGGTGGGGCAGCTATAGGAATGGAAAGTGAGTAAAAAAGAGAAAAGAAAAAAGAAAAGAAAGCACACACATGCACACCAAGAGGAGCCTAGCCTAACAAAAGAATGCCCAGGGAACAATACTGACCTTGCACAGGTCCCATCTATCCTTCCTTCTTGCACTCCACTCCCCAGTTTCAAATGTGGTGTCTGCTTTATGCATCAAGCAAGACAATAAAAACCTTTAGGAGAAATAACTCAGTGAGTATAAAAATGTTTGTTTCACAAGTCTGATGACCTTCGTTTGATTCCCAAGGGCCCACAATATAAAACACAGGTTAATGTTGTGCACCTATAATCCTGGCACTCTTACAGGAAAATGGGAGGCAGAGAGGAGAATCCACTAGCAGCTTGTGGGCCAGCTGGCCTAGAGTATGAAATACAGCAGAAAAATCCCAAACCGGGAGGGGGGGGGGCAACTCCTTAAAAGTTGTCCTTTGACTCCTTACATGCATGCCATGCCACACACAAACCCAGGACACATAAGGGAGCATAAAATATTCATTCAGGGATTTTCCCAAATTCAAATGAACACTTGAAGTGTAAAGACCTGTTCACACATTCCTTCAACCCAGCAGTCAACAGTAAAAACCAAAGATTCTCTAGATCTCTGGCTTAGCAGAGATAAAATTATCATATAACACTCACGTGGTAAAATGCTAAAGGCAGTCCTTGCTCCCATTTGGGTCTGAATCCAGATGATTTCCTTCCTATTGTTATTGAATACCTGCGATCAATACAGCATTATCCCTGAGAGATGATAAAGACAAGAGAGGCCTTGCCTTCAACCTGTAGCCTTCCTTAGGCATCAAGAAAGCCAGAGTCACCAACAAAGCCAGAGCTGAGTTATTTCTAACAAGTTCCAGCTGCCGAAAACTAATCAAAAGAGCACTAGAAGTTTCCATAAGACTCTGGATTGGAATCTGTGTCACTTGCCAAAATGTGTTTTGGGGGTTGGGGGTTAATTTTTTTGTTTTTTGGGTTTGGGTTAGGAATTGGTTGGTTGGTTGGTGTTTTGGGTTTTTTGTTTCTTTTTTTTTTTTTTTTTTCGGTTTTTTTGGGGGAGGAGGGGGGTGTTCAAGACAAGTTTCTCTGTGCAGCCCTGGCTGTCCTGGAACTCTATCTATAGACCAGGCTGGCCTTGAACTCACAGAGATCCACTTGCTTCTGCCTCCTGAGTGCTGGGATGAAAGGTGTGGGTTACCTGTCAAGATAAGCAGTGTCTAGACCAGCCAAGAAGGGTGAGACAGAATGCTAGGAGCCTCAAAAATGTTCTATAGTACCATTCAAATTACTTCCTTATTCTCTTGTGGGTGACAAAAGTCCCCACCCAACTTGAAAAGCAAGTAATACCATTTTATCTCTTGAGTCTTTGGGATGTCTTCAAGTCCATGTGGCATGGTTTCTATTGCTTGTGTCTGGATGGAAAATTCTTGTATTTTATAAAAAAAAAATATTTACTTATTACTTTCTTTAACCAGATTAAGGACTGTGTATTTTTAAAATTTCTAGGAAGACATATTATTAGGATAATGTAGTGCAGAACAATCAAACTGTTTGTTTTTATTTAATTTTCCCTCCTATTACTCACTAAAGAAAATACAAGAATCATGCATTCCCTTTCTTAGAGTGCAGGTGGCAGTTAAATTAGTAGCAGATTTTATCTTGTTTCTGTTATACACATAGCCCCTCCTATCTCTAACTCTGTCATCAGGGATAATTTTCATTCTCATGTATAATGCCTGCTCTTCAAATTCTATTAGGAGAGACCCACAGTTTAATTATTATCAGTAAAGGATGAAGATATGGCTCAGTGGTTAAGATCACTGGCTGTTCTTGAAGATTCAGTTTCAATTCTCAGCACCCATTTGGCAGTTCAAATCTATCTGTAACTCCAGCCCCATAGGATCTAACATGCTCCTCTGGCCTCTTCCGACATACATCCAGGCAAAACACCAGGCAGACATACATAAAATAAATGTTTCATAAAAAATAATAAATGTCTTAAAATTTAATAAAAATATTACTATAAGTGCCCACAGTAAATTTGAACTACCAATTCTCAAGACTGAAAGATTGAAATGAGCCCAAGAGACCACCAGGTCTGACCTGTACATTTATAGAACTGGGAAAAGTTTGGCTCAGAGAACTGAAGCCGTGTGCCTATGGCCACACAACATGCCGGTAGCACATTTTCCCTTATTCAAATTTTCACAGAGCCATCAATAATACTTTCAGTGGGAATTGAAATATATTAGCTGAGTATATTTAACAGGAAAAAAATACCAAGTTACCTCAAAAAGAAAAACAGTGGGTGTCTAGAGCCCACTTATGTCAAGTTATTAAACCCCCACATCCTTGAGCTTGCCAGACACCACCATTCCCACTGCCAGCAGATTGTGGTCCTAAGATGAAAGTACCTATTAATGAACAGTGGTTTCCAATAAAACCACAGCCTGGATATCTGGGGACAGGGGCTCTGGCTTTAGTCCTTATGATGATTAATTCCCACTGTCAACTTGACTGGATTAAAAAATGCCATGTGGGGGCTACAGAGATAGCTGTTCAGTGGGCATGGTACATGTCTTTAACCCCAGAAGCAGACACATCTGGACTACATAGTGAGTTCTAGGACAACCAGGGCTGTGTTGAAAAGCCATGGCAACTTTAATTCCAGCACTCAAGAAGCAGAGGCAGGAGGATCTCTTAGTTTGAAGCCGGCATGGTCTACATAGTGAATTCCCTCAGGACTACACTGATAAACTTTGTCTGAAAAACCAAAAAAATACTTGTTACTCTTACAGATCTGAGTTTGATTATCAGCACCCACATTAACTGGTTTACAACCGTAACTCCAACTCCTAGGAATCCAATGACCTCTTCAGGCCTCTGAAGGTACCTATACATGTACACATATTCACACACATACACACACACACACACACACACAAACAAACAAACAAACAAAAAAACCTTTAAGAGAAATGGCCTGGGTATTAATGACGCCTCTGTGAGAGCATAGGGGGTACTATAGTATTACATGGGAGAACTACCTTGAATATTTCATGAGTTGGGGTCCCATATGGGGGAAGGAGGCAACCAAAAAGTGCTAGCATCCTGCTCTCTACTTCCCAGTTCATGAAGATGTGAAGAGTCCCAGGCACACACTTCTACCACCAAGATTACAACTTTCCCATCAAGACAAATTAAAACCTGAGTCAAACCCTGAAGCAAAATAAAGACTTCTTCCTTCCTTTACATTGCTTCTATCAGATGTTTTGTCATAACAACAAGTAATTAATACAGTCTTCCCTGCAGCAGACATGATAGGTGTCTGATCTTAGGAAGTACCCTCAGCAAAGGGCAGAGTACCACCTGCTATGTCTCAAAAGAACAGAATCAAACCTAATGGTTGATGGTATGCCTGGTATAACTGGCCTTCATGGGCAGACCTGGAATATTTTTAGTACCTAGTAAGGCCAAAGGGTGAATGGATAGATACACACACACAGTGTGTGTGTGTTTTTAAGGTCTCAGTTCCATCCTTCAGGAAATTTTTGCAATTTTCTAGGTAAAGCATTGTTTTGTTTTGTTTTTTAAATCCAGGGGCTCTGAATATTCTGCTGAGAGAAAGTGTAGTTTCCACCACACAAGAGCTATAAGCACATCAGGGTTGTTTTGATTTGCGTTTCCCTGATGATTAAGGATGTTGAACATTTTTTCAGGTGCTTCTCGGCCATTCAGTATTCCTCAGGTGAGAATTCTTCCTTTAGCTCTGAGCCCCATTTTTTAATGGGGTTATTAATCATCAGGGAAATGCAAATCAAAACAACCCTGAGATTCCACCTCACACCAGTCAGAATGGCTAAGATCAAAAATTAGGTGACAACAGATGCTGGCGAGGATGTGGAGAAAGAGGAACACTCCTCCATTGTTGGTGGGATTGCAAGCTTGTACAACCACTCTGGAAATCAGTCTGGCAGTTCCTCAGAAAATTGGATATAGTACTACCAGAGGATCCCACAATACCACTCCTGGGCATATATCCAGAAGATGTTCCAACCGGTAAGAAGGACACATGCTCCACTATGTTCATAGCAGCCTTATTTATAATAGCCAGAAGCTGCAAAGAACTCAGATGCCCCTCAACAGAGGAATGGATACAGAAAATGTGGTACATTTACACAATGGAGTACTACTCAGATATTAAAAAGAATGAATTTATGAAATCCCTAGCCAAATGGATGGACCTGGAGGGCATTATCCTGAGTGAGGTAACCCAATCACAAAAGAACTCACACGATATGTACTCACTTATAAGTGGATATTAGCCCAGAAACTTAGGATACCCAAGATATAAGATACAATTTGCTAAACACATGAAACTCAAGAAGAACGAAGAACAAAGTGTGGGCACTTTGCCCCTTCTTAGAATTGGTAACAAAACACCCATGGAAGGAGTTACAGAGACAAAGTTAGGAGCTGAGACGAAAGGATGGACCATCTAGAGACTGCCATATCCGGGGATCCATCCCATAATCAGCTTCCAAACACTGACACCATTGCATACACTAGCAAGATTTTGCTGAAAGGACCCAGATATAGCTCTCTCTTGTGAAACTATGCCGGGGCCTAGCAAACACAGAAGTGGATGCTCACAGTCAGCTATTGGATGGATCACAGGGCCCCCAATGGAGGAGCTAGAGAAAGTAACCAAGGAGCTAAAGGGATCTGCAACCCTATAGGTGGAACAACAGTATGAACTACCCAATACTCCCCAGAGCTCGTGTCTCTAGCTACATATGTATCAGAAGATGGCCTAGTCGGCCATCAGTGGAAAGAGAGGCCCATTGGTCGTGTAAACTTTATCTGCCTCAGTACAGGGGAACGCCAGGGCCAAAAAGTGGGAATGGGTGGGTAGGGGAGTGGGGGGTAGGATATGGGGGACTTTTAGGATAGCATTGGAAATGTAAATGAAATATATACCTAAAAAAAAAAAAAAGAGCTATAAGCACTATACACCAGCTGCCCTCTTAATGCACAGCAGAGAACTGCTATAGGACCAGGCTGAAACAGGCTACAGGAGGATCTCTGAAAATATTCTGGTTCCCTAGTAGTGGCTCACAGGCCTGGCTTCTCAAAGAACCTGCTCTCCCATCTCCATACCATGGTGTTAGAGATTAAACATAGATGACTTGCTTCTCCAATAGCTTTTAACATAAAACATCATAGGCAGCCGGGCAGTGGTGGCACACGCCTTTGATCCCAGCACTTGGAAGGCAGAGGCAGGCGGATTTCTGAGTTTGAGGCCAGACTGGTCTACAAAGTGAGTTCCAGGACAGCCAGGGCTATACCGAGAAACCCTGTCTTGAAAAACCAAAACAAAATACAAAAACAAACAAACAAACAAAAGCCCACCATAGGCAAGACCTGTGTTAAGGGTTCAACTATGTTCCTTCAAGATTCATGTATTACAGTCCCAACCCCTAGAACATTAGACTGTATTCTTATTTGGAAAGTGAACCTTTAGAGAGGCCAACAAGTCCCAATGAGATCTTCACCATAAACTATGACATATAAAAGGGGGAAACCTGGACACAGAACCACACACAAATAGGGAGGTCATAGGAAAAGTCATATGAAGAAGATAGCCATCTATAAGCTAAGAAAAGAAGCCTGCAGCCTTCTAGTACTTTTCAAGGGTGGGTGGCCTGCCTGTAGTTGATATTGGACTTCTGGCTTCTAGAGCTAGCTGTGCAGGAATATATTTCTGTTGTTCTAAGTAGCCTGCTCATATACATTGTCACAGAAGCTCTAGGGGAACCAGCCTAGCCCAGGAATTGGTTAGGTGACAAATGCTGAACTTTAAGACCCTGGCTAAGACTGCTTCTGTCTTTTGTTTTGTTTTGTTTTGTTTTTGGAGACAGGGTTTCTCTGTATAGCCCTGGCTGTCCTGGAGCTCACTTTATAGACCAGGCTGGCCTTGAACTCAGAAATCCGCCTGCCTCTGCCTCCCGAGTGCTGGGATTAAAGGCGTGTGCCACCACGCCCGGCAGATTGCTTCTGTCTTGCACTGGTATCTTAACAGGCTGCTCTGTACCTCAGATCCCTCTCCAGGGAAGACAGGTGCCAGCTGCAGTGCTAGGCTCTCTCTTGCATTCAGTGGTGATATCAGGTCCACAGCACATCCATGGCCTTATCTCCACATACTTACTCTGCAGAGTGGCACAATGCTAACTCATAATCTTATGTTTCTGGGAGACAGGTGTGGTGGTGCAGAGATCATGGGAGGCATTTTAATTCCTCATCAATGTTTTCCCTCACTTAAATTTTCATGAGAAAGCAAGTATTGTCTAAAATCATAAGACTGAGATGGAATGGTTCCTATTGCACAACGACTTCTAACTGTACACTCCATTCAGCATTTAATGCCCAGTGTAGGGTAGCAATGCTATCCAGAACACCTAGTCAGGTGACTGAGGACAGCATATGTGACAATATTGAAAGAGAATCTGACATGGAGGAACAAGCTCTGAACTAGCTGCATGTTCTGGCATAAATAATTTATCTCTTGAGCCTCAGAACTTTACCTGTAAGGATGAAAAAGAGTAAATTGCAGGGTTCATGAAACAGGAAAGATGAACAAAAAAAAAGAAAAGAAAAGAAAAGAAAAGAAAAGAAAAGAAAAGAAAAGAAAAGAAAAGAAAAGAAAAAGGTCAAAAGGGTTTGGTAATTGTATTTGGTTTGGTTTGGTTTGTTTATTTGTTTGTACATATGTGCCAGGGCCCTTTATACACCACAGACCCAAAGAGGTTAAACAAGAAGGAAGGCCCAAGTGAGGATGCTTAAATCCTACTTAGAAGGGGGAACAAAACAGTCATGGGAGGCAGAGGAAGGGAGAGGAGAAGAGGAGGAGAGAAGAAGAGCAGGGTCAGGTATGAGGGGAGATAGGAGAGAGGCCCAGAGGGCCAGAAGGATGAATAGAAATATACAGCTGCCAGGGATGGGGGTTGGGGGAAAACCTCTTGTAATTCCCAGAGACCTGAGATGGGGGAGGCTCCCAGGACGCAATGTGGGTGACCTTAGCCAAAATATCCAACAGTGGGGAGATGGAACCTGAAGAAACCACCTCGAGTAGTCAGACAGGACCCCCAGTGGAGGGATGGGGACACCACGACACCAACAAAACTTTCCATCCAAAATTTTTCCTGTCTAAAAGAAATGCAAGGACAAAGATGGAGCAGAGGCTAAATGAAGGTCTGACCAGTGATTGGCCCATTTTGAGACCCATCCCATGGGCAGGCACCAATCCCTCACACTATTAATGATACTATAATTGTGTTAGCATAGGATAGCCACCCTCTAAGAGGCTCTACCAGCAGCTGACTAATACAGATGCAGATACCCACAGACAAACATTGGACAGAGGTCAAGGATCCCTATGGAAGAGTTAGGAGAAGGACTGAAGTTCCCTCAAAGAGATGGCAACCCCACAAGAAGACCAACAGTGTCAACTAACCTGGACCCCTGAGAGCTGCCAGAGACTGAGCCACCAACCAAAGAGCATACATGGGCTGGTTCCAGGCCCCTGGCACTTACATAGCAGAGGGCTGCCATGTCTGGCCTCAGTGAAAGAGGATGTGACAAATCCTGCAGAAAGCTAATGCACCAGGGCGGGGGTATACCCAGGGGAGCTCTCAGAAACTGAACCATCAACCAGAGAATGCACACATAGCCTGAAACATTTTTAAACTGACAAAAAAGAAAAGCAAGAACACCAAACAAGCATCAGTTTTCTGATAATTACTGAAGAGTAACCCAACAGGTGTATTCCAATGGTATCCAAAGACTCACCTTCCCCTTAGTAACATACTCAGCCATCTGAGGATCTCCAGCTTCTCTTTCCTGAACTGACAATTTGCTACCTTTTAAGCTTTGAGGTTTTTTTTCTGGGGGAGGGGTTCTTTGTTTGGTTAGTTGGTTTGGTTTTTTGCTTTGGTTTGGTTTTGGGTTTTCCATTTGTTTGTTCATGACAGGTTCTCACTATGTAGCTTTGGCTGTCCTAGAACTATGTAGACCAGGCTGGCCTCAAACTTACAGAGATCCAAGTGGCTCTGCCTCCCAAATCTTGGGATTAAAGATGTGTGCCACAAAGTCCAGCTTTGTTTTTTACTTGTTTGTTTATTTGTTTATTCCTTCTAATTGGATACTACTGACAGGAAAACATCTGGAGCAAGTATCTAGGGCCAGGGCACTTCACTCCATCCCAGGCAGTGGTTAGTGGTTTGGGGAATGAGTATGTGGTGGAATAACTGGTGGTTACTAATTATTATATATCACAGGGTTTGGCATCATCCATAAAACTTCATCATGCTGGTCTCCTCCTCTTCAGAGAGATTACAGAATTGACTGTTTAGAACTTTTTCCTCTGAGTTAGCATACATTTTCTTTGTCTTAATTGGATCCAGCCGCTCAGCCCATGAGTAGAAAGGCATCCTTCAAATACCAGGTCCCTGACATCCTATGTTTAGAAGAATCACTGCCTAGCTTCCTATTTTCTTTCCTTTCTGCTCAGTCTCAATTCTTCAGTGACATGAAAAACATGTGATGAACCCATCCTAGGATACCTTTGATCTGGCCAAAAGAGGGATGGAGTTAGCATGAAGGATCTTCAAGGAACACAGCCTCAGAACCAGGGGAAACTATTTGCCTTGAACATTTGCTTGAATGCAAATATTTATTTCTGGGAAAACAACTAAAACAAACCACTTCCAACTCAGGGGGAAGGGTGAGTTTGCCAAACATTTTTCACAGTTAAGACAAACATTTGGAAAACATTTTCCTATTGGTCCTCTACCCTTATGTAATCTTTCTTTGCCATGCTAAAACATTTCCTAATTTATCATCTACTGTGTTATGACATGGAATTGGGGGGGGGGGTGTATGTGTGTATGTGCATGTGCGTGTCCACACCTGTAGATCAGGTCAATCTCAAGTTCTATACACACTGTTTTTTGTTGTTTTGAAAACAGGGTCTCAATATGTAGCCCTGGCTGGCCAGGGAATTAACCAACTCATAAAGATCCACCTGCCTATGCCTCCCAAATTCTGAGATTAAAGGTATATGCCACCATGCCTGTCTGTCAACATTTTGGAAGGTGGGAGGAAGGGACTCTCCCTGTCCTGGAACTCATTAGTTAAGTTTGGCGGTGAGCCCAAGACCTAATCAGTGAACACAAGTCTTTTCACCATTTTCACATGGATTCCTGGAAGTCCTCGTCTTATACAGCAAGCTATTCTCACCACATACTTCCTTTAGGGTCTCTGCTGTCCAGTTCTCCTTCCCACAACAGAAACACGGCACCACTACTTATTCTGGAAATTCTTTTGACTACCAATGATGCTGCAAGCACACCCTCCTCTGATACCATCATCCCCTACCTACACACACACACACACACCATGAATGCAGGCCTATGGACATCCACTTACAACACTCAAGCCCCGAGATAAGGAGGACACTGAGGTAACCTATACCAATGAGGTCAACATCCCAATTCTTATGCTCACTCCACTCCCCACTATTCCTTCTCATGGATGTTGTTTACATGACCTAATGTACTTGATCTAGGCATATTAATGACAACATTAGGACAAAGCATCAGCTCTTGAAGCTGCTTTTCCTGGCCACTTGTTGATCCTTCTTCAGCCTCTTTCTACTTCAAAAGAGCTTCCAAGATTCAACAAAGATGGAATTCCATTTCATATGACGTTTCACAACACCTTTTATCAACTATGCAGGCCAATTACACTGGCCAGCCTCCCTCTGTCCTATACATAGGTAATCCCTCACCTTTCCCCTGCCTGAGATAGCAGAACTACATCTCAATAGCAATCAAAGGCAAAGGCATGGCCTCCTGTCCCCTCATTATTAAGCAGTGACATCATACTGCTTCTGGCTAGGACTTGAGGGTAACAAATAATACATGGCACGCAAAGAAAGGGAAAGAAGGAGAAAGGGAGAGAGAGAAGGAGAGAGGGAAGGGGGAGACAGAGAGAGGGAAAGAGAGGGAGAGGGAGAGACACTGACGAGAACTCTGAATGCAATTACTCATAAAGTTAATACTGAAGAATACAAAGGGGATTAACCCTGCAATGACTTTGCTGGGGGAAAGGCCACTTCATGCTCTAGCTTCAGGAAGGAGATGGGGGTTCTGATCTCCTTCTCTCTAGCTTCCACTTCTGTATTAAAGAAAACTGTAGGAACGTGAGCATATGTCTAAGATGTCACCCTCAGGCAGAGTCCACAGTCAAGCATGACCTAAGAAGTAGGAAAGGTATTCTGAGGAGAGTTAGAACAGGGTAGGCCCATATCAGCTAGCCTGCCCACTACCCACCTCCCAGCTCTGCCAAGGACACGCAATGATGTAGCTCTCTTATCACTTCCCCCATCTGCTTTGATGCCCTATTCTTTAGGGACAAGTCTTTAGTATAGCCCCACCAGTAGAAATACCAAATGGCTAACCTTGAGAGGTGGTTTGAATAGGTCTGGCCACCATAGACTTAGGTGTTTGAATCCCAGCCCATAGGAAGTGGCACTATTGGTAGGTGTGGCCTTGTTGGAGTGGGTGTGGCCTAGCTAAGGAAGTATGTCACCGTGGGGGTGAGCTTTGAAGTCTCCTATGCTCAAGCTATGCCCAGTATGGCATACAGTCTTCTTCTGTTGCCTGCTGATCAAGATGTAGAACTCTTGGCTCCTCCAGCACCATGTCTGCCTGCATACTGTCATGCTTCCCACCATCATGATAATGAACTAAACCTCTGAAACTGTAAGCCAGCTCCAATTAAATATTTTCCTTTATAAGAGTTGCCATGGTAATGGTGTCTCTTCACAGCAACAAAACCCTAACTAAGACACCTTGATAATTTAAAGTGTTATAGGCAGAACATAGGCAGAGGGAAAACATAGGTAGAATCAAAGCCATAGATGGACACATTTTCATGGGTATGTGAGCATGCACATATATGTACATATCCTACTCACTCTTCAACTACAGCAATCACCCCAGCAAGGGGATGCAATTATACTTTTGTTTATGTCGTGAATATGTGTTTACAAATGCCTGTGCATGTGTGTACTTGTGTATATGAAGGCCAGAGAACAGCCTTGGGTGTCATCCCCAAAACAATATTCATCTCCTTTGAGATAGGGACTCTCTTACCAATTAGGGTAGACTGGGACTAGCAACCCCTAGGTTTTCTACCTGTCCATACCTCCCAGCTCTGACATTAGAAGTGCATGTCTGTACACCTGACATTTTTACATGGGTTCTGGGGATTAATCTCTAGAACTCATATGTGCAAAAGAAGCTCTTTACTGACAGAATCACCTCCCTAACCTTCAGTTATACTAGTCAACTAGAATCACTTAATGCAAGGATTTGTCCACTGGCCATTAACCATTTAAAAGGAAATTCAAGCCAGGTAATCTCAAATTGGCACTTGACTGACATCAAAGTCTAGATGGGAAGTTATGGTTCATATTTGTCCCTTTTAACAGGAAGGCTGACAGATCCACTTTCTGTCACCATTAAAACCTTGTGGGTATTTACATTAAAAAAAAAAAATACCTTGAGCAGTCAAGATGGCTTATCCAGTAAAGCCACTTTGCGCCAAGCCTACCAGCCTCATCTCCATCACTGAGGCACACACAATAAAAAGAAAGAACTGATTCCTATAGGTTGTCCTCCAACTTCCACACATGCACCCTGGTACATACACATAATAAAGGAAGTGTAATTTTTTTTTAAATGTCCTAAAGCAATGAAGCCAAGCATGAGCCTCTTTAAAAAAAAAAAAAGGCAAACAGAAACATACTGCCCTAAGAAGTGAGCCTGAGCCTGGGCAATGAATGGTAGTACTCACCTTTAATCCCAGCACTCTGAAGGCAGAGGCAGGTGGATTTCTGAGTTGGAGCCCAGTTCTAGAACAGCCAGGGCTACACAGAGAAACCAACCAACCAAATACAAGCAAAAATATCAGTCTGGGTTTTTTTTGCTCACATTTCATAGAAGAAAAGAAAGATTTGTTTAGTAACATGGTGGGTCCTACTTGAAGCTGTTGCAAAGTCCACAGTTCACACTTTGAGCTAGTGGCATCCTTTCCTGTGTCTTGATTTCCCAAAACAACATGCCAGGAGTGACCTCTCTTCTGGAAACACAGGCAGACAGAAAGCAGGTTTCTGCTACTTAACAAGGATGGAATGTTCTTATATGTTTATCTCCTTTTGCTTTCTGGTTTTTTTTTTACTTGTTTATTTACTGTTTTGTTTTTGTTTTATTTTTGCTTTTCCAGACAGGGTCTCTCTGTGTAGCCCTGGTGGTCCTGGAACTTACTTTGTAGACCAGGCTAGCCTCAAACTCTCAAAATCTGCCTATCTCTGCCTCCCAGTGCAAGGATTAAAAGCATGCACAACCACTGCCTAGCTTTCCTTTTGCTTTCTGAGTAGACCCTGGAAGCTGTCCTTAGAGGTTCACTTCATCCTTGCCTTTTAAAACAATATTGATCTTCCATAGATTACAAGTTCCTTGAGCCATAGACAGCCCAATCAAAAGTGGTCTGATTTATGAGTGCCTGTCAAGAGGATTAACTCTGGCACCATTTCAATCAAATAGAGTTCCCAGCTTCAGACAAGAAAGAAAAAGTAACTAATTGTCTTAGTGTTTCAAATGCTTTCCCTCCTTTGCAAGTATGCTTCATCTGAGTTATTGTTTAAAAGGTTTCAAATCTTACAAGAAATGGTCTTTTGGGAGAAATCACTGATGAAGTTGCAAGCAGTCTGACTTTGACATCTTTATCTTCTTTCTATTTTCAGTCTAGTCTGCTGGGAAGAAGTGGAAATACTTCAAATTGCTTTGCCCCATTTTCACCCTCATTTTAGATCACTTCTTTGAAGTCTATGTAAGCTTCTTTTGTTTTCCCCCTTCTGTCTTTGAGTGGTGGTCTGAGAATAGCCCCCATAGGCTCATATATTTGAATATTTGGTCCCCAGTTAATGGACTGCTTAGGAAGGATTAGAAGATGTAGCCTTAGAAAAGGTATGTCCCTGTGCAAGTACTTGGGAGGCATAGGCAGGTAGATCTTTATGACTTGGTTAGCTAGCCTGCCCCACATAGAGAATTCCCTGGCCAGCCAGGGCTACATATTGAGAGGTTTCAAAAGCCCATAGCCAAATCCAGGCTCTCTGTCTTCTGCTTCTGGATCAAATGTAAGATCTTACCAGGCATTGTGAACAGCACACACCTTTAGACTCAACATTTAGGAGGCAGAGGCAGGAAGATCTCTGTAAGTATAAAGACAGCCTTGTCTACTACATAGTGTGTTCCAAGACAGCCAGAAAGTCTATCACAAAAAAATAAAATAAAAAATAAAAAGAAAGCTCTTAGCTACTGCTTCAGTGCCATGCTTGCCTACTATAGTATTTGCTATGATGGTCATTGAAACTGTAAACAAGCCCCCAATTAAAGCTTTCTCTTATAATGCTTTAGTCAGTGTCAATTCACAGCAATAGAACAGTAACTAAGACACCTTACAGAACATATTTTCCCCCTCTTCAAAAAATGACTTTTCAATATATACTCACACTAGAAATTTCAAAAAAAAGAACACGGAGCCAGGCATGGTATGATAGTACATATCTATAAACCCAGAACTTGGGAAGCTGAGGAAAAATAATCATGAGTTTGAGGTCAGCCTGAGCTACATAGTAATATTATCACATAATGAAAGTAATTTTAAAAAACTAAAGGAACGTGAGGTTTCTATATGTGTTTATACCATACTTTCATTAAAATCAGGAAAGACAGTTGCTCAATTTAGGTAAGTTTCCCAACAACAAATGAAGGGAGGTGGGGGAATATGATGGCTTACCACTACCACTATCTCCATTCCTGAACTAAGTAAATTGAGTCAGTCCCAAGCTCTACATATCTACTTAGAGCTGGCCAGCCCACCCTCTCCTTTGTCTCCCTTTCAGTACCATGTCAAAGCATATAACCCAGTCCCAAAAGAAGTCCAGAAAGGAGGGCAGTCTCTATCTTTTCAATCTTGAACTGCAACCAGGTGTTTCAAGAGGCTTTGTTGGTTCTTTCCTGTTTGTTGTTTGTTTGGATGGATGGATGGATGGTTTCCATCTGAAAGAGCTAATTTTGTTTGGTTTGGTTTGGTTTGGTTTGGTTTGGTTTGGTTTGGTTTGGTTTGGTTTGGTTTGGTTTGTTGTCTGCTTGTTTGAGACAGGCTTTCTGGTATAGCCCCAAAACTCCATGTAACCAGTGCTGGGAATAAAGGTGTGCACCACCAACGATTCTGATGAATATGCACCACACCCTAGAAGATTCAAGCCCATCCCTCACGAATAAACTTGGATTCTTTAGTTTTGGGGGGTTTTTTGGTTTTGTTTTGTTTTTTAAATCCAGAATCTCACTCTGTAGTGTAGGCTGGTCTTCAATTCATGGCAATTCTTACAGACATAAGCCTCACCTAGTACAAGTATAATTTTAAATCATTTTTAAATGGCATATGCATCCTTCAGACCACTGTCTAAAGTCTAGACACAACAAAGTCCAGTGTCTACTCAACCTCAACTCCTTAAGGAAAAGAAAACATCCAGCCCTGTTCATACCTAATTTTCTAGTTTAAAGAGGCTAAAAAGGCCAGGTGGTGGTGGCGGCGCATGCCTTTAATCCCAGCACTTGGGAGGCAGAGGCAGGTGGATTTCTGAGTTCAAGGTCAGCCTGGTCTACAAAGTGAGTTCCAGGACAACCAGGGCTATACAGAGAAACCCTGGTTTTTTTTTTTGGGGGGGGGGGCTAAAAAGGGTTGATGCATATACTATCAGTGTTATATGCCTAACAAGCTTAAGACCCTGAGTTTAATCCCAGATACCACTAAAAATAAATAAATAAAAGTAAACCATGTGCTCAAATTGTTTTTTTGTTTTGTTTTGTTTTATTTGAGACAGGGTCTCACTATGTAGCTAGCCTGAAACACAGTACATAGACCAAGCTGGCCTATAACTCAGACATCTGCCTGGCTCTTCCTCCAGAGTGCTGAGATTTAAGGAACGCACTACCACACCAGACCCAATTGTCTCTTTTAGTCCATCTCTAAATGTATTTATCCAAGGCTGATATCCAAAGTATCACTTCTGCCCAAGGAACCTTCAAAAACCCATTGATGAGTGAATGTACACACCAATGTTTTACTCTTGTAAGAGTTCAGAAGACAATTTAAGAACTTTTTTTTTTTAAATGAGAATGGGTGGAGGACTCAATCAGGAAGAGATTGTTTTTGTTTTTTAAAAAGTAGCATGATTTATACAAAAGGAACGTGTTCTCTGGTGTCTGAATGATAGTTAAATGAACAATATTGTCTTCACTTTCTAAACATAAATCTCAACAATAGCACTTTTTCATTAGGAATATCTAGATGTTATAACAAGGCATTGCAGCTCACACCAGTAATTTCAGCACTTCAGAGGCTGAGGCAAAAGGATGTTGCCAGTTTGAGGCCAGCCTGGGCTACACAGGAAATTCCAGGCAAATGTGTCAAAAAAAAAAAAAAAAAAAAAAAAAAAAAGTCTAGGTAGTATAATGTTTTATCTTGATCCACATATTCATTGGCAACAAATATTAACTTTAAATACTGCCCACAGGCCTAGATGGTTTCCTAAGAATGTTGACAGTCCCCAGGAATGGGTTGAGAGCTGAACAGTGCTTGCTTGGAAAAAGCAAATGTGGTCATGTGTAGAACATTTCTGAAACCCACTTGGGCTTTCTTAAAACCTGCAGTGCAGGCCCAAAGGCCATCATTTAGCAAGCCACTACAAGAGCTCTGGCTTTTAAAGATATCACTTAAGCAAGGCTTGGTTTGGGTACTAAAAGATCAAGATCTTTTAGAGTTTAGAATCTGACAAGCAGCATCTAAGCTACTGAAAGATGAGAGTCTTGTGGGCCTTTATCTGATGCTTATTTTAAAAAAAAAAGGCAGCTAGATGAAACACAATTATCATTTGGAAATCTTCTGTTGGAAAGTCAAGCCTTCTGAATGTTGCTTTTGGTTTCTCTATCTCTATGTTGTAGATATTGAAAAGGAAGCTACATGAAGAAGCAGTTTCATTTAACAGCTTAACAGCATTGTGTTTAATAGGCCAGGCTGCTTTCACACATGCCAGCTGCCAAAACGAAAGCTATCACTCTTCTGAGTCCTCAGATTGCAGAAAGAAGCTTTGGGTAGCTCTGTCTCTCCTTCTGACAAGTTATTCCAACAATGTTCGAGCTCCAGCGTCAGAAACTAAGGACTCAAGGGGAAAGCAGGCTTTTAATCTGCCATGGAATTCCAAGCCTATCAGCCTATCAAAGGCAAAGCCTTCTTCTCCCAACCCTAGACACTGGTTTCTTTCCTCCTGTTAGCCTCCCTGGCTTCTCCCAGGCCCCAAGTTCACCTTCTACCAGGTCCCTAATCTTGATCATCAGAAAGATACAGGCAAAAAGTCACAGCCTTATCTAGGAAATTTTTCTTGTACAGTCCGGTTTTCAGAAATTGTAACAAATAGTAGAGTCATTCTGTTCCAGTGCTTGCTAGCCTGAAAAGCAAGGATATATGTCCAGTTCTCCTGAAATCTCTATAATCAGATAGGACTATGACTGCTAGCCTGTGAAGAAAGGAAACGTAATTCTTGTAAATGTTCCTCTCACCAGTACTGCTCCATAGCAATACAACAAATCTAGACAGTAAGAGAGAAAAAGAAAGGAAAGGAAAGGAAATTTTTACTGCAAAATAAACCAAAAAGAAATAAAAGGCATTCTGCAAACACTCTCACTACCAATATTTCAACAAGAGTTTGCCTGCCAATTTTCTGAGATTCTGAAATGTAAATAGATAGAAGACATGGTCTTGGTCCCTTTTCATTAAATGCTTAATCACTTAGCTCATTTTCATAAATTGGAATGAATTTTGTCTCAACTTATTTCTTTGTTCCTTAACTATTTCTTAGGAAAGCTTAATGCCTAGCTAGGAAAGATCAAAACAAACTTGATGCTTTCTCATACAAGACAAATAAACAAGTCACACAATACACTTCAGTAGGTTTAGCATTTTGAAATTATATTACCATATTTTGTTATTTCAAAACAACTGAAGAGTTGGCTTAGCAGTTAAAAGCACTGGCTGCTCTTCCAGAGGTCCTGAGTAAAATTTCCAGCAACCATGTGGTGGTTCACAACCATCTATAATGGGATTTGATGCTCTCTTCTGTCACACAGGCATACAGGCAAATACAGAACTCATACACATCAAAATACACAAAAATAAATAAATAAATAAATCTCAAAACAACTCACAAAATTGAAACTCAGAGGCAGGCAGATCTCTGTGAGGTCAACCTGATCTACATAGTCAATTAGCAGGGATGCACAGTGAGAAGAACAAGAAAAAAGAAAGCAAACAAATTAATTTGTTTCTTTGTTTTGTAGGTTGGTTGGTTGGTTGGTTGGTTGGTTGGTTGGTTGGTTGGTTGGTTGGTTGAGACATTGTCTCATTAGGCATATTCCTGACTAGCCTAGAACCCTCCATATACAGGAGGGGGACCTCAAACTCACAGAGACCACTAGCCTACCTCTTGTGTGCTGGGATTAAAGGTGTGCATTGCTACATATGCCTAGCTTTTCACTCTTAGTTTTAATAAACTTTCACTATTTAAGGAAAGAAGTCTGGGCATTGTGGCACAGATCTGTAAATCCCAGCACTTGGGTAGTGGAGGCAAGAACACCAAAAATTCAAGGCCAGCCTGGTTGGGGGTTTAAGGTCAGTGTGGGCAGCACAGACCTTGTCTCAAAGGGGAGGTGGGGGGGGGTGGTCAAAGGTACTCACTATATGGACAAATCACTTTACAACATTCACAAAGTATATCTGTCTTTCTTTCAGGTTTGTACTCTTTGGAACAAATGTGACTTTTATTTGAAAGCCACATTTAAAATTGTTTACAATGTATTTTGGGAAGAGAACTTGCTTAAATTTCACATTCACCAATTATATTTCTCATCTGTAACCATTCAAAACAATCTTCAAGAAGTGTTTTTAAAACATTTTAAACAACTTGGTGCTTTGGAGTTTGCTTGTTTTCTATGTACTACAAAATCTATATTAGTTACTTCACTAGCCTAGCTAGAATTTTTCTTTCTTTCTTTTCTCTATTTTTTAATAGTATCTCATATTAAACTTGGACATCAACACCAAGACAGGGCGGCTGACCTTGAATTTAGGATCCTCCTATCTACCTCCCAAGGGCGGGATTGACAGTCCAGTGTAACCACACACAGTTTATTCCTGATAGGGATCAAAGCCAGGGGGTTTGGTGCCTGCTAGGTAAACACTTTTATATCCTAGCTTTTTTTTTTCCATCTATCTTTCTCTTCCTCCCTTTCTCAATTCCCATCATTCCCCCCCCCTTTTTTTTCCTTTCCTTCCTTCCTTTTACATAAATGGAAAAATAGTGCTAGGGACCAAATCAAGGCCTTTTACATGCTAGGCAAAAATTCTACCTCTGGAAACATTCATTTCTGAATATCTAAATAATACAGTTATTTGGAGAATTACTAAAATTCAGTAAGATGACTTTAAGTAGAAAACTTTAAAAAGAACATGTGTTTATTTCTAGACTCTTCCATGTTAATTGGGATAAGTTTAAAGCCTCAATAAAGTCCTAGTCTTTATTGAACAGAAGTACTTAAAATTGTAGACTCTTTTTAGACATAAAAGGGGAAACGTTAAATACAAGTTTTAAAATTGAGCTTCCATGTACATGATTAATTTATCGCTCATATGTCAATTTCTCTGTTTCCTTGCAGGCAAAGCCCTCTCATCTGGAAAGCATTCTTAAAAGCTGTTTCTCACCAGGAGATGTCTATTGAACTCTCACAGGAAAACTAAAAGACTTTAAAAGGAAAAAAAACAAAGGGCACATTCTTGAGTACTTCTAATCACAGTAATTTGGCCCCAATGGGAGTCCATCATTCCACTTATACTTCTAGTCCACAGCTTTCCTCTCTAAGACTCCGGAAAAACCTATATACTAACCCGATAAACAAAAATACCAGCCAGTATTCAGTAAAAACAGTGGAGATAATAACTGGAGATGGGGAAAACTTTCTAACTCTAAGTGAAACATTCGCAAAGAAGTCAGTGCTGAGGGAATAAATAAATGTATAGCATAGAGAATCCAAAGGAGCTAACTCCCGGGAAACAGAATAAATCAGTGGAACATACAAAGGCCTCCATGCCCAGAGATTCCCATAGAATCATACCCAGAGATTTCCCAAGAAATAATTTTAGAATTAATAGACAATTTGCCCAACCTGGAGTCCTGAGATGTACCATTGTGTCCCACCACTAGGTGGCAGGCTGCAAAGCTTGCAGGCAGGAGCTTTCTTCTTCACCTCCAGACACTGTCCCCATCCCAGTGAAGAACTGCCTACTCTACACCTAGTATTACTTCACTAAAAATATCAGGTTAGTGGAGGTGAGGGGACAAAAACTTTAGTCCCACCTCTAAATAAGTTAGGGGAAAGGGCAGTAGAGGAGGGAGACCTAAATATCTGAAACTCTACTCAGATTTCAGAGCATTTCCTCCTTTGGGGACTTCCAAAACAAGCCTTCCAGGTGGCTGTTTTAGGATGACAAGTGACCTCAAAGTGTCAAGATGAGTTGCTGAAATATAGCACAAGGTGGGTTGTATACCACCACACACCATGTACTGAGCCACAAGGTGGTGGAATGGGCTGGATAAACATGAGTTGTTTTATTGCTGGCCAGAAAATCTTCCTTCATTCATCAAAGTGGCTGAATGAAAACATTATGAAGTAGGGATGGCATTTTCCCGGGCTACTTGCAGAGAATCCTTCTGAAGGGAAAAAACTTACTCTGTCTGCCCTGGATATCAAATACAATTTTCTCCCAGGACAGGAAAACAACAACAACAACAACAAACCCTCCCCCTTCTTATAGAATGGTTGCACACCAGAATCCAAATCTTGGCAAATGCGATGTTACATAAATTCCAAGTTTTCCTAAATATGTATGTTTACATTCATGTAACACAAACCTTTTTGGACATCGAAGTTTCTGTCACCCCAAATACTTTTTCAAATCAAAAATCAAAAATCAAAATGCCTGGTACTGGGTATTACTAAGGATCTTACCTATTCCTGACAGCTAAATGCAGAAATTTAGTGAGATGCATACAAAACACAGCAGCACACTTGTCTATAACTAAGCCTTATCTACCTCAGGGTGGGAGCTGGGGTGGTTAATAACAACAATCCACCCTAAAAAAATTTAAATTATTTTCTCAGTGACTTGTAAAGCCGCCCTTTCATTATTCTATAAACTGGCTAATTCCTCAACATCTTACTTTGCCTTTAAAAGGCTTCCTTCCACACAACGACGGGATTTCCCTAAGAAAATTTCCCAGAGGATGATTTCCACCAATAGTCTTTATCAACTCAGCCTGCGCAAGCAAAGACTTGGTTTTTGCTAATTCCAATCCCACAACACACACACACACACACACACACACACACACACACACACATACACGAGAGAGAGAGAGAGAGAGAGAGAGAGAGAGAGAGAGAGAGAGAGAGAGAGAGAGAGAGAGAGAGAGAGAGAGAGAGAAGAGGATTGGAAGAGAAGAAACAGAGGAGAGGAGAAAGAGAAGAGACAGAGGAGAGAGGAGAAAGAGAGAGAGGAGAGAGTTTTTTCACATTCTTAAAACCATCCCGGGCCAACTCTAAAGACTGTTTTATTGGCACGTTTTCTTGCTTCTATCTCCTAAAAGAATGCTTTTCCAACTGCCCTTTCAACAGCTGCGGAGATCGAACGATTTCTAAGGTTCAGTTGGAAACTAGAGGATATTTTAGCATCTTAACTCGTCCCTGCAACTGTCTTTGCCCCGGTCCCTATCTTCTGAGCCCAAGGCTCAGAAGTCTCTCAATATTTGCAGACAGATCTCCAAGCTGTACCACTCGCACCAACTCACTGTGAGCATCCTGCACGCCCGCTTGTCACCCGACACCCGCACCCCGGCCCGCGGCAAACGCGCCGTGCACGCACCGGACCACCCGAGCTTACCTTCCCGGGCTTTCAGCAAGACCGTGTTGGCCACGATGTTTTCCAGCTCCATTGACAGTCGGCAGTCAGCGAGGGAGCCGGCCGGCTGTGCTGTCAGCGTCTGGGGTGATGCCGCTGCCGCTGCCACTGCTCGAGCTGCCGCCGCTGCTGCCAAACCCCAGAGCAAGCAGCCTGCCTGCTACCGCATTATTCTTTCTCGGAGCCCGCGGAGTTTCCCCCTCTGCACCGAAGAGACGCCGCCGCCGCTTCTTCCTCCCTCTGTGTCCCCCCTCCCCCCTCCCTCAACACTTTCCCCCCCACCCCCCACCCTCCGCGCGTCTCTGTCACTCCATTCTCCTCCCCTCCGGCTCCCTCGGATGCTTTAATGCTTCGGATGCTTCAGCCTCCCCTCGTTCCCCTCCCGGGGGTGTGGTACTCCAGGCTCGAGCCGCTGCAGCGCGCAGGCGTCTGCCCGGAGGCAACTCCCACCGCGCGCTCTGAACGCGAGGAGTGCTGGGAATTGTAGTCCCGCGTCTGACGGGGCGAGGGCTCTATTGCACCGGGACTGTGGAGCAGGACTGCTGCCGGTATGGCGCTGAGCCCAGGCGGCCCAGCCTCGCCGGCAGGAGTCAAAAACGACTCAGCCAAAACGAAACCCCCACTCCTGGAGCGCAGAGTCCCTTTCCTGTCCCGCCAAGATCCGAGAAAGCGGAAAGCACAAGCCAAGGCGGCAGAACGCTGCTGTGGGAGGCCCAGGAGTGAGCTGAGACCCGAGCGAAGGCGCGCTCCTGGGGTTCCGCGCGGCCCGCCGTCTGCCGCTCACACGCGCCAGGTCTCTGACAAAGGTGCACTTTGTTTCCGGGCAGCAAGGGGTTCGGCCAGCCCGGGGCGACCTGGCGGCCGCTGATCTCTAGGCACGAAGTATGCGCGCCCCCTGGCGACGGCGCGTCTATGGGAACCAGAAGGCAGGCGCCTGGGACTCTCGGGATCCCCACGCACAGAGCAGCTTCACTTTGCAAGCCCGGGAGCCCAAAACCCCAAGATTTTCATTATAACCAAACATATTGTAGTCGAATTACTAAAAACACATAAGAAATCGAATCTTCTGTGGAAATGTTGATGAGTAACAAGCCAAGCCAGCATGAAAAGGCATTCAAATTCCAGGCTTGTTTATCTTGGAGCACTTGGCTCCTTACACTTTCAGAACCTCGGACTCCAGATCTGGTCCCAGCTCCTCTTTCCCCAAAACTTCTAATGCTGGGAAATTAGCTGTCCGGTCACCTGGAGTCTTTCGAGGAGAGTCCTAAGAGCTGGGGGCGGGGCTGCCAGGTCCCAGGGAACAATGAGGCCTTTGCCTCCTCTGGGCCTTTCGGGCCGGATATCCGTTCTGAAACTAGTCTGAGGCTTCTGTGTCCAAGAGAAGGAAAAGCCGGCTGTCCCCAGAGCAGCCAGGAAATAGGGAGGGGCCTAGAGAAATGGAAAACAGTCATTAAGCATTGGAGCTAATGGTGTTTTAAGTGTGGTTACCAGACTAGTGCTGGTTCTAACAGTTAGTGATAGTCTTTTTCCTAGTGGGTATATCTGCCACCACCACTTGCCTAGTGTCTGGACTTGGATCAGTGGGCCTCACTTGTCTACAAGAAGAGTTAAGTTTGCTTGTCAGAAGACAGAGAGTTGAGCAAACAACTTGAGCACCTGACAGCACAGGAATTACTACTGTTCTAAGCAATCTAAACTTAGACTTTACTACAGACTCTCATTCCCAGAGCCCCAACGTGTGATGAAGGAATCTCTCTCAAAAAGAAAGTTATATGTAAGTACACTTTAGCTGTCTTCAGACACATCAGAAGAGGGTGTCACATCTCATCTCCTTATGGATGGTTGTGAGCCACCATGTGGTTGCTGGGACTTGAATTCAGGACCTTCAGAAGAGCAGTCAGTGCTCTTAACCACTGAGCCATCTCTCCAGCCCGTTTATTGACTTTTTTCACCATTTTTTCCCACTTTTTTTTTTTTTTTGAAACAGGGATTCATAAAACCCAGGCTGGCCTATAGTTCCTGATTCTGCTGCCTGGGTCCTCTGTAAGAGCAGTGAGTGCTGTTAAACACTAAGCCATAATATTTCATCTCCAAAACATTTTTGTTTTGTTTCCTTTTTTGATAAAATTTCCTTGTGTAGCCCTTGCTGTCCTGGAACTAGCTCTGTGGATGAAACTGGCCTCAAACTCAAAGAGATCTGCCTGTGTCTGCCTCCCAAGTGCTGGGACACCACTGTTGGAGTTCCATAACATTTTTTTTAATGATTAAGTTTGACCTGGTTACAAACTTCCTGTGTTTACCAGTCCTAAAGATTTTTAACAATGCAGATTCTGATTAAAATGCAGATGTAGATCTAGGGCAGATCCTGAAATTTCTGTGAGGAAACACACCACCCTCTTGAGTAGCAAAGCTCTGTTGACTGTAACTCATACCACTCTATTTTCTAATATCCAGCCCCAACCCGAGTCAGCAGTAGTTTTCCTCTCTGGTAGATAGAAGCATGCTTGTTTGCCTCTCTGTAAAGGCCTGCCTTTCTCCATTTTACAGAGATATGCAGATCCAGAATAAGGCCCAACAGATACAGCAAGTGGGTCTTAGCTTGAACAGTTCTCTCTCCACTACAGGGTGATACATCTTTCCTACAAAATAAATGGTTGTAGGTCAAGTTATCTGTGCCTCTCTGAGGAAATTAGGACATTCCAGTGCAAGAATGGAACAATGATAGCATTTATTCAACCCCAGTGGGGAACCAGGCCTGTGCTGTTTGACATGGATTATCAACTTGAACACAACGTCCGGATGAGATAGGAAATATAGCTGTATTTTGTAGATAAGAAGAGGTTTTATTATTTTCCTGGGGTTACACACTAGTAAGTAAAAGTCCTAGCAATGGAGATGCATACCTTTAGTCCCAGTGCTTGGGAGGCAGAGGCAGGAAGACCTCTGACTTCAAGGCCAGCCTGGTCTACAGAGTGAGTTCCAGGACAACCAGGGCTACACAGAGAAACCCTGTCTATAAATAAATAAATCCTAGGATTTGAGCCTGGCAGATAGATCAGAGAGTTCATTCACTGATCTCTGCCTGGTACAGATTGGATGCCATGGTTCTGAAATTTTGTTTTGTTGCCACAGTGAACTTGTAAGGAAAAGCAGACAGTTGACTAAATGGTTAAGATTTTAGGGCATTTTCTATTTCCATCCATAATTCCACTGTGATCATTTCATTCTTTTCAATTAGCTACAATAATAATTCACGGTCCCCTGTGAAAAATGAGTTTGTTTTGAGGAAGAGTCATCAATTAAGTATCAATAACTAATTAGGGAATTGTTGACAGCCAACTGAGAGCAAGTATGGAAATCAAAATGAGGATCCTGTGAGTATGCAATAATGAGAAAGACAAAAGCTGACAAGCTACACACTGGATCCTCAAAGCTAAAAAGGAAAAGGAAAAAACAAACAAACAAAAAACCAGGGTCTCTTCCAGAGGCACCTCTATCTCCCATGGATAAAAGCTGTTGGGTCAGAGTGTTTATAAACCGACATCTACTATTCTGGACGACCACAGTCTATCGTCATTCTAAAGTGTACATTCGTTCCTCAGTCATTACACTGGCTTTCTGAATCCTACTGACCTTTTTGGCCTCTCAGCTTGCAGCTGAAGGTGCTGGAAATAGAAATATTCCTTTTTTTTTCTCTTGTCTCTTTGTTCAATGTTTAATTTGCCAAGTATTGCAGGAGTACAGGCAACTTCCATTACCACCAGCAAGAAAGTAAGTGGGCTACAAACACTGGAATCAGAGCAATTGTTGGGTTTCAGACCCCCAGAACAAACAGCTGAGGTGCATATTTTTACATACCAAAGCAGACCTAGCCACCATGTTCTCCCAGCATCCTTCAGTTCCTAGCTGGCATACTCCACCTTCTACCCTAGACTGGACTACCCTTCCCCCAAGGGCTCTTCTAGATATAATACAGACATTTTGGTCTCTCTCCCCACTTTTTCCTTCTCTCTGCACCTGCACTTTCTCTCAAATCACTCTCTGTCTCCCTCCCCATAGAGACTTCCCTGGCCTCTTTTCTTGGGCCCAGTGAATTTACCCAATAAACCTGTGTTTGTATATATTTTCATCAGTCTTGGATTGGCTCAATTCACCGGTGGAGAAAATAACATCAATTGTAGAAATATATACAGAGGACTCTGCCAGTGAAGGAAGAAGTGGTCTCAAGCATCATGACAATTCCAAGAAAGATAAGTGAATTGAAAAGGACTTGGAAATCCAAGGCTTCCCATTAAACACCCCTCCTACTCTGAAAGGACCGATGGTCACCAAGTTTCACATTTAAAATGTTGCCATTGTGTATCACATTGTGTTTTTCTATTAATTCCTTTCTTTGAAGTAGGCTGGCCTTTTTATTATCATTTGTTATTAATTATACAGAGTATGAGTTTCATTGTGACATTTTGTTTGAGGTTTGTTTTTATGTTTTGTGTTTTGTTATTATTTCTGGAGACAGGGTCTCATGTAGCTCAAGTTGGTCTTGAACTCATTGTGTAGCCCAGGATAATCTTGAAGACTTCTCCCTACAAGTTCTTAAATTGACAAATAATGTCATATTAATCAATAACAGCTTTGGAACATAAATAAGAGATTTCTTTATGGCTTCTATCAGTAAATATAAATTTTAAATGCTTTTATACCCATGTTACCTAAAGATTTCTTGGACAAAAAGGAGCCAGTTGAGCCAGGCAGTGGTAGCACACATGCCTTTAATCTCAGCACTCAGGAGGCAAAGGCAGATGGTCTCTGTGAGATCGGGGCAGCCTGATCTACAGTATGGGTTCCAGGATAGCCAGAGCTACACAGATAAACCCTGTCTAGGAAAGCAAACATACAAAAAAGAATCCAAGTGTAAAAGTGTAAGGAGCATCAATATAAATAAGTTCTACCCTCTCGGAGGCATAAGGAATATTAGTTAGATCATGCTAGGTAACTATCCGAATCTCAACCTCCCTGTGAGATCAGTGTTTAAAGGGGAAGAGTGAGGCCACACTGGTCTCTGGATCCAATGTTATAGAGACATCTGTATTTTCTAGAAAACCAAAGCCAATCTCTCTCCAGAATTCCAGCTCTCTGGACCTCCGTCTTCTGAGCTATCTTTTGCAAGTAGTTCTATCATTCACCCAACTTTAACTAGGGAACAAGATAATCTGATTTTAACTCAATTTTCAGCCTGAGAGAAACACAAGAGCCTTACCACCAAGTGGTTTATAGAAAGTTGAACACTTTTTTGTCTCATTAAGTGTTAGACAACCAATACAATTTAGGTGGAGACAAAATACGTGTACTACACAGTAGAAGCATAACCCTTAACTCTATACTTTTAGAATCAGAGCAGGAAATAAAAATGTGCTTTCCTCCAGTAATTACTTTTTTTTAAAGGGTGATATTTCTATTAATGTAGATAAGAATCTAAGCCATCACCCTGACTCATTTTATGACCAACATCTATCAAAGGATTACCTTTTAATGATCAGCATCAGACAGGACTTAGTCCCACCAAGACAGTCCACTTGTTACTCATAGTACCAAGAACTCTTTAACAGATAGATATAAGCCGGGCGTGGTGGCACACGCCTTTGATCCCAGTACTTGGGAGGCAGAAGCAGGCAGATTTCTGAGGTCGAGGCCAGCCTGGTCTACAAAGTGAGTTCCAGGACAGCTAGGGCAATACAGAGAAACCCTGTCTTGGGGGAAAAAAAACAATATAGATAGATGTAGCATAAAAAATATGGCTACTGCTCTGTCTTGATTGTTTTTACATTTATTGTGTGTACATGCATGTAGAAGTAAACAGACACGGTAAAAGGACTCACTATATAGACCAGACTATCCTCTAAAAATCATGGTGATCCTCCTGCCTCACCCTCCCTCCTGTGTGTAGAAATTCCAGACATGTACTACAAGGCCTAGCCAAGAACTGCTTCTAAAAGAGGAAGCAAACTAAACTGAATGGAACCTTAGGCTAAGCCTTAGAACCAGGTAGCTGAATCCAAGGAGAAGCAGGCTAGAAGGTCAACCTTAATACTACAATAACATAAACATTCTTTTGCTTCAGACTAAGCCTAACAATGTTAGAAACCTTAGATAAAAGCTTTTTCTCATATAAAGTGAGCCATCATAGATATGTGAATATTATTCTTAGGAAAAAGAACCCATTTCTTCCCTCATTAAAGTCTCAGCTAGCTAGAAATATACTAAATTAAATCTATGAATACCTGGGATATTAAATAATGCAATACACATACTGACCTTTTTGTTTACAGTAAAAGAAATAGACTATGATCTATGTCCAGAAGTTGCCTCACAAACCACATGAACACCATCTCACTCAAATAGGGATAGTTAATTGGGCATTTGTCTCAGGACTGATTGATCAGGGCCACAGACCAGACTCAGAAGCTGACTGTGAGGTTGAGTCAAGATCCTATAGGGTTTTTTTAAGCCTAAAATCTACAAACATCTGTGCCAAGTTATCCCACCAATCAGGATTTAGGGATGGGGGATTTCCTTAGCAACATGTCTTTGTTGTACACTCATCCTGTTCTTATTGGTTGGGGTATTCAACTGTGACAGGGGACTTTCCATATCTAACATCTATGTCTTAACTTACCAACCAGGGTATTAGTTACCTACATACACATCTCTTTTTGCCAAGTAGGATGTCAGTTCTCAAGGAGGGCTTGGGAACTTAAACTTTACTTGCCTCCTACTCAAAATGTAAGTCTTATTACAAGTAGCTTATTATTGTTATAGGTATTTTTCTTATGTTGGGATCCATCCCAGGGACAGTTTATAAAAGCAAAAACCATAAAAGCTTATATATAGTTGCAGGAAGTGCTGCCTGGAAGTTAGTTTGGGTCCAAGTTTATTGTGGCTAACTATACAAAGCCACAATAACTATGACTTCTTATGACTTCTTCTGTTGTGATTGTTTTCCAAGAGCAACAAAGCACAGAGCATAACAGATTCTCTAATCACCTAGAGCATGAGAAAGTTTCCTAGTAACAGCACATGAGAAAGTTTCCTTATACCATTAGTAACAGCACAAAATGGCTGGCTGGACAAGTAACAGTTACCTAGGCCTTAACATTGTAGCCTATTCATCTAGTTGGCTTGAGCATCTATCCCTGCCAGAGTGAACCCAGGTTGGGACAGGCAGAGGTAGCTAGAAAGCTCATTCCTCTAAGGAGTTTCCTTTGTGGATAAAGGATGCCATCTAGCAAGGACTTTGGGAATGGCAGTAGTAAACCTCAGGCTCCACGTGGTGTAGTCTGTACGTTTCTTGGATCTGTGAGGCCAGTTCTCACGTATTACAAGAGGAAATTCTGCTCCCTGAGTGCTTATTGGGCCATAGAGAGTGTCTGCTGCTTATTGTTCAACCTTCACAACCCTGTGTATTCAAGATCTGAATGAAAAAAACACTAAATCCTCTCTCTAGGCTGAATTTACCCTCTCTGTGTTTGGAAAGGGTGTGATTATGTTTATGGTTGTCTTGGTCCATGCAAGTTGCTGTAACAAAACACATACCTAAAACTGAGTAATTTGTGAACCACAAAAATGGTAACCAATTTATAGACTTGGAGGCTGGGAAGTTTGAAATCAAGGTGCCATCAGATGTGGTATGTCTAGATTCTTTCTTCCATAGATGGTGTTTCTGTGCTGTATCCTCACAAAGCCCTAATCTCAGGAAGACCCTATCCTCATGACCTAACACCTTGAAAAGGCCTTGCCTTTTATATCAGCACATGGAATTTTGGAAGCACATAGATCATTTTTTGTTGGGCTTGGGTTTGTTGTTTAAAATTTGTATTTTGCTTTTGTTTTTGTTTTTTGGTTTTGGTTTTTTTGTTTTTGTTTTTTTGCTTTTTTTTTGGTTTTGGGTTTTTAGACATTTTTGGGGGATGGTAGAGGTAAGAAAACAACTTGCAGGAGTTAATGTTCTCCTTCTACCATGTGAGTTTCAGAGATGAAACTCAGATCATTAAGCTTGGCAGCAAGCACCTTTATCATTGAGCCATTTGTCCACCACTGCTTGTGTTTTGAAACAGAGTCTCAAAAAAAAAAAAAATGGAAGCACTATTCTGCCTTCATGATACATCTTCACATCACAATATAATTTGAAAACTGTTCCATATGAGACTCTTCAGGCTGCTTTGTTCTTTTCATGCAGATGGTATATTAATACTAAAGATGGCTAGACTAGAATTCAGTTAGCCATTTGCAGGTGAATATGATTATTTTGTCCCATCTTTTTTTTTTTTTTTTTTTTTTTTTTTGGTTTTTTCGAGACAGGGTTTCTCTGTGTGTAGCCCTGGCTGTCCTGGCACTCACTTTGTAGACCAAGCTGGCCTCGAACTCAGAAATCTGCCTGCCTCTGCCTCCCGAGTGCTGGGATTAAAGGCGTGCGCCACCACGCCCGGCTTGTCCCATCTTTTTCTGTAACAAATACTAAATATTTTTGCTATTATAATGAGGGGACACACACACAGCCATCAGGCCAGGTATGGTGATAATTAATGCCTATAATCCCAGCATTATGAAGGCAGGGGCAGGAGAATTGCTGAAAGTTTAAGAGAAACCTGGTTTTGTGTATATATAGCCAATTACAGTCTTACCAGGGATATATAGCAAGGCCCTGTTAAATAATAAATATAAAATAAAATTTACTCTCTGGCGTTTAGTTCTATGAGTTTAGACATATGCACAGACATAGAGAATAGTGTCATCACTACTGACTTTTTAAATATTCTTTTCCTTTCCAAGAAATAAGAAAAAAAAGAATAAATGAAAGGAACAAAAAAAAAGAAACTGAATCCTTAAAAATATCAGATTTACCATCTGACCCAACAATTTCAACTCTTAGTTACCTACCCAAAGGAACTGAAAACATATCCAAAGTGATCTGTACAAAAACTTGTACATAAATGTCAGTAGCAGCACTATGTACAGTAGCTACAAGGTGAAACAACCCAAGTCTGCCTTAATGAATGGATAATCAAATAATTATATCATACTCATATCATGGAAAATACATTCCATGATTTAAAGTGAATTATTAATATGAACATTTTGAGCCAGGCATGGTGGTGCATCCTTTAATCCCAGCACTTGAGAGGCAGAGCCAGGCAGATTTCTGAGTTCAAGGCTAGCCTGGTCTACAGAGTGAGTTCCAGGACAGCCAAGACTACACAGAGAAACCCTGTCTCGGAAAAAACAAACAAACAAAAAAACGAGCATTTTGCTGAGTAAAAGAGACGTGGCCTAAAGGAAAAAAAAACATTTAATTTATATAAAATATCTAAAAAAATTATGAAGACAGAAGCACAGATTAGCAGTCATCAGAGAATGGAGAGTAATTACAGAATAAGTATGGCAATTTCATTTAGAGATGATGAAAATATTTGGAACTGTATAGAGATGGTGGTTACCCAATATTATGGATATTCTAAAAGCCACTGAATAATCTACTCTAAAATGGTAAATTTTATTATGTTATGTAACTTTAATTTTAAAATCATGTAAATATCTTATTGGGGGTGTGTGTGTGTGCATGTATACATGTGTGCATGTATATGGGTGCCTGTGGAGGCCAGAAGAGGGATCATATCTCCTGGAACTAGAGTTACCATTGTGAGCTACCCATTGTGAGTGCTGGAAATTGAACTTATGACCTCTGAAAGAGCAGAACATGATGCTCTTAACCACTGAGCCATGACTCCATCCAAATTTAAAAAAAAAAAAAAAAAAAAGGTTCCTGTAAAGATGGCTCAATAGTTTAAGCTCTTGGAGAGGACCTACCTGGGTTTGGTTTTCAGTACCCACAGAGTGGTTCAAAATCATCTACAGCTCCATTTCTAGGGAATTGGACACTCTCCTGACCTTCATGGGCATCAGGCAGATACATGGTAGAAAGTCATACATGCAGTGAAACACAAATAAAGTAACTTTTAAAAAAGTAATTAATATCTGAAGAACTTATAGATTAACCAAGCAACTCCTAATATGAATGCATGGGACAAAACTGCAATCCACACGGTGCTTTTGTTTACTGAACAAATAGGTGAGCACTATTGTTGTAACTTTATAGATCATGAAATGACAGACCAGAGAAATCAGAAAGCTGTAGATTTGGGGTTCCAAGACCACATGACTGCATGGTGTTCTTGAATTATAGGGGCTGGATTTTCCTAAAAAGCAAGAATATGGCAGGAACCCTGGACTCCATAGGAACAGATCAGTAATTAGGGAAAGAGAGACCGGAGAAGGACAATTCAATTACCCAAAGAACTCAACCCCAGCATGCAGAATGGAATGAGGATCTGGGGCGACCAGTCACAAACTACCATGTAGATGGGTGGGGTGAGACTCCATGAAGGAGAGGAATATTAAATCATTGTAAGTGTTTTCCATTAAGAAATTGCCCATTATGGTGCACTCCTTTAATTCCAGCGCTTGGAAGGCAGAGGCTGAGGCCAGCCTGATCTGCAAAGTGAGTTCTAGGTTGTCACACAGAAGGATCAGGCCAGAGAAGAGACAGAGACAGAGACAGAGAGACACACAGAGAGAGACAGAGAAAGAGAGAGAGAGAGACACAGAGAGAAACAGAGAAAGACAGAGAGACAGAGAAAGACAGAGAGAAACCCCACATTAGGAACAGGGCATGCAGCTCAGTTAGTAAGTACTTACCTAACATATATGAACCCTTGATACAATCCCCAGTACAACATAAACTGGGTGTGGAGGATCCAGAAGGAGTTCAAGGTGAGTTTGAGGCCAGCCTGGGCTATAGAAGACCCTGTTGTCCCCCACAACCACCAAAAAAATAGTTGCAGGTTAGAACCCTTGCTACCCCATTGCCTTGGAGGGGCTACTCTGTAATCTCTCCTCTAACATCTCTCTCATTCTCCCTTCTTTCTGAGACATGTCCTTTTTCCCAGTTGGGATCAAAGAAGGAACAAAAAACAACAACAACAACAACAACAAAAATCCTGCACTTTCATTCTTAGAAAATCTTATCTCACCTATACTCAAATTTTCCACCTCTGACCCCAGTATCTTGAGCCTTCCAGAGCAAGTTTTTTCTTCACAAAATTCAAGGCCTTCACTAAATGATTTACAGAGTAACAGAATGGAGACCATAAAAAAGTCTTTGAAACCAGTAAGGTTGTTTTGTATCTGTTGTGTGCTTTGAGACTAGGCACCAATAATTCTGAAATGTAGATAGCCAAGAGGAATCAGCTATTTAGTTCAATTTCCCTTTCCATGGTCCCTCATCCCACCTCCATAGTAGGAACTGAAGAAAGCACATCTGAAGGTGACTCATCTGAGGTTCCTTTGCTTGAAAAGGAAAAATTAAAGAGCTTTTAGTTATTTGAAAATCAAGCTAACTTATTTTTAACTAAAGTTTGGAGCTGAATCTACCCTTCATTGTGGGGAGAGGGATTGCTGCACAAAGAAATGGCCTCTAAGGGACTTGAAAGGAACTGGAAAGATGACAGAATTCTGGATGGTATAGTTCATATGCTGCTTCATGTTGGCCTTGTCTGCTTTAGGGTTCTGTTGTTGGGTATTCACCAGAGAAGACTGCTTAGACATGTGCTTAAGCCAACAGAAAGTCTTAGCCGCTGTCCAGTGACTATATTGGGTGTTTAGGATACCAGTTGTCTTAGTCAGGGTTTCTATTCTTGCACAAAACATCATGACCAAGAAGCAAGTTGGGGAGGAAAGGGTTTATTCAGCTTACACTTTCCACATTGCTATTCATCACCAAAGGAAGTCAGGTCTGGAACTCAAGCAGGTCAGGAAGCAGGAGCTGATGCAGAGGCCATGGAGGGGTGTTACTTACTAGCTTGCTTCCCTGCCTTGCTCAGCCTGCTTTCTTATAGAACCCAAGACTACTAGCCCAGAAATGGTACCACCCACAAGGGACCCTCCCCCCTTGATCACTAATTGAGAAAGTGCCTTACAGTTGGATCTCATGGAGGCACATCCCCAACTGAAGCTCCTTTCTCTGTGATAACTCCAGCATGTGTCAAGTTGACACAAAACCAGCCAGTATACCAGTGAAGCCTCAACCCTTTCTCATGATGAGCTTTTAAACACAAAAACCATGCTCTGGGTTGACATACTTCAGTTAACAAGAAAAGTTAGCCAGAAGCAGAATTACAGAAGCCAAAAAGCAAGGTTAGGACGTTTAGAGCTAATGATATTCCAACCATTATGTCTCTCTGCCCCTTAAAATGATGGATCTTGGGTTCTACTTCTTACAATGATTTGTCAGTATAGTCCCAATACATACAGACTTCCTCATAAGCAGAGCCTGCATGGCATGCTCAATACTTGTTTACTACATGATTAAAGTCACAGTGGTATAGGCTGAGGAAATGGTCAAGGTTGTAAAGAGCTTGTCAGCCAGCTGGGCATTAATCCCAGCACTCGGGAGGCAGAAGCAGGCAGATTTCTGAGTTCGAGGCCGGCCTGGTCTACAAAGTGAGTTCCAGGACAGCCAGGGCTACACAGAGAAACCCTGTCTCGAAAAACCAAACCAAAAAAAAAAAAAAAAAAAAAAGAGCTTGTCAGCCAAGCATGAAAACCTGAGTTGGAATCTCCAACACCCACATAAACAACAGTATCCCTGTAATCTGAACTCTGGGGAAGCAGGCAGAGACAGCAAGATCCTGGGACCAGAGCATCTAACCAATCCAAAAAAAAAGTGGAGTGGGTAAAGTGTTTGCTGTGCCAGCATGAGAACCTGAGTTCAGATCCTTAGCACCCAAAAAAGTCTGGCATAATAATAATAACACACATCTGTAACACCAGCCCTAGGTTGTGGGGGAGGGAGACTGGCACATCCTGACCAAGTAGACCAGCCATAGTCACACGCTCTGACATACCCCTGGCCTTCATATGTGCACACAAGGGCAACTGCGCGCGCGCACACACACACACACACACACACACACACACACACACACACACACACACAGAGTGATTGTTAGATGCAGGTTTTATCCAACACCAGAAGGCCATATGTAGAAGGAAAAATATTTCAGAAGCTAAGGGGAGCTGGTGTTAAGAGAGTACCAGGAACACACTCTAACCTGCAAGATACAGCACATGGTACTACACATAAGCCTAATTAATGAGATGGAGCTGATGAATGCATACACTTTAGCAGGGGCAGCAGGAATGAGGAGCGGGTGAGGATGTGGGGCACTTCACCCTGCTCTTTGCTTTGGACTGACTTTCACACTGCATATAAGTATCGTAGGTGTGAACCAAACTGCCTCCCTTTGATGGAGATCCCACTACACTGTGTATATCAGGAAACAGGAGTCCTTCAAAGTGCTAGGGGAAAACCAGAAACAAAGGCCTATCCATAAAAGGAAAAGAGACAGATACCTGAAGTAGAAGTTTCTGGTTGGGTCAGGTGATACAGAGTCACATGGTATTTGTTTTGCTAAGGGAAGACATGTGATATTTGGAGAGAGTATAAATGGGACAGTGATGGTGAGTTTGCATTGCCAGCTTTGTAATGATTCATTGGTCTCAGAGTCTTCATCTTTGCTGATCTTCACTTCCTTGAGAGAGACACGCAGCAGAGAACTTTTCCAGGAGTCCCAGCTGGTCCTAGTCGCTCCCGCTGACTTATGTGATTCGTGTTTGGTGTCCTGACTGAACTGGACTGAACTGGACTGCTGGTATCCTGACATCAGAGATTGGAATAGCCCCCCAAATACTTCTAAACAGGTCCACATACCCTTGTCCTTTTTACCACCTAACCCTTTTCAACCCTACCTTTGGATGGTGGGCTTGAAGCGTTTAAGAACCCTTATTAAAAGTAGTTGGGTTTTTTTTTTTTGGTTTTTGTTTTCATTTTTGTTTTTTGTCTTTTAATCTAAGCCCAGAGAAAACTCCTGGCCTGTCCTTGTCACATACCTTTTCCTTACTCTAGATACAGCAGTGAAACTTTTAAAACCCTCAATGTCCCCTGGCATGGTGGTTCTTTAATCCCAGCACCTGGGAGCAGAGTCAAGTAGATCTCTGTGAATTTGAACAAATAAACAAACAAACACCCTTGGTGTGATGGAAAATAGGAAGAATTAAATTGAGATCATTGTCTCATACAGTGGCAAGTAATTGATGCTGAGCCTGCTTTCAGCCACCACAAACACTAGCTGCTCAGCTGCATGGAGTTCTAGGTTCTGTACCTCTTGAAGATGTTTGTTTCTTAGAGATATAACCTACCATTATCTAATGTTCTATAATTCTCAGCTCCATTAATCACATGATGTTTTCACTACTCCAAAAGCAAATTCTACCTATATTTGTAATATGAGTAAGAGTACACTTGTAACCTCAGTACTAAGAAGAAGCAAGTAGGGGGCTGGTGAGATGGCTCAGTGGGTAAGAGCACCCGACTGCTCTTCCAAAGGTCAGGAGTTCAAATCCCAGCAACCACATGGTGGCTCACAACCATCCTTAACGAGATCTGACTCCCTCTTCTGGAGTGTCTGAGGACAGCTACAGTGTACTTACATATAACAAATAAATAATAATAAAATAAATCTTAAAAAAAAAAAAAAAGAAGAAGAAGCAAGTACAGGCAAGAAGGTGACCTGTGCTATCACACTTCAGAGTTTTGTTTTGTTTCAAGTGGATCTTAATCTGTAGCAAAGCCTGGCCTTGAACTCTTGGCTATCCTCCTGCCTCAGCCTCTCAAGTGCTGAAATTACAAGTATAAGCCATCAAGCTCAGCCTTCATCCTTTTTTATGTCTGAATTATATTCCATCACAGACTTGAACACCAAACACATACACTGGGTACCAGTTAAGTTCAAGGCAAGTGCTGTGAGGAACTTGTTGAGATGTCTCTTTAGGTATAAGGCTTTTTTTTTTTCTCCACAAGACAGGTACACTGTGTAGCAGCTAATGGTTCATGGACAGCTAGATTTATAATTTTTTTCTTTTATGAATATTTCTGATATAGTAGAGAGCAAAATAAATAAATAATAACATCAGATCTCAGTATGAGAAACTCAAAATGTTTTTAGGTTTCTTTCAATCATCTGACCTACAAATGAATGCCTCTGACCACCTTCTCTTTCTTTTCAACAAAACTCGGACTTTCAGCAAATAACTGTATCTAGCTGGAACTTTGCAGTATTTTGCACTAGTGTGTTTATTTTTAATTCCCTTCTATTTATACTGTTATAAGTAGAAGTTTAACTATTTCCTACTTAACATTTCTTTTCCCATAAGATTATTTGCACTTTAAAATGAGCTAGCATAAAGAAAATATTATTTAGATAATATGCAGATGTGAGAAACTATATTAGTAACAGAACAGTGCTTGGAAAATACCAGCTTAGACATGGCATTTAGTGTGGTTATCATGTGAATTTTATTCTGTGTTTGATGTGGTACTTCAAAACCGTGCCCTCCAATCATTACTTGGTATCTGCGTTAACAAATAAATTGATTTAAAATGTGTCCCAATTATCCCAATTTTGAGGAGAGGCCAAATGAACGCCCCCACACAATATCAAAGGTTTTCAAGCACACTAAACTCTGATGTCCCTAAGTCGCTTAGCTTATTAAAGAACTCAGATAACTAAGTTTGTTCCACTGAATGCAGAAGGCAGAAGATCCCACCTGAGATAGAAAGGGAACTGGATTCTTTCACAGACAGACACTTTCTACTACTCTAAATTAGCGAAACAAAATCAACAGGAAATGTCAATAAGTGTCTACTTCCTAAATTGAATTTGATCTTTATACGTCGGTACCATAAATAGGAATCCAAGCATTCAGGTATTCAGGAGGTCAAAGGGAAATTTCCCCCTGAGCTGGAAGGAGTGGTTCTACGGCTTCTCCCCTAAGTCACAACCACACACCCAGGTCCAGCCTCTTTGCATAAACCACACCCCTCCTCCACCCACTCCTCGTAAGCCCCGCCTCGCTGAGGCCCCGCCCTCATAGGGAAGCCCGGAGCAGAAGCCACGCCCCAGGCAGAAGCACACCCGGCGTGCTCCGGCTACTCCTCGGTATCTCCGCCTATCGTGCCTCTTGCGTGCTCTGAAGATGGCGGCAGCTGCGGGAAGGTTGCTCTGGTCCTCGGTGAGTGGCTGGCAGCTGGGCAGGCGCATGACACAACAGCGACTCTGGCCCGCACTTGTTTCCAGGACCGGATCGCGCACCCTTAGGTCTGCTGCCCACTAGCTCCTATGGGAGGGAGTTCTCAGCTCGGGGACCTCTAGGCCTCCTGCGGCTAGAAAGGCCCTAGCCCCTGCGCAGGACAGCCTTTACACTATCCCCGTGGGTGATGTGCTCTCCAACAAGTCCTTGTGCTTGATGGTCCCCTTGCTGTTTCTTCACTAAAGCACCCAGGCCTGACTTTTGAGGCCAGTATGCTGACTACTGTGTTCTAGGATCTGTCACCAAATATGACCTTGGCCAAGATACACGTGTGTGTGTGTGTGTGTGTGTGTGTGTGTGTGTGTGTGTGTGTGTGTGTGTGTGTGTGTGTGGTTTTTCGAGACGGGGTTTCTCAGTGTATCCCCTGGCTATCCTGAAACTCGCTCTGTAGTTCAGGCTAGTCTGGAATTCACAGAGATCCGACTGCCTCTGCCTCTGGAGTGCTGTCTGGCTTGACTTCACATTTCTGAACCTTAGTTTTTCCTACATCTCGACATGGCTGTGGGCTCATACTTAAGTCTGAGTATAAACAAAGTAACGGGAGTAAAAACAGTAACAGGAGCCTCTTTCTACTCCCACACTCAGGCTGGACTCTGCCTTGGTATCTGCTGTTCTCTAGTAGCAGCCTACTGTCTGTCCTCTTGCCAGCCATCCTCCTCTCCTTTCTCATCGCCGGGCTCAGCCCTTAATTTCCTGTCCCATGTTGGACATCAAAGTTGAGCAAACACTACTAACCTTGAGCTTGGGCCAAACACTCCCAGTGCATGAACTTCACCCTATTCCTTGACTGAGAGCCTGGAAGGGACTTTTTCTGAGAAAAACCTTGATGTGGCTACATGATGCAGCAGTTAGCTCCAGGTGGGGGAGGGTACAACTACTCAGCCTGGCCTAGCCTTCCTGAAATTTTGGAGATTTTTTATTCTTGAAGCTTTATTCTTATGATTTTCTTGTAGACTCAACCCATGCTCTTAATTTGATTTGGTATCTGTTTCGTTGGGAAAAGGGTCGTTAACAAAGGATGACAGCAGCAAGGCAGAATTCAGTCACCCTTTCGGAAAGCCTTCCTAATTGAAAGCATTTTTCTTTCCAGGTTGCTCGTCATGCAAGTGCTATTTCCCGGAGTATTTCTGCCTCAACAGTTCTTAGGCCTGTTGCTTCTAGAAGAACCTGTTTGACAGACATACTGTGGTCTGCCTCTGCCCAAGGAAAGTCAGCCTTTAGCACCAGTAAGTGTTACTGTGCTCTAGTCATATCCAGGTAAAAGGAAACCCTTATCAGCCACTCTGGACCCTGGCTATACTTGAGGCTTGTCCTTGGAGATTTTAAACATGGATATGAGAATAATGTAGAGATGGCTGGATCTAAAAGGAACTGTTAGGAACAGTGAGTCCTTGGCGGTGTCAAAATTTTAAAACTTACTTTTAAGAAAACAGAAAGAAAATGGAAGCCAGTGGTGGAGCCACATGCCTTTAATGTGAGCATTCAGGAGGCAGAGGCAGATCTCTGTGATTTAGAGGCCAGCCTGGCCTACAGATCAGAAAACCTTGTCTCGAAGAACCAAAAAGGAAGAAAAAAAAAGTTGCAGGCCAATCAGGGCATCACAGTGTGAGACTCTGTCTGGGAACAATAAATAAACAAGACCTCTCCCCATGCCCACCCCCCTAAAAAAGAGTAGAAAAAGTGGTAGTCTAGGAAAAAGAAAATATTTGTATAATATACTTAACAAAGGCTATTTCTCTAAGATACCTAAGTTACTAGATAAAATGAAAACACAAAACACCACTGTACCCCACCCCAGGTTTGAAACATGTCCTGCATCTGCTCTTGGTTTCTCTCTGCCATGCCTCAGTGCCTCTCACCAAGATAACTAACTATAGACATTGCCTCCACCATTCTTATCTTTTTGATGGCCTAATCTTCCTGGAAACATCTGTTTTCCTGCATTAGAGCCTCTCAGACTCTGTTCTCTCTACCGTGAAGAGCTAATCTGGCTGCTTGTTGCTGAGGGTCCTTTTAAGACTTGCTGAGTTTGTTTTGAGTTTGTTCCTTTTCCCTGTGTATTGGCCCCTCTTGGTCAGTGTCCTGTGATACTCACACCCTAGTCTGAGCTAGCTCCATGTCTGGCTGCCTTCTGCTCTCTACTGCCTTCTTCCTCTTCCTTTTGTAGTTCCAAGGGCATTTCATTTCTTCTAGTTTTTGTTCTTTAAAAAAACCTTTTCTTTAGGGTTGGAGTGAGAGCTAAGTCAGTCAGTCAGCTAGCATAAGGATCAAAGTTCAGCTGACCTTCAGAACTCACAGAAAGCCTGGCATAGTAGTATACAATGGGTCCAGCACTTGAGAAAGAGGCGACCACTGAGTCCTTGGAGCTCAGTGCCAGCTACCCTACCCTACTTGGTGAGCTGAGTTTATAAAAGACTCTTAAAAGAGAGAAAGGGTTTTTAAAAAATGGTAGATGTCTTCTGAGGATCTGTGTGTCCTCCATCCTTCATATTCATGCTCACAAGTGTGTGCGCGCACGCGCGTATACACACACACACACACTCCTCCCTACCACTGAGTTGAGTTTGTGTATATACTTTGGAATTGTGCTGAAGGGCAAAATTACTTTACCTAAGATGTACAACTGAAGTGAACCATCTTATTGAGTTAAATTAATAAACAACTTATGTCACCAGTTATGGCAAATAGTAAGTTTACTTGATATGTTCCAACAAAAGGAGTTTAAATAAAATCATGCAGTACTCGATGTGGTGGATGACAAGCTACATTCAGGTGTGTGGTCTTTTTTTTAGGTTCCTCTTTCCACACCCCTGCTGTCACCCAGCACGCGCCCTATTTTAAAGGTACTGCTGTTGTCAATGGAGAGTTCAAAGAGCTGAGTCTCGACGACTTTAAGGGAAAATACTTGGTGCTTTTCTTCTACCCTTTGGATTTGTAAGTTTGATTTTATAATATTTTCATGTCCCTCTGAGAGCTGGTATTGATCTCTAACCCACGCTGAAATTCCTCTTTTAGTGGAGAGAAAGATTCTTTTTAATTTTTGTTCACTGTCCTTGGCCATCTGTACCTCATATAACCATAGTGGGAGGAAACATCCTTCCTTTTTTTTTTTTTCCCCCATTCGTTTGTTTGTTTGTTTGTTTGTTTGTTTTTGAGACAAGGTTTCTCTGTCTAGCCCTGGCTGTCCTGGAACTCACTCTGTAGACCAGGCTGGCCTCGAACTCAGAAATCCGCTTGCCTCTGCCTCCCAAGTGCTGGGATTAAAGGCATGTGCCAGCACTGCCCAGCCCTTTTAATGGAGGAGTTTTAGTATGGTTCTGTCAGTTTTTCTGGTTGTACTGGGGATCAAACCCTGGGCCCTGTGAATACTAGGCAAGCACTCTTACTGGATTATACTATCAGCCTTTAATACAGTTCTGTCTCACATACTTTTGATAAATGGTTCCCTAAGCCAGTCTAAACTTTACAACAGTCTGGGTAGAAGTAATATAGGAAATTATTATTATTATTATTATTATTATTATTATTATTATTATTATTATTATTATTATTTTGTGGCTGGAGAGAGACGATGGCTCAGAAATTAAAAGCACTGGCTGCTCTTCCAGAGGTCCTGAGTTCAATTTCCATAGTGGCTTACAACCATCTGTATCAGGATCTGATGCCCTCTTCTGGTGTATTTGAAGACAGCAACAGTGTAACTCATACATTAAAAAAATAAAATGAATTTTTCATAAAGTTACTTTATTTAAAAGTACAGGTTTTCTTTTAACTCTTTAAACATGCCTCACAATCCCATTCATTCATTCATTTGTTTACCTGAGGCAAGATTTTCTCTACAGATGTTTTGGAACTCACTGTAGACTAGGCTGGCCTTGAACTGAGAGAGATCAGCTTGTCTCTGCCTCCTCAGTGCTTGGATTAAAAGTAGACGCCACCATGCCCAAAACGAAGCTTGCTTTTTCCCTTTTTTTTTTTTGGGGGGGGGGGGTCATGGTCTCCATATGTAGACCGGGCTGGTCTGAACTCACAGAGATCCTCCTGCCTCTACCATCAGAGTTCTGGGATTAAAGGTTTATGCTATCACACCTAGCATACCCAGCCGATTTCATGTCTTTCACCCCTAAGCAAATCAATTTAGTTTTAGACTTCTAACTGTTGTAAGTTTTTGCTTTTTTATGATCTAATGAAACTTTCTCTTTTTTCCCCCCAAGCACATTTGTGTGTCCTACAGAAATTGTTGCTTTCAGTGACAAAGCCAATGAATTTCATGATGTAAACTGTGAAGTAGTTGCAGTTTCAGTGGATTCCCACTTCAGTCATCTTGCCTGGATCAACACACCAAGAAAGGTAGGTTGGGTGACAGTCACCTTTCCTTGGTCTTATTTTATTCTTTGGTGTCACTTCTACTTCACAAATAATACTGACCACACAATAAAAACATTGTATATATTTATGGGATACAATGTGATGTTTTGATACATGTGTGCATTGTCTATGGATCAAATCAAGCTATTCAGTACTCTTTCTTGAATCATTTTTTTGTGATGATGACATTCAAAATCCTTTTTAGCTTTGTGGGAGTGTCTCTTGCTCATTCCCCAGCAACTTCTGCCCCCCTGCACTAACAAGAGAGATTTAATACAAAGTCTAAAGGTTGTCAAAACATAAGACAGTCTGAAGGGAACATTTGTCTACCTGCCTTCCCTCCTTTCTTCCTTTCAAAAACAGAATCTCAAGTATTCCAGGCTCAAGGTTAGGGTGTATTAGCTCAGATGACTTCTGATCCTCCAGCCTCCACCTTCTAGAACCTGGCTTATGCCTTGCTGGGGATCAAATGCTGTACCTGTACCAGGTGAGCCATATCCTCCTGAAGTAGGTTCTTTGTAGATCCTCTCCTGTCAGCAGTTTGTAAGCTATGGTAGTAACAACTCCCTGGATGTTGTTTGTATCTTTACTGCTCATTCCATGCATATCTTCCAAGTAATGGAGACAGGCTTAGTGGGACAAGTGATGTGGCTGTCATCTTCTTTTACCTCCTCTTGGGCCTACACTTTGAACCCTTAATAGTTGGCTGTACTATTTTTGATGTCTACAAATCTGCTAGGGAAGAAAAAATTCAAAATTTCAGTAGGTATGTTTCAGGACTAACAATGGTGACTTGAATAATTTACTTTCTTCATTTTTATATTTGAGAATTTAGTTTTCATTTCAACAGTTGCTTTAACAATTGGAAAAGACGGCAGAGTATGCTCACAGCTTTTACCTAGCATGCAAGAAGCCTTGGGTTCAGTCTCCAGTACCGTATACACTGGATGGGTTAGCATAGCCTATGATCCCAGCATTCCAGAAGTTGCAGCAGGAAGATAGAAGTTCAAGATCATCATTGGCTATATAAAAAGTTAGAGGCTAGTCTGGCTACATGAGACAGACCCTGCCTCAAAAGATAAGGTCAACCAGTCTCTTTCTAGCAATGGCCTGAAGAAAAGTACTTAGCCTTTTTTGTTTGGGTTGGGTTGGGTTGGGTTGGGTTGTTTGTTTGTTTGTTTGTTTGTTTGTTTGTTGGAGACAGGGTTTCTCTGTATAGCCCTGGCTGTCCTGGAACTCACTCTGTAGACCAGGCTGGCCTTGAACTCAGAAATCTGCCTGCCTCTGCCTCCCAAGTGCTGGGATTAAAGGCATGTGCCACTACTGCCAGGCTAGCCTTTTGAGCTTTAGTTTCCTCATTTTTAAAATGATGAAGATGGGCCATTGAAGGTAGTCAACAGGAAAAGTACTTCTGGGTAAACATGACAACCTGAGTTCTGTCACTGGAGCCCACATAGAATGGAAGGAAAGAACTCCACAGAGTTGTCCTCTCACCTCCATACATGTGCAGTGCCTCGCTTGAGTGTGCATAAACACACACACACACACACACACAAACATGCATACAATAACTAATACAAGATAATAGATACTGGAAAGATGACTCATCAGTTAAGAACACTGCTATTTTTTTTTTAAGATTTTATTTATTGGGGGCTGGTGAGATGGCTCAGTGGGTAAGAGCACCGGACTGCTCTTCCGAAGGTCAGGAGTTCAAATCCCAGCAACCACATGGTGGCTCCCAACCATCCGTAACGAGATCTGACTCCCTCTTCTGGAGTGTCTGAGGACAGCTACAGTGTACTTACATATAATAAATAAATAAATAAATAAATAAATAAATAAATAAATAAATAAATAAATAAATTAAAAAAAAAGATTTTATTTATTATTATATGTAAGTACATTGTAGCTGTCTTCAGACACACCAGAAGAAGGCATCATATCTCACTACGGATGGTTGTGAGCCACCATGTGGTTGATGGGATTTGAACTCAGGACCTTTGGAAGAGGAGTCAGAGCTCTTACCCACTGAGCCATCTCACCAGCCCAACACTGCTATTTTTTAAGAGGACCCAGGCTTAATTACCAACATCTACATAGCAGCTTGCAACTGCCTTTAACTCCAGTTTCAGGGGACCACATACCGTCTCCTGGTCTTCTCAAACACTGCATGCTTGTGGTGCACTTACATGCAGGTAAAACACTCAAACACGTAAAATAAAGTAAGAGGGAATTAAGTTAAACATAATTTCCTTGTGTGAATTTATTACTTGCCACCATCATTGTTGGTTTTAAACATTGGTACATGGTTCACACCCTGTTGGACCACCCGAGAAAAACAGTCCTGTTTGCCTTTTTATTAGAATGGTGGTTTGGGCCACATGAACATCACACTGTTGTCGGATATAACTAAGCAGATATCCCGAGACTACGGAGTGCTGTTGGAAAGTGCTGGCATTGCACTCAGGTAAGAGCTGTTCTTAGAGATGGGATGGTTTTGCATATTTTAGTGTCATCTTGTTTCTTAAAGATTTATAAAGACTCTATTAAAGCATTTGTCAGTTTTGGTAAAACTCAGGAAGAAGTACAGGTTTGGATCTTTGTTGGTAGTTTTGATTTTTGAGACAGTGTGTGTGTGTGTGTGTGTGTGTGTGTGTGTGTGTGTGTGTGTGTGTGTGTGTGTGTGGTGTTTATATACATAGATTTATTAGAATGGCTTATAGGCTGTGGTCCAACTAGTCTTAACAATGGCTGTCTACTAATGATAGGTCCAAGAATACTGTAGTTGTTCAGTCCATGATGCTGAATGTTCTCAGCTGGTCTGTACTCCAGGAACTCATAGTAATTATTTACTCTCTATTCGGGGTTTCTACACTGTCTTGATCATTCAGTTCCCAGATAAAAGACACACAACCTTTACATTTATAATAAGCCCTTTATAGCACTAGACCTGGGCAGATATCTATCCTTTAAGCCATTAGAAATTACTTCCCCATCAATAACCCTTAGTTGTATCTTCCATGTTCCATCTGGACATCTCATAACTCCAGTTGGCCAGCCCTCATGGCATGTTTTCGTGATTCTTACCTTGAGTCATCTTGTTCTCTTTCCATCTTTTCTCCCTCCTCCCTGGTCTTCCTCCTCCTCCTCTTCCTCTTCATTTTTATATTTGAGAATTTAGTTTTTATTTCAACAGCTGCTTTAACAATTGGAAAAGACGGGCTGGTGAGATGGCTCAGCAGGTGAGAGCACTGACTGCTCTTCCGAAGGTCATGAGCTCAAATCCCAGCAACCACATGGTGGCTCACAACCACCCATAATGAGATCTGATGCCCTCTTATGGTGTGTTTGAAGACAGCTACAGTGTACTTATGTATAATAATAAATAAATCTTTAAAAAAAAATACACACACACAATTGGAAAAGACGGCAGAGTATGCTCACAGCTTTTACCTAGCATGCAAGAAGCCTTGGGTTCAGTCTCCAGTACCGTATACACTGGATGGGAGAGGTAGATCTATGAGTTCTAGGCCAGCTTGGTCTATGTAGTAGTGCTAGGACTATGTAGAAAGACCGTGTCTCAAAGGAAAAACCAAAAGGGATTGTGAGGTGCTATAAAGATGACTCAGCAGTTATGAGTGCTCATTGGTGTTACAGAGGATTAGAGTTTGATTTTTTTTTAAGATGTATTTATTTATTTATTTATTTATTTATTTATTTATTTATTTATTTATTACATGTAAGTACACTGTAGCTGTCTTCATACACTCCAGAAGAAGGCATCAGATCTCATTGATCTCATTACGGATGGTTGTGAGCCACCATGTGGTTGCTGGGATTTGAACTCAGAACCTTCAGAAGAGCAGTCAGTGCTCTTCACTGCTGAGCCATCTCACCAGCCCCTAGAGTTTGATTTTATAGCCACCTGTAACTCCAGCTCCAGAGAGTCCAGCACCTTCTTCTGGACTCTGGGTATTTGCATGCATGCATACACAACAAATACACATAAATAAAATCTTTTTTTTTAAAGGAAGTTTTAAATATTTATTGGATGCAACTTCAATCTCTCCCTTTTACATATATGTGATCACATTACCAGAGTGATATAGAAGTCCAAAGAATGTATACTAGATCACTGTGTAAAAGTCTTTACTGTCTCTAGTTCATTCTTTTTAGGTATCATATATCACATTGGGAATACAGTTTTTCAATGTTCCCATAATGTATGCTTTCCTTGGTGGCCTTGTATTAGAGCATCTGTCATTACTAAAAGTTGATAAACTTTTTTATAATGTTAATTTCAGGTTGGTTTTTCTAAGATTTATTTTTAATTATGTGTGTGTAACTCTGTAAAATTATGTACATTTGAGTACTCGCCCTTGGAGGCTATAAAAGGATGTCAGATCCCCTGGAGCAGGAGTTACAGGCAGTTGAGTGGGTTCCCTTCCAATGGGTTCTATGAATTGAACTCAGGTCCTCTGGATAGACACAGTACAAACTATTAATTGCTAAGTAGTCTCTTTAATCCCTAAAACTCCCATTTTAAAGCCTTTGACAAGTTGATGAATTTACTAATAGGAGAATAAAGACATAAAAGGAAAGAAATGAGTTGTTGGCACTAGTCCTGTTAATGAGGATAAATTCTGTGCAGAGGTCTCTTCATTATTGACCCTAATGGTGTCGTCAAGCACCTGAGTGTCAACGACCTTCCGGTGGGCCGCAGTGTGGAAGAAACACTCCGTTTGGTAAAGGCGTTCCAGTTTGTGGAGACCCATGGAGAAGTCTGCCCAGCCAACTGGACACCAGAGTCCCCTACGGTATGTTGTTTTCCTTAGAGCACCACGCCCCAACTCCAGGTCTTTGCTCAAGGATAATCTACCAAGAGGTGCTGGCTGAGTGTGGGTTGGTAACACTTAGATGGACAGTTTCTACTGAGGCTAGTAGTTAATTTTTATCTATATGTTTTGAACAAAATAGGCTAATCTTCAAAAATGAAGAAATTTTAGTTTAAGACTGAGAGCTTGGGCCAGATATGGTAGCACACACCTTTTATCTAGATGAAGAGGCAGTGAATCATTTTTGAGTCTAGCCTGGTCTACAAAGTAAGTTTCAGGACAGCCAGGGCTATTACACAAAAAAAACCCTGTCTTAAAAAAAAACAAAAAACAAACAAACAAAAAACTAGAATCTTTGAGCTCATCTTTGAGACTACTATTATGAAGTTCCTCCTAAAAGATTTAATTTTTTTTTTTTTAATTTTCAGATCAAGCCAAGTCCAACAGCTTCCAAAGAGTACTTTGAGAAGGTCCATCAGTAGGCCATCCTATGTCTGCAATTACCTGAAGCTTTTCAGGCCAAAAAAGAGCCCCAGCTGGAATCCTTCCAATGCCTTGAAGATTATTTATAGAATGGCAAAACCTCATTATGTTTGTGTTTATAAGTACTGCTCCACAGGCTTTGTAATTTTAAGACAGGTTCAGGCTCTCTAAAGGTGGCTAGCTGCTTCCATAGCTGCTCTTACTAGGGACTTCTTGATGGCTAACCAATTCTCCCCGAGTGCTTGGCCCCCATTTCTTGGATCATGTCCTTAGAGGGTAAGCATTCTTTCCCTTAGCCTGCCCTGAACCTTGGTCTACAGTGAAGTAGCACATAGTGCCAGTACTTGGTGAAATGAAGTAGCACATAGCACCAGCACTTAATGGAAGCTTCTGATCAAGGTCCTAAAATTTCCTCTTGAATTTTTGTGAATTATGCTGAATTTCCCTTTTTTTTTTTTTTAAATTGTAGTCATTAACTCACAGTGTCCTTGTGTGTTCTGAGGTATTGAAGAGGTATAATCATGAAGGACTATGTCTAATCCATAAGTCATTTTCTTCAAGAGCTGGATATATAGAATAAAAATAAACATTAAAATATTTGCGTTTTTGACTTATTCTGGGGCACCGTTTCTCCTTTGATAAGTTAGCTCAACAAATATTTATTGGGCATTTGACACAGGGCTGGCTCCACTCTCAGGAAACTGAAACTTAGTAGGCAAGACTGATACCTACTTTCATTCATTATTTTGGTAGCCATGAAAAACATATGCCAGGTTGGACTTTGGAGGCATTGGAGTGAAGAAAAATAAACCTTTGTGTTTATGCACTTGATTCTAGAAGAAAAGCCCAATAAACAGAAATCAGATACTTGCCGGGTTGGAGCAGTGTTCTGAGTAGGTTTTTCAGGGAAGTCCTGAGGGAAAAGAGACTGGGTCTATTTTCTGGGTCTATATGTAAAATGAGGGTAATTCTATCTATTGTGTATCACCAGCATCCAAGGCTAGAAGAAAGTTGAGGCTCATGGTTCCAGATTAGTTCATGACCTGCATGGCAGCTGGCAAGAATGACACTGGAACAGAGCTGAGATCTTATATCTGATCCACAGGCATGAGATAAGACACCCAAGTGGGAATGGTGTGGGTTTTAGAAAATTCCAATCCCATCCCTGGGGCTTCTGATAAGGCCACACCTCCCGATCCTTCCAAACAGTTACACCAACTTAGGACCATGCATTCAAATATATGAGTATATGGGATTATTCTCATTCAAGCCATCGCAGGAAGTAAGGGGCTTCTAGGCAGGAAACATGAAGGAGGTCATGCCACTAGAGCATAAAGGAAAATGGCAGTTAGGGACCCAAAGTCTCTCAGGCAAGCTAAGGAGTGAATTCTAAATGTGATGGGGAATATCTTTGATGGACATTGCAGCTCATGCATGTATGTATCCAGGAAGATCAAACCCAGTCTGGGCTACAGTATGAGATGAGACCTTGCCTCAACTACCTTCTATATTCCCTCAAAAAGAAAAAAGAGTGACAGTAACTTACCCTTAAGATCATTCTGGTTCTTTTGACTGTAGGACTTCCAAAGTGGTAAAGCACAGAGAGCCAGATGGACTGGATCTGTGACTCACTGAAGGGTAGAGCCAATCAGACAGTGCAGTGTGCTAAAGACCATAATGATACCACAAGTGCATATCTTGGCATAATGGGAATACTGAGGAGGGGCCCTTTTACCTATCTGTGGAGAGAACTGTTGAAGGCTATAGCAAAGTGAGTCAGGTCAACTAAGTGACTGAAGAGAAGAGCCAGATAAACTGGCAGATCTGAATTCCTGGGCGAGAAAGGCAAGGACTGATAACCTCTAGGTGGTGGTCATGGCTACTACTGGCCACCTCCAATGGGTTCAGCCTGGCTCAGTCATTTCCTTCAATCTTCAGCAAGCCCCTAAGATTAGTACAATTACTAGCCCTTTTTCTAGATGGAGATACTGACATGACCAGAATCATTTAACTATAAGTGTTGTGCAGGGGCTCCAGTTCTGCACTCTGGAGTCCTGCTGAACACCACACATACTCTAGGCACACATTCAAGTCCCATCTATCCTGACACTGAGAGAAGGTAGGAAAGCCCTATTTGACTCTAGTTGATTTGGCTTTTAACCAAAGTGGATTTGACCCGTTGATGCAAAAACAAAAACAACAACAAAAAAACAAAAAACCAAAAACCAAAAAACAAAAAACCTCTCTTATCTTAAAAAAAATAAGATAATAAGAGTTTATTCTGGAGCTATTTTAAGTCATCAGAGCCTGGGAACACAGGTTTAGGTTACTCCAAATCTTACATTCCCGTGTGAAAGCCATTTCACAAAGTTTGTTATAGTTTTACAGTACGGAGAAAGTCACAAATCAAGGAAAGCTTTAAAATACATTGGTGGGTACATCAGAGAGGCAGAGGTACATCATTATGCAGGAAGCTTTCACATAAGGTCAAGATGCTATTTGATGCCATCCTTAACTTTTGATTTGGTAGAAGCTAGTTGTCTGCCAAATCATCAATAAATTCTAAAAGGTTTTATCTGTTGTCATGAGAAGTTAGTTCTGACACAGAGGTGGACAAGGAATGGCTGCTCTGGAGGGCCAGAACTTAGTCAAGGTAATTCGCCTCTAGGCCATAACTTTCTAGTCTCTCCACAGTACTGAAATTTTTGTCAACAAAATCAGTTTCTGAACTCCTTTCAGTTTTCATCACAGACCCAATGCTAGAAAGAAACCGGTTAAAACCTAACCGGTCTGGCTGAGAGTTTGGTACACTCTACTCAGATCCAACTTTTCCACACTTGCTTCAATAATATACACTTTTGGAAATCTCAATACTTTTTAATAAATGGCATGATAATTTTATTTTTCACTGCACCATGAAAATTATGTAACTGGCTCTGGCTTGACCCAACTCGTGTACATTTGACTTTGTATACAACAGTTTTCAGGGGTAATGTGCGCCTGATAAGCGCAGGCGTGACGGTAGAAAATCTCTTGCATCAGTTACACTGTCTTCTTTCTTACAGGGTCTCCGCCCCAAGTGGAGACTGGAAGTGGGAGTGAACGCCTCTGTACCCGGACCCTTCGGATTCTTCTAACTTGAGGAAAGGAAGTAGAAGAACTTGGCCTATAGCAGGGGAGCGTTCGGGTTCTGGGGCGGGACACGCTGATAGGCTCCACCCCTTGCGCTGCAAAGCAAACGGGGCCTGCATCACACTCGGGTTTGTTCAGAGAAGAGGAGGAGGCGCTTGCTGGCGTTGCCAAGGGCGTAGTGGCGCCGCTGTCCAAATGGAACCCAACCTGCAGTTCTGGATTTCCGAACGCCAAGTACTCCGGGGCTGGGTGTTGGGGGCGGGAGGCTGGCCTGACCAGCAAGACCTTGACAGGCTGCCCTGCGTCATCATGACTTTCCTCTCAGAGATCCTGTAGTGCGGAGGGAAAAACAACCCCTTCAGTGGTCTCCGCTCTTGCATCTCTTACTTAGGTCCTAGGCTGGGTTGTAGAAGGCCACAAAGTCACTCTCATCCGATGTAGGGCCTCACTAAGGAGTTCCAGTCCTCAGTGGGACTGCCCTTGCCCGGGTTCCTAGGTTTGCTTAAATCAGCCATTTGGATTAAGACCACACATACACCCTGCTTTAAGCAGGTTAGAGACTGGGAAGTCACTGTTGGGTAGTGCTTCTAGTAATCATATTAAAAAGTTTTAAAAGAAGCAACTATCAATCTTTTTTGTTGTTTTTGTTTTGTTTTTTTCGAGACAGGGTTTCTCTGTATAGCCATGGCTGTCCTGGAACTCACTCTGTAGACCAGGCTGGCCTCTGCCTCACAAGTGCTGGGATTAAAGGTGTGCAACACCACTGCCCGGCACAACTATCAATCTTAATAACATAATTAGTCCAAGCAATGCCAAATAACATTTCAACATGTAATAAAAAATAGATTCTACGATTCTACCTTTTTTTTTTTTTGGTACAAAGACTTCGAAGTCCAGTGTGTAACCTGTGCAGGCAGTCTGGCCCAATTTCACTTCTTGCATATCCTCATGGAGCCTCAAGGCTCTAAATACTGTTAGAGGCCTTGACCTTAAACTAAGCTTAGCCCACCCCTGTTCATGGAAATCCAGAACTTAAGGCTGGAGCTGTTTCGAAAATGGACAGCTTGTTGGAGCAAAACACACCTCTTTCACATGTGAGCTGATCTGTAACCCTAGCAAAGCCCTTGTTGGGCTGCCTGCCTTACTGCTATAGTTAAGCCTTATAGTAGCAGAGAAAGCCAGACAACAGTCAGGTGTTTCTAGGTCATTACCTTGAGGTCATATGGGGATATAAAGAGAAAATATGAATCCCAAATTCTAGCTTTTAATTCTGAAATGAAACTCTATCCCAAGTGGTTAGAGGAGATACATTTTGTAAAAGTCAGATTACTTACAGTTCTTTAGTAAGTATGCCCCCACCAAAGTGAACTGTGACTACCTTGTTAAGCCTTATTTCTTTTAACTTCTCTCTGGTGTGTCTCTTTCTCACCATCTTTAGGCCTTTTTTCGAAGATTTTGTCAGTGGATGGATTTATTAGATCCTGTAAACATGTTTATTTCAATTGTAAGTATGGTTTTGTTTTAAGAAGTAATGAATTTCGTGCTTTATTTTGAAATTTGAAATAATAGCCCAGTCCATGTGTGTGTGTGTGTGTGTGTGTGTGTGTGTGTGTGCGCGCGCGTGTGTAGAATATTATATTTTGTATTTTTTGAGTGAGGTTTTTGGGTTGGAAGAATGATAAGTCAAACATAAGTCTGTTGAGCAGAGGATACCATACCTGGGCTGGATGCTGCTGATTCCAAGTTAACCCAGACCAGTCTTCCAGCCAGGAGTCAGTTGCTTGCCATAGAAGCTGAGGGAGGATTGTGAATTCGAGCCATTTGGGCTACGTAATAAGTTGTTTCAAACAAAATCCATCCAACAAGACTATGACAGAGCTAGTCCCTTTCTTAACCAAGGTTAAGAGTTAGGAGACGTGGGGGGGAGGGTATGGGGGACTTTTGGGATAGCATTGGAAATATAAATGAGGAAAATACCTAATTAAAAAAAAAAAAGAGTTAGGAGACTCTCTGGATGGAGTGTCTAGAAGAAAAGGAGTCAGGAAAAGGAGATGTAAGTAGAGGCCGAGGCTCAGGGGTGGACCCTCCCTCAGTTTCTAGTCTAGGGGGTCTAGGCATATTTGCAGGGTCTCATAAGCTGGTGCTGTTCCTACAGAGCCAAGTGATGAGGTTTGTGTGCCAAGTGGTCTGTTGTTATTTCTGGGTAAGGTGTTTTATTGTATAATTACTCTTTGTGTTTTATTTATTTTCCTAAAAATTAAAATAAAAAAAAAGAGGTAAGGAACAACACTGAACCAGCTAGCTATGGAAGTGGGTGAGAGGTTAGGGATTGCCAGGGCTCTGGTTAGGAAGGCAGTTGACATCCAGAAACCAGAGAGATGGAGGCTTTAGTGGGGGCTGCTGGAGCTGTCTAGGAAACCAGAAGGTCTAATTCTGAACAACACACAGAATTATTATTATATTAAAACCTAGGGACACATCTTGAAATCAAGTGTGGAACTGAAGTGCTGTGTGCTGATGGTTGTGGTTTTTTTTTTTTTTTTAGATTTATTTATTTATTATATGTAAGTACACTGTAGCTGTCTTCAGACATTCCAGAAGAGGGCATCAGATTTCGTTACTGATGGTTGTGAGCCACCATGTGGTTGCTGGGATTTGAACTCAGGACCTTTGGAAAAGCAGTCGGCGCTCTTAACCACTGAGCCATCTTACCAGCCCCGGCTGTGTTTTAAAGATGAGAATAAACACAGACTATGTTGAGATTGTTGCCTGATTTCTTGATGTCTAATTACAGGGAAGCATAGAAAAATCACGACAGTTGTTATTTACCACTGAAGATGCACCCAAACACTACCTGGATAACCAAGTGGTATGTCTCATGTGCTCATATGTGCACAGATGTGTATGGTTCAACATGGTTTTACCTTGTTCAGAGTGAAATGAAGTAGTGTTTGGTAACTAAATCTGTCATTGTACATATTGCCCAGGGGAATCACTTTTCAAAAATGTGTCATAAGAATTCTATCTCATAATGCAGCTAGAGCAGTGTTCCTTCTAACTAGTGTTAATTCTTCATATATGGTCAATTCCTGGAGCCCCATAGCAAATTCCACGTTCCATTGTAGGCAGTAATCTAATGCAGGGTTGTGTTGCTGGACAGCTCTCTGCCCCACCCTACCTTCTCTTGAGGGTTGGGGGTGAGTTGGCACAGAGTCAACAACACAGACTCCTGGAGCAGGTGAGAAATGCTGGAGCAAGCTTATCTGAGCACTGCTGCAAGCCCCTTTAATACCCTTCACCCATGCTCCCATTGGTCCCAAGAAAGCATCTCTTCTAAACAGCAGTTCCTGATTGGCTGATTATTGCACCAGCAATCCTTGGTCTTTCAGGCAGTCCTCAATTAGGTCCTCCTGCAGGAGATGCTTTTGCAGCTGCATGGCCCCCAGCATAGAGGTGGCCCTGCTGTTCCTGCTATGGGGTTGTATTCCCACCAGTGAGCTCAGACCAAGTATTTTTTTACCTATCTTGCTGCATAAAGAGTTTCTCAAATTCATAAATATTAGTCCCTCAAGACATCCCATGGAAGATGGGCAGTAGTGACACACACCTTTATTCTCAGCACTTGGCAAGCCAAGGCAGGCAGATCTGAATTCCAGACAAGCGTGGTCTACAGAGCTGGGTCCAGAACAGCTAGGGCTACACAGAGAAACTCTGTCTTGAAATTCAAACAAAACAAACCGTGGAAAGCTCACATTAGCTTTGTTTTTCTAAGAAGTTGCTGAAGCCTCTGGATGGACAGGTGGCTCTGTGACAAGTGGTGGGGCTGATGGCATTGGAAAGTCTTTGCGAGCCATCTCTACTAGGGGACTATTCTAGACCCACTGAAGGGCTGTTAGATGGCAATCCTTTCCATGGTGCTGGGACTTCCTAATGTTCTTGGCAGTTTCTTCATAAAGCTCAAAACTTGGCTTGTTGTTAGCTTATTTTTTACTTATTTGATTCATCTGGTACATTAGTTTTGACTTACTAGTCTCTTTACACTAGCCTACCCATATGAGTGGTAGTATAAATGTGGCATCAGGAATTAAGGCTGGTCAAGAGATTCTGTTTGCTGTTGAACCACCTTTAAAACATGTTTCTTGTTATCTCTCTTTAGATTAAAGACGCATGGAATAAGAGTCTTGTAAGTTTCGGCTCCTTTATAATTGTTGGTTTTCTAAATAATAAAATCCATCATCCAGCTAACCTCTTCTTCTGTCCCTTTGAAGTCAACTGTGCACCCTGACAGCAGCAAGTTGATCCCCCATCTTTTTCGACCTGCAGGTGAGCTGGTTCTCTTGTTCAGGAGTAGGTGGAGAAGGTGTGGCATATAGCAGAAAACTGTCTACTTTATTTTTCTTTACAGGGATTGCTGATGGAAATTCTGGAAGCCATAGCTTTAAAAGAATACTTGAGAGGGGCTGGGAAGTGACTTAGTCAAGTACCTTTTGTGTAAGCATGAGTACCAGAGTTCAGATTTCCAGCACCCTTGTAGAAAGCTAGGCATGTAACCCCAGCACTTGGAAGGTGGAGACTGGAGGATCCCTGGGACTCAGAATTGGTGAGCTCCATATTCAGAAATCAGGTAGAGCTAGGAATAGTGGCACACACCTTTAATCCCAAAACTTGGGGAGCTAAGACAGGTGGATCTCTGTGAATTCAAGACCAGCTTAATATTCATAGCAAGTTCCAGACCAGCCAGGGCTATATAGTACAATTTATCTTAAACAAAAAAGGTAGAGAGTTATTGAAGAAAACACTGAATTTGTCTTCTGGCATCCACATGTACATTCATACACATTAACATGTACCCACTCACTTACATGCACACACACACAAACTGGGATGTATTTCAGTTGATAGAGTGCCTCCCTAACATGCCCAAAATCTTGGGTTTGATTCCTAGTGCCACATTACATAAATTGGCATGTCATGGTACAATTCTGTAAACTTAGCATTTGGGAGGGGACACAGGAAGATTAGGAGCTTAAACCTATTCTCAGCTACATAGGGAGTTTGAAGTCTCCTAGACTACATGAGACCCTGTCTCAAAAAAAATTTTTTAATCTAGAAAGATGAACAAGAGTCATAACCATTTATCATCAGGTAGAGGTCTGGAAAAGCTGGCATGTGTCTTTATGGGTAGGTCTTTCTGTGCTCTGGTCTTACATTTTCTGCAATATGCACTCAGCTGTGTGTGTGTGTGTGTGTGTGTGTGTTTGTGCATATTGCCTGTGTAAAAGTTATTTTTTTTTCTGTGAGCATGACTTTCTTTTCCTGATTCTTTACCATTTTAAAAAAGTTGATATAGGGCTTCTCACTAAATCAGGAGCTTATAGATTTGGCTAAGCTAATAACAGTAAGCTCCAGAGATCCATCTTTCTCTGCCTGTATAGACTATATCTGGCTTTTTATGTGGGCACTGAAAATCTGAACCCAGTTCTTCATGTTTATGGCACAAACACTTTACTTGAATGAGCCATTTCCCTATCCCTATAGATGTTATTTTTATTAAGAAAAAGACAATGTCCCCCACGTTTGAGGCCTTAGGGGGCTGCAGGAAGTTCTCAAGGGATGTTATCCCTTCAGGACTTGTCTGCCTAGGTAACCATGATCATAAACACACTGCTCTTTCCTACAGCTTTCCTGCCTGTGACAGCACCCATGGTGAGTTCCTGACTGCATGTGTATCCCTCCAGCTCTGGATCTCTAATAGATAATTATAGGTCCTCCTGTGACTTTTGTCTAACTTTTCTATATCCACATCCCTATTCCACTTAACTCAGTCAGGCTTTGGACTTCTCAAAAGCCCATGTCACAGAGTCATCCTTTCTTTGAACATCTACCATACATATAGCACTGTAGGTCAGTGAGTTGGGAAATACTTCTGGCCACAACTTTAATGGAAGTGTCCATTACTTTCTGTGTTAATCACCTTTCTGTTACTTTAACAAATATATGAGATAATCAGTGTATAAAAACAAACTTTCATACACCCACAGAGATAATAAAAATAAAAAATTTTAAAGGAGGGTTGGACCTGGAGAGAATGCTCAGTAGATAAAAGCTCTCTGGCTTGGGCAGTTCACAACTGTATGTAATTCTAGTCCCATGGGTATCTGAAGCCAGCCTCATGTATACATGGTGCCACATTAATTATATATAGTTACATACATATAATCAAAAATAATAAAACTAATTCTTTAAGAAAAAGAACATTAGGGCCAATGAGATGGTTCAGCAGGCTAAGGCCCTCACAACCCTGTTTTTGTCCCCAAGACCCACTTAATGGAATGAGAAAGCTAACTCCTGCAAGATGTCTTCTGACCTTTCTGATACTCACAATAAATAAATTAATGCAGAGGAAAAAAAAACCCTGAAAGTTTATTTGGGCTCATAGTTTGAAGGCATCATTCCACACTCATTTGGCCCCTTTGCTTTTGAGTCTGACAAATCAGCACAGAATAGTAGGAATTGGGGAATGAGGTGCAAGGCCAATTACTTTATGGCACCCAGTAGACGAAGGAAATAGTGAGTAGGGTTCCACAGTCCCTTCCAAGACAAGAGCATGTCCCCAGTGACCTGAAGACATCCCTTTATAGATAACAACTTCCAGTGTCACCCCAAGCTGGAGACCAAGCCTTTAACCCATTCATATTCAGCTAATGTGCTCTGGAAGATATTTCTGATGAAACTAGAGTACCTTTTTCACCCCAGTCCACCACCAAGCATCTCTTCACTAGAAACTGGGGCACACACACACACACACACACACACACACACACACACACACACACACACACACACACACAGTCTGTGCTTATCTTACATTTACCTTTCCCTGGCAAAGGTTTTTGGTGGCTCTGCTATCCAGTAGGCCTTGGAAACAGCATTGGTGAAACTCTCAGATACCACTGGTTCAGGGGTAGCTAGTTGCACACCAACATGGGGTTGTCCCCTGACTGCCAGCTATGTGTCCACTTCCTACTGTGCCAGCCCTAGGGGCCTTGATCCTGTGTCTTAGGGTTTATTGCTGTGAATATTTGCCAGGACATGGCAGCTCTTATAAAGGAAAACATTTCATTGGTGCTGGCTTACAGTTCAGATGTTTAGTCCATTATCATCATGGTGGGATGCAAGCAGACATGGTGCTGGAGAGGTAGCTGAGAGTTCTGTACCTGGACCTGCAGGCAGCAGTAAGAGATAGTGGGCTCCTGGGCCTGGCTTGAGCCTTTGAAACCTAAAAACCCACCCCTCAGTGATACATTTCCTCCAATAAGGCCAAACCTCCAATTATGCCACTCCCTATGAGTTTATGGGGGCCACTTTCATTCAAGACCACAGTCCTGTATTAACTGGAGTCTATTTTTGTTTCTAAAGGCTCTGCCTGTGCACCAGAGATGTATAAGCATATTCTATTTTCTTCTTCAAAGGTATTTCTGTTGATGATGCCAGACACTGGAATAAAGTCCATCATTTTAACTCAGGTAGTATAGTACTTTGAATTTTGTGATTTAGGGATTCTTTTATGCTTGAAATCAGAAAGTGATCCAGTGATTTCTCTTTTTTGTAGGGTTGCTTGTATGGATACACCACAGCCTTTAACATCACCAATGGAAATGCCAGTTATGTAAGCATTTTGAACCCTCGGAAGATAGGATTTGAGTTTTTAAAAAATTATCCTTGCAGAGCAAAACCACAACAACTGCTTACTATGTATGTTCTTTGATTTTTTCCTTAGAGTCATGGACCAGTAGAGAGAACATTGTTGGGAGCAGGGGTGTCTGTGTCTTCAACTTTCATTGGAGTAGGTGTTTTTGTACCCTATTGTTCCAGTTCATCTCTGTTGCTCTGACTAAAAGCAACTTAGAGGAGAAAAGAGTTTATTTCATTTTACATTCTCAGGTCACAGTCTATCATTGAAGCAAGTCAGGGCAGGAACTCCAAACAGGAACCTGAAGGCAGAACTCCTTGCTATTCCCCACAGCTTTACTTCTGACCCAGGAACTCATTCACAGCTGATGAAGGTCAGCAGGAGCCATGGAAGATACTGCTTGCTATCTGGCTTGCTCCCTGGCTCATGCTCCCCTAGTTTTCCTATAGAGCCCAGGCCCACCTGCCTAGGGATAGTGATGGCACAGTGGGCTGTGCCTCCCACATGAAACACTAATCAAGATAGTCCCTTATAGATATGGCCACAGGCCCATCTGATTTGGACAGTGCCCCAGTTGACATTCTACCTAGGATACATGAGAAATCATTTTTATTTCTCAAAACAAAAAACAAAACAAAAGAGAAGGAAGGAAGGAAGAAAGAAACTGATTTTAATTACAAATTTTGTTTTTGTTCTAATGTGTAAATTTAGAATATATGAATAGAAAATATGAGAAATCATTTTTATTTCTCAAAACAAAAACAAAACAAAAGAGAAAGATAGGAAGGAAGAAAGAAACTGATTCTAATTACAAATTTTGTTTCCGTTCTAATGTGTAAATTTAGAATGTATGAATAGAAAATATGAGTCAGTGTATTCCTGTATCCTCAGAGTAATCACATGCTAGCTAGTCTAAGTTTCTAGACATGTATGGTAAGTTTTGCATTCAGGGTACTAACCAAACATTTATGAATACTTTTTCTTATCATCTCCTCAGCAAAACAGCATAATAATATTTCTGTAGCTTTTATATTATAGAGGCTATTATATCTAATTCATCCCAGAGACCTGGGGTAACTTGGCCATGTAGTGACCTGTGACAGTACCATTGTAGCTTGCTGGGTTTCCCTGGCCTAAATTGAATCTTTGGTTTGAGAAGAGATATTTTCTCTGTAGATATACTTTTTTAAATGTACAGTTTAATTTTTATGTGTTTTTAATTTGTGTCCATGTGTAGTTTATTTAGAGTTTATTTAAGAGCTAGGGCAAGATATAACTGTTATAATGTATATAATATATAAGGTATATAATGATGCAAATACATCATTCTGAGACTTTGTCCCAGAAAAATTGAAAGAACACAACTATAGACCCTCAGGTCAGGCATAGTGCATAGGCCTGTGATCCCAACACTCGGGAGCCTGAGGTAGTAGGATTGAGTTAAAGGTCAGTCTAGGCTACACAGAAAGATCCATAAATAAGACTTTAGAAGCAAACAAGCCCATTTTCCCAGTCTGGCTTTAACCTAGCTCTGAGACTATGAGAGAAGAGGTTACATAATCTCTTTGTCCCATCTACTCCTGAAATATGCAGAGACTACTTCAGGGTTGTAATTAAGACAGAATGTGTGAGTGTGCTGACTGCAATCCCACCTGCATTGGGAACCAGATTGTGTGTGCTGTGTGCTCTGTGCTGTGTTGGTTCAGGTGATTCTTTGGTGTAGTGATTTTTTTCCTTCTTATTTTCCAGTTAATTCCTCATCTCTTTCAAATGAAGTATCCCCCGAATAACTTTTGGCTTAAAAGAACCTTGCCAATCGTCTTTCTTGGTAAGCAGGAAGGGCTGGGAGCGTGTAGCTGGTCTGGTCTTTTTGGTCACTTCATCTAGAGACCCGGGGTAACTTGGCCATGTAGTGACCTGTGACAGTACCATTGTAGCCTGCTGGGTTTCCCTGGCCTCTTTGGTTTGAGAAGAGATATTTTCTCTGTAGATATACTTTTTTAAATGTATATTTTAATTTTTATGTGTTTTTAATTTGTGTCCATGTGTAGATATTGCATATGAGTGCAGGTTCCTATGAAGGTCAGAAAAGGTCACTGAATTACAAGCAATTATGAGCCATCCAGCATGAATGCTGGGAGTCAAACTTGGGTCCTCTTCGAGAACAGTATCCTCTTCTCTGCTGAGCCATCTCTTGGATACAGCACTATGGATACACTTTTCATTGTTAAAAAAGTGAACACAAACTTGAAACTTGTAAGCAGGTGGCGGTATAGCGATCCCAACTATAGGGGAATGAGAGACTCCAGAGAGTTAGTTGGATTTGCTGAGTACTTTGAGCTCCCCAGCCCACAGGTTTACTGTTTATTGTTCCACGTTTAAGCTTGGGGATCAAAGAAGTTTGAAGAATTGGCAGATTGTTGTTGAAGTTGAGCAAGTGATGTTGCAGACTTTTGGTCGTCAATCCATGTCAAACAGTGTTAAGTAAGTCATTTCAAGGATCCTGGAGATTTTTAAGCAGATGAGCCAGGGAGACAAAATGGACCTCATTCTGGGACCTACTACCAGGCTGCAGTCAGGATCAGAGACCAAGTGGGTAAAGGCTCTGATCCTACCTCTGCAGCCCCAGGAAAGAGCTTGGGTGGTCCTGCCCATAGCAGGTGAGTATCTGAGAGTCAGGAGAAGGGCAGCTGTTGCACCTTCGCACGTTTGTTCCCTTGCTGTCTTTAACTCAAACTTCTCCTTCTTGCTCTTTTTATCTACAGCCCAAGTCAGTGGAATGAATGTTTTTGCATCCCGCAGTTTTGAAAACCATCGAGGAATTGAGGTGATGGATAAGGAAGGCCATGTCGTAGGCCATTCCAGAAAAGCTGGAAGAAAGGTTTGAAGCATAGTAGGGCAATAGCTACTGCTTATCATTGGGTACAGAGTTGAGTTTTGTGTTTGAGAACTTTTTTTTTTTTTTTTTTTTTGAGACAGGGTTTCTCTGTGTAGCCCTGGCTATCCTGGAACTCACTTTATAGACCAGGCTGGCCTCGAACTCAGAAATCCACCTGCCTCTGCCTCCCAAGTGCTGGGATTTTTTTAAAAATGTATTTATTTACTTATTTTAAATGTGCTCTGTCTACATATACACCTGCATGCCAGAAGAGGGCATCAGATCCCATTACAGATGGTTGCAGGCCACCATGTGGTTGCTGGGAATTGAACTCAGGACCTCTGGAAAAGCAGCCAGTGCTCTTAACCACTGAGCCATCTCTCCAGCCCCCGAGTGCTGGGATTAAAGGTGTGCACCACCATGCTCGGCGTGTTTGAGAACTTGTAACCTAGTGTCTGTCTGCCTTCTACTTTTCCTGACCACATCTCTCTGTCATGTCAGCAAAAGATACTATGCTTTGTACCCTTGGGTTTAAGAGATGGTGTAGTGATGTGAGTTTGCCAGAGAAACAGAACAAGATGTGTGTATGGACAGTTAGAGATCCTTATTCAGGAGTTTGCCCACAGGACTATGGGGGCTGTTGAGTTACAGCTCCATAGAGTAAGCCTGTGGGCTGGAGGCAGGATCCCACACACAAGGTTGGAGGCAGGAGTGTTTCTTGGAGAACCTTGGGTTTGTTTTTGTTTTTTTCCTCCCTTACCCTGCTTTCTCTCTCCTTTCTCTTTTCCTCGCTAGCAGTCCCTTTCTCTTTGCCTTTCTTTTTGAGACTGGTTCTTCCCTAGTAGCCTATGCTGGACTCTGATTCCTCATCTTCCCGCCTGAGCCTCAAGAGTGTTGGCCTTACAGGCATGTTTCCCACATACGGCCCTTTCTCTGTCCCTCTTCTTTCTTTCCCCTTTCTTTTGCCTCCCCTTCCTTGGTTTCCTCCCCACCCTAATACTGGGGCTTGCATCCAGGCAAATACCTGGGCTGTATTCCTAGCTCTTTTTTGGGTACATTTTTGTTGTTGTTGTTGTTGGTTTTTGTTTTTGTTTTCTTTTGTTTTTTTGAGACAGGGTTTCTCTGTGTAGCTTTAGGTTGTCCTGGACCAGGTTGGCCTTGAACTCACAAAGGTCTGCCTGCCTCTGTTTGAGTGCTAAGATTAAAGGTTTGCCCCACCACTACCACCTAATTTTAGGATAATTATTAAGAATTTTACCCAGGACAGCCAGGGCTACTCAGAGAAACCCTGTCTCGAAAAAAAAAAAAAACCAAAAATTAATTTAATTTATTTATTTCATGTGTATGGGTGTTTTTCTGCATGTGTTACTCTTGGCCTGTGGAGACCAGAAGAAGGTATCAGATCTCCTAAGACTGGAAGACATGATAAAGTCTAGAGTTACAGAGGGTTGTAAACTGCCATGGGGGTGGGGGTATTGGGAATTGAACTTGGTTCTTCTGGAAGAGTAGTACTTACTTACTTAGTAGTACTTTTAACCACTGAGCCATATCTCTAGTCCCAGGGTGAGTTTTGTTTTGTTTTGTTTATGACTCTGTAGCCCAAGATGAACTTGAACTTGTGATCTTCCTGCTTCAATCTTTTGAGTAGCTGGTATCATAGGTCTACACTGTGAGTTCTGGCTCAGGTTTTGGTCTTACTTTAGTTGACTAATTGGATGTGGTAACACACAGTATGAATGTAAGGTCTCCTATTTTAAGTAAGTTAATTATAGATATTAGCAGAATATTCCTCCTGGAGTCAGTATTTGATTAAGTAACTGGGTACTAGGCTAGGGATGTAGCTTGGTTGGTAGAGAAATTGCCTGACTTGTATGAAGGTGTGGGTTTGATCCATAGCACCTCAAATCAGATATAGTGGTGAATGTCTGTAATAAATCATTCAGAAGGTAGAGGCAGGAGGATCAGATGCTCAAGGTCATTCTTGGCTATATGTTAAGTTCTTGGCTCTATAATACATAATATTGTCCCCCCCCCCTTAAAATTAAAATAACTGGTTAGTAGCACTAAGTTGACACATAAGACTGTTTATGCTAGTGGACATCTCACAAGTGGTGGTGCCAAGCAAAAGCTTGCTCACAGTAGCTGTCTTTCCTGTGTGCTGCTTAAGGTCCCTCTTGGCCATTTCTTTCCTAGCCTGCCCTACACTCTATTTCCCTTCCACCTCATAGCAGAACTTTTTGTTTTTTGTTTTGTTTTGTTTTGTTTTTGGTTTTTTGAAACAGGGTTTCTCTTTATAGCTCTGGCTGTCCTGGAGCTCACTTTGTAGACCAGGCTGGCCTCGAACTCAGAAATCCACCTGCCTCTGCCTCCTGAGTGCTGGGATTAAAGGCGTGCACCACCATGCCTGGCTGTAGCAGAACTTTTATAGTCTTTTACAATTCTTTGTAAAGAACAGACTAGGGATATCCAGTACTCTGATCTAAAATAAGCTCATACAAAAGCCTCAGTGTTTAGTATTTCTTACTGTTGAATACTTCTGTTCCTTTGCTCCATTCAGCACAGTGGTTTCTGTAAGAATCCGATAGGATTCTTTTCTAGGGGAGCCTTTCATTGGAGTATGGACCTTCTTTACTTATTTATCTATTTATTTTTTATTTTGGTTTGTTGTTTTGACAGAGTTTCTCAGTGCAGCTCTGGCTAGTTTTTTGTTGTTGTTTTGTTTTGTTTTCCCAGACAAGGTTTCTCTGTGTAGTATGGAATGTCCTGGAACTCACTGTGTAAACCAGGCTGGCCTTAAAGTCAAGAGATCTACCTGCCATTGCCTCCTAAGTGCTAGGGTTAAAGGAGTGTGCCTCCCAGCTGGAGTTTGGACTTAATTTATTTTGGTGTTTTGAGATAGGATATCACTTTGTAGTCTAGGCTGACTTGAACTCAAAGTAATCCTCAAGTTTCTCTACTTCCATAGTACTGAGTTTATAGGCATAAGCCTCCACACTTAGCTTTGTTCATTTAAAATAATAAATGTTGGGCTGGAGTGATGGCTCAGTGGTTAAGAGCACTGACTGCTCTTCCAGAGGCCCTGAGTTCAATTCCCAGCAACCACATGGTGGCTCGTGACCATCTGTAATGGGATAAGGCCCTCTTCCAGTGTGTCTGAAGGCAGCTACAATGTACATAAAATAAATAAATCTTTAAAAATTAAAATAATAAAATGATAAATGTTTAGCCAGGTGTGATAGCACATGGCTATAATCCCAGCACTCCAGAGTCTGAAGCAGGAGGGTTACAAATTTAAAGTCAACCTTTTAGGCTGTATAGCATGTTCTAGAGCAGACTAAACTATATTATTAAACCCTGTCTCCCATAATAAAAATAATATTTCATCAGGGGAAGGTTTTTAATGTGATGTGGGCAGGTTAGGACATTTGCTACTAAGACTGAGGACCAGTGGTCTGTCCCAGGACCCATGTGGTGAAATGAGAGAACCAACTCTTGCAAGCTATCCTCTGACCTCCATGAACAGGCCTATATAGCCACACACAATAAATATATGTAAAACAGAGTTGTTGCTTTCTTTTTTTGGAGGTGGAGTCAGTTCAAGACTGGGTTTCTTTGTGTAGCCCTGGCTATTATGAAAGTAGCTTTGTCTTGGTTATGGTTTCATTGCTGTGAAAGGACAACATGACCAAGCCAACTCTTATAAAAACATTTAATTGGGACTGGCTTACAGTTTCAGAGGTTCAGTCCATTACCATCATGGCAGGAGGTATGGCAGTATCCAACAGATGTGGTACTGGAAGAACCAAGAGTTATGCATCTTGGTCCGAAGGTAGGCCAAAGGAGACTGACTCTTCTGTACTAGGTGCGCTAGGCAGAGCTTGAGCCCTAGGAGCCCTCAAAGCTCACTTACACGGTGACATACTTCTTCCAATAAAGGCACATCTCCTAATAGTGCCACTTCCCATGAGCCAAGCATATTCAAACCACCACAGTAGACCAGGCTGACCTCAAACTCACACAGATCCGCCTGCCTCTGCTTCCCATGTGCTGGGATTAAAGGTATGTACCACCACTGCCCAGTTGACTATGGAGTATTTCTAACCCTAAAAGTTTTCCTTCTATCAGTTTAATCACCCCTGGCTCCAGAGAACACCAATCTGTATGTGTCTTCCACAGTTTGCCTTTTTTTAGAAACCTTAGTAAATGAATCACATAGTTGTATGACCTCTTTCACTTCTGTAGCTAATCCATTTCTTATCATGTGTCAGTCAGTGTTCCATTTTTACTGTTTCCATTTGTTTTGAGACAGGTTTCACATAGCCTTGGTTGGCCTCATACTTGCTATGTAGTATAAGATTAACATCAACTTCTCACTGTTTTAGTAGTCCATTATTGTGTGGTCCACATTTTCCATCCATATTAACCCTCCAGGAAATGGGCATTTGGGCTCAAAGGAATAAAGATGCTCTGAACCATGACTGACAGCAGTTGTTTGTGAGGATATATTTGCATTTCTTTTTGACTCAGTTTTAACATGAAGTATTTATAAAGCTGGAAAGTATGGGAAAAACAACAACAACAACAACAACCCATGATTTTAATCAGCCTGTTGCTTAGCTCCTCCTATGTGCCAGCCTGTGGTAGGCTCAGGATATCCAAGGTCAATCTAAGCCCAACCTTGAGCTCCTCATGATGCTCAGGGGGTGGAAGTATCTTTAGACCATCTCAACCAGCACAAACTGCATTTCTGCAGGATGATCAGTTTAGGGTGAAAAACATTTTTGCTGGTCTGCTTTAAAGAGAACCTTTTTCTTTCTCTTAGGAATAAAATGTTCACAACAATGCATAAGCATACACTGTTGTTGTTGTTTTTATGGTTTCCCTGTCATTGAAAGATTTATTTTCCTTGGCTAAACTTTCAGAACTGTGTAACCAGTAGTATCTGATTATAATCAGGCACCTTGGATCAAATTTCAGGTTAGATAGTTTGGATTTCTCCCATTGGCTTGGAAGCCACTCATCTGCCAACAGAGTGAGTCAGTGTGTCCTGCTAACAAGTGTCCTTCTGGAATGTTTCCTTTATGCTCAGGCTGATGGAGAGTGGCTGCCTTACCCCACCAGTGTAAACACAGCCTATGCTCAGCAGCCTATATTCTCTTCTGAACTCCAATGTACAAGAGAGACAGAGATAGAGACAGAGACAGAGCCCATGTGAGCCCACTGGTGTGTATTTGTGCAGCCTCAAGTGGTGTGTGTATGAATTGGGATTTTTTTTTATATCCTAGGGGGGCTCAAACTCAGGTCCCAGGTTAGACAGCAAATGCCTTTATCTGCTGAGATGTCTCACTTTCTTCTCCCCTTCTTGTGTGTATATGTGTAACTGTGACTTTATACATGGGCAATCTGTTGGGGGCTCTGAAGAAAGTTGATTCTCCCTCCCTCAGCAGTTGTTGACTGCCTTTAGTTCTTCAATTAGGAATGGAAGATTGTGAGCCCTTACCTATATCCATGCTGGAGCGTTGACTAGTGTGGTCTTGTACAGGTTTGTGCAGGCAGCCATATTCCTGAGATGCTTAGAAGACACCACTTGGTGTATTCTTCCAGATCCTCTGGCTTTTACAGTCCTTCTTACCCATCTTCTATGATGTTCCCTGAGCCTTGAATATAAGGGTTGTGTTATGTGTGCCCCGTTTGGGGCTGTGCACTCCACAGACACTTACTCCCTCCCTTTGGTTAACCTTGTGCATGCCTAGTATCCAAAGGAGGCAGAAGGAAGCATTGGCTCCCTGCAGCTGGAGTTACTGGTGGTTGTAAGCCATTATGTGAATGCTGGGAACCAAATCTAGGCTCTCTACAAGAGCTGCAACTGCTTTTAACAATTGAGCCATCTCTCCAGACCCTAAAAATGTTATTTTTAATTACATTAATGTGTCTGTCTGAGTTTATTCTGTGTGTCATGGATGGGTGGGGGCAGGTATGCTCACCAAGGCTGAAGTTGGAGGTATTTGTGAGGTATCTGATATGGATGCTTAGACCTGAACTCAGCTCTTTTGTAAGATCAGCCAAGTGCTTTTAATCCTTGATCTCCTACTCTAGCCCCCACAAAATGCTGCAAACTTTAAATGCATGCCTAGGCACACACAGGTGATAGCTGGGTGTAGACACTTATCCTTGCCTGGAGAGTAGCCCAGTGTACTGAAAACTGACTTTAGGGAGATTGGCCAGTGGTAGGAAGGGAACCCCTGGTAAGGGTTTTAGAATAGGAGGCTCGGGGCAAAGGTAAGGCTGAAAGGCAATATGAGCCAAATTCAGGGCAAATCTTGAATTGCTTCTGGAGGCTACTAATTTAGTTCATTCTAGGCAAGGTGTTGTCTAGACACTACCTTGATACGTACTTTTGGGTGGTTTATTGGGGAATGTTTTGATGGATTGATGGGGACCACAGTGGGATCAAGAAGGTGAAATCCCTCCTCAGTTACTCTTATTACCAGCCCAGCCATCTTATAAACACCTGCCCCTGGACAGACCCCCATAAAGTGTCATCTCTACCTCTTTCCTAGTAAGCATTAACTCAGTTTAAAAGGAGTTGCTGTGTGCTAGTCTCTGGTGTGGGCCCTGAACATTGTTTCCCTCCCAGTACTAAGCTGTTCCCTTGGCCTTTCTACAGGCTATTAAAGATACAGCGAAATCCAGAGCAGTGCTGTTTGGGACCTCAGCCTTGGCCCCTGAACTCTTTATCCACATCTTTAAAAGGTAAGAAGGCCCTATATGGTCAAACCCATCTAAAAAAGAAAACCAGAAAAGAAATAAACAAACAAAAACCCTTATAAATTCACCTACTACAAACCTAGAGAGAGGAGTGGGCATGAGGGCCATTTGTAGCCTTCCTATAAGACAGACCAGTAGGACAGAATCTATTAGGAAGAAGAGGAATTTAGAAGAGTTGTTTACCTGAACCTTGAGCCTAAGGCTTCTCCTTGGTTAACTGTCTCTTGACTTGACCATAAGCTATTTCTGGCTGCAGGCAGAACATAGTGGGGTGATCTTTAGGTTCTCCCAATTCTGATAGGAACACTGCTCAGTCTTTATCCTTCCTTGACTTCAATGTACTTTAATAGGTTCAAATTGCTCCCAGTCCAGTAGACTGACATGATACAGGCTAGGGCTGAAGAAATGTAGGTGGAGTGTTTATCTAGTCTGCACAAAGCCTGGGTTTGATCCCGGGTACTTCACAAATGGCATGATATAGTACATAGTATAATCCTTGTACTTGGATGGTGGAGGCAGGATGAGGATCTGGACTACATACTGGATTTAGGCCAGCCTACCTCATAAATAAACAAGATACTCCTGTAGGCAGAGATGATGGGGTTTGTCAGGGCTCCTGTGGTTGCCAATTGATAAACTCAGCTTGCAGTTACAGATATAGATATCTGGCACAGGCAGGAGTAGTTTATAGCACTGAACCTGAAATACCTCTGCTGAATGTTTCCCTTTTCTTCAGCCCTGTGGTGTTAGAAGTCTTCTGCCAAAGTCTTCTATGAAGAGACACAGCTGCTGACAACTCCCAGTCATAGCCTCCCCATCAGAGAGCCCATACAGCAAAACTTAGATGCAGATCTCTCTTCATTCAGATAAGAGACTCCAGAACTTTCTATGAGAACATGATAGTCATTCACTCCCCCATGGCAAGTCTAAAACACCCACCCAGCACCCCATGAGGGTCACATTTTGGGAAATAAGGAAATACCTTGGACAGAGCCAACTGTCCCTTCCCACTGATGAGCCAGCCAGATGGATGCAGAGACTTGCTTAGTTGGGATCTTCCTGGGCTGTTCTGGCCATCCTCAACCCCATATCTCTGTCAGAGCTGCAGAGCTTGTCAAACATGAATGATATACAGGATTTTTGTAGGGTTAAAGTGACATTTGTTTCTAGGGAGTGGTGTGAAGTCTGAAGGACAGAGCCATTAGATGATCTCACAGAACTAGTGTCTCAGAACCATGACAGCAGATAGCATCCACAAAAGAGCATCTTGGGAACTTTCTATCTCATTTTCCTCTTTTTGAACCTCAAAAAACAACAAGCAAAACCCAGAAAATCCAAGGAGTAGATAGGGCAAGTGAGCACATGTTCTGTCAATAGAACACACCTGTCAATAGCACAGACTATTCATGTGGCCTCAGGGATCTGACTCCACAAGCTGGAATCCTACACATATCATTATACTGCTTCTCCCATTCTTTAAATATCACACAGCCAGGCCGTGGTGGCACAGATCTTTAATGCTAGAATTCAGGAGAAAGGGAAGCAGATCTTTGAGTTCAAAGCCAGCCTAGTCTACAGAACAGATTCTCCAGGCAGAATAGCCAGGGATACAGGAGACACCTTGTTTCAAAACAAAACTACAACCAAACAAAAGACTATCACATAATACAATTTGAGTCATATGCTCTAGAATCTGAACTATCACTTCAGGCTCTGGAATTCCAACAAGTTGCTCTATCTAACTGGTCAATGTCCCATTCCCTGAGTAGATAAACCTCACCCAGAGCTTAGTCCATGTGCCTTTTAGAGCCTGCTGGTAGGTGGTTGTGCAGTGATCCAGGCATATGCCTGTAACTGCATGCAGAGCCAAATCAGCCACCACTGAAACAGAGGGCCTGCTTCAGAAAAGAGGACAAAAGCGTTGGACTGCGTGTGAGCTATGCCTTGTCTCTTACAGGACGAGGTTTTACCCACAGACTCTGCTGTCACTCGTGATCCTGAGAATGAGTTCCACATTCTTTATGATGGGACTGATGGTGCCAGTGTCATTCAGCATGTTTCCACAGATTGGACAGGTAAGGACCCCACTGCTTTCCCACAGATGAGAAACTGGGTTTTTATTTCATGTTTGTAGTAAAAGAAGTAATTTTAGTCAGGTGGTAGTGATGCACACCTTTAATCCCATCCCTTAGGAGGCAAAGTCAGGGGAATCTCTGAGTTTGATGCCAGCATGATCTACAGAGCAAGTTCTAGGGCTATACAGAGAAACCCTGTCTTAAAACAAAAACAAACAATAAAAACAAAGAAGTAATTTTATTTTAAAAACTACAAAGTTAGGGCTTTAGTGATGGCCCATGAGGCCAGCCTGGTCTACAGAATGAGTTCCATGATGGCCAAGACTACACAGAGAAACCCTATCTTGACCAACAACAACAATAGTAGATTTACTGCACTTGCTGAGTGAGGTCTTAGATTCCATTCCCAGCAGCCACATGGTAGCTAGCAGCACATCAGGTTTCGTGGTGGCACAACCTGTAATCCTAACTCTCAGGAGGTTGATGTAGAGGATTTTAAGTTTATGGACAGCTTAGCCTTCATAGCAAGTCCCTGTCTCAGAAACTAAAAAAACTGGGACTGGAGATATTGCCTCAGCAATTAAGACCACTTTCTGCTCTTGCGAGGACCCAGATTTGGATCACAGCAACTATATGTTGTCTCATAACCATCTGTAATTCCAGTCCCAGGGCAATCACACATCTTCTGACCTCCACAGGCATTGTATATACATGGTACACAGGTGTATGTACAGGCAAAAATACCCATACATACAAAATAAATAAATACTGAAAAAAACAAACTAAAAACGTTGTGAGCTGAGGATGTAGCAGTTAGTAAAGTGCTTTCCTAGCATCACAAGGCCCTGAGTTTGATCCCCAGCAGCACGTAAGCTATGCATGGTGACATATACCTGTAATCCCAGGGCTTTGGAAGCAGGAGAGTCAGAAGCCCAAGGCTACCCTTTGTTATAGTGAGTTTGAGGCCAGTCTGAGCTGCATGAGACCTTCCTCCAAAGATTATGAATAAATCAGCCAGTCAACAAACAAACAAATCTTTGAAAGACACTCAAGAGCTTTTAGATACTCTACAAAGCTGTGTAGCCATGCTTTATGCAGTGGGTCTTCCTGTAGTGATGCTGTGCTCTGTGTGCTGACCCAGTATGGCAAACACTGGCCACATGTGGCTGCCGAGTCCTTAGTGTGTGACTAAGATACTGACTTTTATTACTATTCTTCAGTGGTGGAAACTGTACCTAGGGTGTTACATGTGTTAGACAAGTGCTCTACTACTGAGCTATCATTCTAGCCCACAAACCTTCTAATTTTAATGTATGTACTCACATATAGCTAGCTTATGGACGATGTATTAGGGAAGATAGTTCCACAGATAATTCATTGTGTAGAGCAATACAATACTTATGTTTTCTATGTGTTAACATTTCCTAGCTCCTCTATCATGTTGGTCAGTTTTCTCGTTTCCTTGTCTGTTGAAAGAAGTTGAAGTTGAAGACAGTGTCTGTGCCAAGAATTACTGCTTTAGAGTTGTGTTTTGTGCCTGTTTAAAACTCAGCTCACGGGCTAGAGAGATGGCTCAGCGGTTAAGAGCACTGACTGCTCTTCTGAAGGTCCTGAGTTCAAATCCTAGCAACCACATGGTGGCTCACAGCTACCCGTAATGAGATCTGACCCCCCTCGTCTGGTGTGTCTGAAGACAGCTACAGTGTACTTACATATAATAAATAGATACATCTCTATAAATAAATAAATAAATAAATAAATAAATAAATAAATAAATAAATAAATAAATAAATAAAATAAAACTCAGCTCACAGTCCTGAAGGTTATCCTCTCTACTTGTACCATGGCATATACACCCACAAGTTTGTACACAGATATATACACACACAAATAAAATAAATGAACACAAATTTAATAACAAAAAGGCGGCTGAGATGTGGAAGAAGACAGACCGTAAGATCAATGATAGAATCTGTATATGCTCTTGCAGGAAAGGTAATATAACATATGGAAATTACTGTCTCGTGACAGATAATAAACGACAGAGGGGCTAGAACCAAGAAAGGCTTTCTGGAGAAGGAAGCCTCTGGAAATGGCTGGGATTGCACAGGCAGAAATGGAATTAAAAGAACTAGTTCCCAGTGGAAGAACAGGTAGGAGGAATGGACAGCATGACCCCACAGGATCATCTGGCAGGATGTAGAGACCAAAGTTAGCACTGCATCACCAGGCTGAGGAAGCAGGCAGTAGGCTTGAAGGGGTCATACAGGAGCCTTGCCAGACATATGAATCTCAGAGGGCAAAGCAGGGGCAGGAAGTAGGGTTTGTCTCTGCATTGCCTCAAAGATTCACCAGACCTTGAAGTAGGTGCTTGTTGACTCTAGGTGGGTAGTGATGATTCAATGGCAGTCTTGTGCTAATGGTATATATAGGGCTGCAAGGGGTCCAGCATCTCCTCAGATATCCCTGTAGTACATTTCTAGAACGTCAAGGAAAAGGGAGCCTATTCCTTCAGAGGTCCTCTGCTTGCCATCAGTTAATTAGTACATCCAACCTTGCAAGACTGGAAATAGACACTGGCTGTTAGAGGAGTCCACTGCTAACATTTGCTGGGATGTGATAACATTCCTTCCTGTGTACATGGTACCAGACTTGACCATCTGTAGTATCTGTAGTGGAGAATTTGTAGGTGAAATGCTCAAGGAACCAGGTGTATTCTTGTATTGACAGTATTTTAGAGGTTGATGCAGGAATAGACTAAGTTCAAGATCCTGTCCCAAAAACCAAAAAGGGGGAAACCCCACTACACTTACAGATGTGGAAATTGCTCCAGAAAATCAGATCAGCAGATTCTTCATAGCTATTGCTGAGTGATGATTATACAAGAGCTTATTATAGTCTCTTTGTATTTGAAAATTTCAATTTAAAAGTTCTAAGAAATGGTACTTCTTGTAATCAATTAGATATCATTGGAAAAGGTGTAAAAAAATGGGTGCTTTCAGAGTTTTTTAAAACTTGGCTTGAGGCATTTAAGCATGAATTTTGAAGAATGTGACCTTGTCTTTCAGATCCAGTGCAGTCAGCTTGAAGAGAAGATTCAATCTTCTACAGAAGAAAAGGAACTCTTCTATTACAGAGGGGTATAGGAACAAGTTTATCTCCTGTTTGGAAATCTTTGGCCCCTTAAAGAGCACTGCCATGGTCCTCAGGGTTCCCAGCAACACTTGTGCAGCAAGCTGGCTTCAGTGCCTGAGTCTAACCAAAAGAAGAGCAGCACCCAGGGGACTGCTGAGATGAAGTAAGAGTCAGCCCGGGGAAGGATAATGTGACCCTGTGAATAAACCTGTCTGGAGTTGAATACTTGAAAGAAATCATCAAAAGGTATACCTTATCTGGGGTACAAACACTACACTGATAGCCTCCAGATAGATACAAAACTCTGGTGAGCTCATTAAGGCTTCTAGTCCCTAAGTAGTCCTGTTTCCCTACTTATTTTATCTGATCCCACACTGCAAGCATTCTGTCTACTTCCCTGGTTTCTGTTGAAAGGACCCTGATACTTCTATTTCTAGAATAACTGAGGCCCCTAGCCAACAACAGCTTCCTGCTCAATACCAGTCCAGGTCTATATATAGTCAACTCTCTTAGGGATCCCCATCTCCCTTCCTCTGGGCCTTGCTCTGTAGTCACTGGGGCATCTCTGGCTTACTTCTCTCTATAGACTACTCCCAGGAGCATTGAAACTGCCTTAACAAACAAACAAACAAACAAACAAACCATACTTCCTAGCCAAAATTTCTTCTTCCTTCCTTCCTTCCTTCCTTCCTTCCTTCCTTCCTTCCTTCCTTCCTTCCTTCCTTCCTTCCTTCCTTCCTTCCGATTCTTCCTCCTTCTTCCCCAGTCCCTTCTTCAAGACAGGGTTTTTCTGTGTTGGTCACAGCCTACATTCTGCTGAGATGGCTCTCACCTAAGCCCCATCCAAGGCTGGACTACCATTCTGCCAGGCCCTCATACCCCAACCAGTTGCTACAGTGTACTTGGCTCTTTGGATGCCCCCACGGGACTCATGGTTGAGTCAACCATGCCTTATCTCAGCTCCCTAGTAACCTTGGGTAATGGTGACATCATTTACCCAGCTATGTCACTCAACCTCTTATCCCAGACAGGCATAATTTCATGTGTTAAGAACCCAAGGCTTCAGGTGCTGCTTCAGCTCAGTGCAATAGCACCCCCTGCTGGCATTGTCTTGTGGCTTTTTGCCTTGCTCTGGCTGCTCTCTGAAACCTCCTGCTTCTGTCTGGAGACAAAGTTCTGCTTCTTTTTTTTTTCAGATTTATTTATTTATTATATGTAAGTACACTGTAGCTGTCTTTAGACACTCCAGAAGAGGGAGTCAGATGGTTGTGAGCCACCATGTGGTTGCTGGGATTTGAACTCCAGACCTTTGGAAGAGCAGTTGGGTGCTCTTACCCACTGAGCCATCTCACCAGCCCCAAAGTTCTGATTCTTAACACCCTTAGAAAACCTCTATCTTATTCATCTCTTGTCATCCCCTTCTATGTCCCACAGAACCTAACATCTGGTTCCTCACATTAGTTTGTGGGCTTTTCTGTTTTTTTACTGCAACCGTTTCTTCTCTGGAGGCCTAGAGAGCTCACAGTATTGAGTGAGGTACCCCTTCCACTGGTTTCCATAGCACCCCATTTCTCTTATCAGACCTGCTCCCGGCCACACTACCTCAAGACCTGTTGCCTGGTCCTATTTCGTAGCAGACTGTCTTTAGAGAAGATGCATATTGTTTGGTTATTGTGATATTTTCACATTAAACTCACCAAAGGTGTCTACAGGACAGTTGCTTCAAAATTTGGTTTTAAAAAAGTATCACAGCAGTCCAAAGAGTCAAAATTAGAAACAATGACCTACCAAGTAGCTCAGTGCAGCCATAGGTGGACACTACACAGAATTAAAGGTAGAGAATCATGGGCTAGAAAAATGGCTCAGCGTTTGAGTGTGCTTGCTGCTCTTGCAGAGGTTGTGGACTCATTTCCCAGCACCCATGTAGCCAGATGTCAACTCCTGTGTCTCCAGCTCCAGGAGGATGCAGTACCCAAACATGTGGCATATACAAAGGCACACATATATACAAATAAGTTTTAGAAAATGTGTGTGTGGACAAGATCAGGAGAATAAGGAATGTATGGTGGCCATATCTACAATCCCAGCACCCAGGAAATGGGCAGATTTCTAAGAGTTTGAGGCCAGCTTGGTCTATGTAGCAAGTTCCAGACCAGACAGAACTACATAGTGAGATCCTGTCTCAAAAAATAAAAGGTGAAAAAAATAAAAATAAAAGGTAGGGGCTGGAGAGATGGTTAGAACACTGTCTGCTTTTCCAGAGGTCCTGAGTTCATGACCACATGATGGCTCACAACCATCTGTAATGGGATTTGATGCCCTATTCTGGTGTGTCTAAAGACAGTACTCACATACATAAAAAAATAAAAATAATAATGAAAATAAAAAAATAAAAGGTAGGAGATAAAGAGATGACTCAGGAGTTAAGAACACTTATTCTTGCAGAGAACTCGGGTTTAGTTCCTGGCACCCACATATTGGTTCATAACCATCTGTAACTCCAGCCCCAAGAAAGCTAGTGCCTTCTGACTGCCATGAGCACTAGATATACAGTGATGCATGTACATACATGGAGGCAAAATACTCATACACATAAATCAAGAAACCATAAGATGAGCAAAGTCTCCACGTGGAAGACTGCCTTACTACTTACTACTTAAAGCTTTATCAAAATGTTTCTATTGATCATAAGTTTGTAATGTTAACAATACTTCGAGATAAGGGAGAAAATGAAAAGACATCAAGTAGTTCTTTTTATAAAGTGCAAATTTAATCATTAGTTGTTAGCTCCAGTAAACAAAGTATGTCAAGTCCTCCCTGTTTTTACCCAAGGACAAGAGGGAAAGGCTATTTTTTTATTTTTACTTAAATGTCTAACAATAAGATTTAAAAAAAAAATACCCAACTTAGATAACATTTTTGCAAATATGTTTCCTGGTAAGGTTTGAATGCTCTGCAACTATACTGAAGAAAGGTGGCCTTTCATAGTTAATGTGAGTAGACATAAGGAATGCATAATTGAGACATTTGTGCTTATTTGGTAATTTTAAGATCTCAAATTAAGAGAGGCTAATAACAGTGTCCTGATGATGTGGCCAAATTCCTTTACTGCAGTCACTGGAAGACACTGTCTAGTTTTGGCCTTGGCAATTTGATTCTCATGTTCCTTTACCAATATATGAAAGCATTATGGGCTGGGGGTTTAGTTTAGTGGGAAAGCAATGCCTTGCATATGCAAGGCCCCAGGTTCTAGCTCCAACACTGCAAATAAAAACAGTAAAGGTATTTTTTTCTTATACATGTTTACATTTAAAAGGGGTTTCCTTGTTGGGGACTGGCCTCTTTTCCAAAGACACTGCTAGCAGCAATTAGTCCAAGAGTTCTAATGGTGGATGTTTATTAAATGCTTATATCTAGGGCAGTATAAGGGTTGTTGGATTTGTCTACTCAAGTATAAAAGTCTATGAATAACCCACATAATATAGGCAAAAGTTTCAAAGGCCCAAAACATTTTTTTTTTCCACAAGAAAGTGCAACTGTAGTATCTCTTGAATGACCTTCTAGACAATTCTGCAGAAAACATAGCAGTTAGGCTCAAAAAGTATACTCTCTCATGAGGAATTCAAGTTTTTTTCTAGAAGAATAAAAAGCAAACTTTGAGGCAGCTTTCTGAAAATAAACCATTAAGTTTATGGCTACAGTAAGACTAAATAGGAATGAACAATGAAGGCTAGCATGTGCGATCTGTGTGGCTCCTACCATTAGGACAGTAATTAAAATTAAAACACTGTCCAGCACTGGATCAAATTGGCAGGGAGAAAAATCACAATTGTTTTTATGTGCTCTCACCTAAGATCTCACTATTTGGAAATAAGTCATTAAAAATAGAACATTCCTATAATTCCAATAGTGTATAATGTCAATGGGTACTAGGAATAAAAGGGAAGTTCTGTAGGGGTCGCAGCAAGATGTTGAGAACAGTCAGACCTTCAGCATTTGTTCAGCTGCTGCTAGATGATACAGGAAGTTTTCTGTTGCGGGTGGAAATCGCTGCTGCTTCAGTGCCTCAACATTGAGGATGACTTTTCCCCCATCATCAGACACTTCTGAGAATGGTGCCAGGTGAGTGAAGATTTCTTTTGTTTTTAGGGCAATGTCCTTTAATAGAACAGGTAAATACACAGTATGTTAGTATCTAAGAATATGAATAGTTATTTCCTAGGGTTCTCCTATTAGACTAACTTCATGGGTTTTTTTGTTTGTTTGTTTGTTTGTTTGGGGTTTTTTGTTTGTTTTCCTTTTTCCTAAGACGGGGTTTCTCTGGCTGTCCTGGAACTCACTTTGTAGACCAGGCTGGCCTTAAACTCAAGACATCTGCCTGCCTCTACCTCCCAAGATTCGGGGTTAAAGTCATTCACCACTATGTCCATCTCTCATAAATTCTTTTTTTTTTTTTTTTTGGTTTTTCGAGACAGGGTTTCTTTGTATAGCCCTGGCTGTCCTGGAACTCACTTTGTAGACCAGGCTGGCCTCAAACTCAGAGATCCACCTGCCTCTGCCTCCCGAGTGCTGGGATTAAAGGCATGCGCCACCACACCCGGCGCATAAATTCTTAAATCAAAATAACTTAGGAAATCAGTGTCACAGATCTGTTTACAATCATTTTAGTCATTTTAAAGCATATGCATTGATACTATGAGTAATCATTGTGGAGGCCAGGCATGGTGGCACATGACTTTGATCCCATGGGAGGTAGAGGCAGGTAGATGTGTTCAAGGTCAATCTGGTCTGTACAGTGAGTTCCAGGCCACCAGGGGTACAGAGTGAACCTGTTTCAAAAAAGCTAAGCATGGTGACTTTTAATTCCAGCACTCAGAAGACAAGTGACAGGCAGGTCCCTGAGTTTGAGGATAGCCAGAACTATACAGAGAAACAATGTTTTGAAGAAGAAATAAAAGGAACCAAAAGCCCAGGTAAAAAAGCTAGGTACCAAGCCTGACAATTTTGAGTTGGATCCAAGACCCACATGGTGGAAGGAGAGAATTAAATTCCTGAAAGTTGCTCACTTCTATGCATGCAGTGACAGGTACTCACATGCACACATACATAAACATAATATATGCACACATACAATAATTAAAAAGAAAAAGTTCAGCTGCTATGTCATGCTATTTCTAGGTTTTCATCATGACAACAGGCACTGAGCACCCAGAAACTGTCCACTCCTTTCTTCTTGCAGAACCCTGTTGACCTGCATCCTACTTCTTCCTCTTAATTTACCTACTCTGGTACTTTTTACATACAGTCATATCATATACCTGCCACTTTGCGATTGACTTGTATGTATAATCACGGCTGTTTCAAGTTCATGAGTATGACAGCCATGACAGCATTTCACAGCTCTCCTTTCTATCCTCTGGCTCTTCTTTCCTTCCTCTCTTCCATGATTCTGTGGTGATCTCTGTAATCTTATAGGGTGGTGATACAGATGCCCACTCAGGGTTGAGCACTCTTATTCTCAGCACTTTGATCATTTTGAGTCTCCACATTAATCACTACTCATTGCAAAAATTAAATTAAAAAGCAGGTTCCATGAGGGCAGGATTTTTCTCACATTGAATCTACATTGGCCATGACAACAGGAACACTGAACAGATAGATTCAGGAAGAAATGTGTCAGGTGTGACCTGATGAGCCAGTAGAGCCCTACTTATAGATGCTCCCATGGTTGCATAGATGAAGATAAGCCTAGGCTCTGAGATGGATCTAAATGGGCAAAGCCCAGACTGGGAGTGTATTCCTCAGTAGAGAGTTAGGAACAGGCAAAAGAGCAGTGAAGTGACTGGAGTAGTCTCAGGTCAGGAAAGGAGCTTTGGAAAAACTCAGGAAATAAAGCCATTTGCCCTCCTAGGCTGGTGAGGGCAGAGGACAGGCTGCCAAACTAGTGCATATGGACACTCTGTTAACTTAACAGGCTGACCTCCCTAGAGGAGCTGGTTCTTCAGATTTCAAAAGTGAAGACTTGATTAGAAAGTTACTGTTTCACTATTTGTTCCTCCATGAAGATTCTTGTAGCAAGATGAAATGCACTGGTGGCCCTCAAAGGTTACAATCTCACTATTGCAGTTGGCTTCAGTACTAGCCCCTGTAATGACTTACCCCACAAACCCCATCCACCACCATCTTGGTCACTATAAACACTAATGCTAGCTGGCCTGTGACCTGACACTTTACTCTGCTGTGATGCCCTGAGAGTTAGCCATGAGGCGGCTGAAGGATGCTTCATAAGGCAGATCAAGGGTTACCTGTATAACCTGGCTGTCTGATTTCTCTGGGTCTTCTGCAGATTGCACAATTAGTTGACCAATCTCTTTATGCAGTTTGCCCATCGTCATGGCCTCTGATCAAAGTAGAAAGAATGTTGTATGAAGACTTAGAAAATTACATAATAAAAACAAAACAAAACAAACCCAAGCCATTCATCTGAAAAGATGAAAGACCATACTAAAGAACTTTTCAAAAGGCAGCAGATAGCCCTCCAAGTTTCCATTTTATTCACAACCCAACTGTAACAGCAGGATGGAAGGTATGCTCATCAACGCCAAACCAGATTCCCCTTCACATCTGCCTGATAAACAATGGGGAAAAAAAAAACCCTAACTACAAGTGAGCTGGGACTTGCAGGAAAAACTTGATTGTCTTGTCCAAGTCTTTACAGCTGAGAATCTAAGTGACACATGCCTTTAATTCTAGCATTCTGAAGGCAGAGGAGGGCTCATCTCTATGAGTTGTAGGCCAGTTTGGTCTACATAATGATCTTTAGTACAACTAAGACTACGAAGACAGACTGTCACAAAAATTAAGTACATTTTTCTGACACAAGTGTTGTGAAACAAGAGCTTCCTGTACAGGCCCTTGGGTGCCACCAAAGCATACAGCATATTCAGATCCTTGGAAATATGCAAAGGAAACCCACTGGGTCACATCAATTACAGATGGTGCTCCTGCTGTCAGGACAATAAACAGAAAGTTATGTTTCACTTCCAGGGACACTATTCAGATGGTGCTGACTGGAATAAAGGTGTTCTGCAGATCACAGCAGAAAGCAGGCAGTGCCATCCTTCCTGCCTCTGGGCATGGCCCTTTTTTTTTTTTTTTTTAAATCACTTTAGCGTTACAAGAGGTAATATTTCCTATGATTGGGTTCTACTTTCATTTTTCCACATGAATATGGCCATGTTCATGTCTCTAGCTGCATATGTATCAGAAGATGGCCTAGTCGGCCATCAGTGGAAAGAGAGGCCCATTGGTCATACAAACTTTATATGCCTCAGTATAGGGGAATGCCAGGGCCAAGAAGTGGGAGTGGGTGGGGGAGGGTTTGGGGAACTTTTGGGATAGCGCTGGAAATGTAAATGAAGAAAATACCTAATTAAAAAAATTAAAAAAAAAAATAAAAACATTAAAAAAATCTTAGGTGGGGCTGGTGAGATGGCTCAGTGGGTAAGAGCACCCGATTGCTCTTCTGAAGGTCCAGAGTTCAAATCCCAGCAACCACATGGTGGCTCACAACCATCCATAACGAGATCTGACGCCCTCTTCTGGAGTGTCTGAAGACAGCTACAGTGTACTTACATATAATAATAAATAAATCTTTAAAAAAAAAAAATCTTAGGTGATTAAACTCAAAAAAAAATGGCCATGTTCAAAATTTTAAAACAAGTAACAAAGAGAACAGTTCTGGTTTTTCTCATTTGAAGTTGCTAGATAAAACCCACACGGCATCAGACTTTAACACAGGGCCCTAACAGTCAGCATTCATCTGCTCCCACATTTGGGAACTGGTAAGAGATCACACCAAAGTTATGAACAGCAATGCCACCTGGCTTTCTAACACATGTAGGCCTACAGGTTTTAATCATATTTTCTGGACACTGAGAAATTCCTCCAGCTCCAACAGATGCCAAGCAGGCTCTCAAATATTGGCTTTAGGGAGCGAGGCGGCACAAAGCATACAGCTGCTTGGCTTGCACATCATGTCAATACTGGAACTGAGAATAAAACAGTCAGAATAAAGTAGAAAAGTCACCTTTTGCAAGTGGAGCGATGGTGATCTCACTATCTGCCAGATTCACAAACACGTCATAGAGGTCTGGTCTGTTGCTCACCTCCAATTCTACAAAGCCAGCAATGTAGCCTGCATTGCAAATTGATCAAATTACTGGAGCAGGAAGAAATCATGTGGTAAAGGTCTCAGAAGGAGGCTGACAGTTCACTGGCTCACAAAGAGAAGTTTGAACAAGCATAGCAAGCTTAGAAAGGCAAAATATAAAGTATAGGTTCGAGTATTAAAGGCATACCAGGAAGTGAAATGGAGCAAAATCCTGTGTTCTAGGAAATAACAGATTAAGGGAGTGGGACCTTGGGGCAAGACCCTACCCATTTGAATTTAGAACCAGGCATGGTGGTACACACCTTTAATCCCATGAGACAGGCATGCTGATCTCTGCATTCAAGGTCAATCTACAGAGCAAGAACCAGGATAGCCAAGCTTAGGCAATGAAGGATTTAGAAAACATAAAGCTAGTGATAATGTAATAGTACAAGGGGATCATGTTCTAGTTCCTGTAAGCAGCAGAACTCGGCAGCTTCAGCCATGTGGCTCTGGCTCTAGAGTTAAGAATGGAAGGAACTACTGGGAAAATTGATGCTGGTTAGCTGGAGCTAAGGAATTAGCAGTGATTAAGAAGAGACCAGCATCACTGACGTGAAATCTTCTGGAAATTGTTTTCTGGGAGCACAAAGAAGCTGTGTTCCAGAGATACCCAAGGTTGTACTTGGGTAATGTGGCTGGACTTGGTAATGTGTAAGAGTCACTCAGGTGGTACTGCTTGTGAAGGAATGAAGGGATCATGGAGAGAATCATGCCGGTTTCCTATTACTTAGGAACATCAGCTACATCAGTGGCACTCAGCAGTTGCACTATGATGGTCAGATGCCGACTACACATGGATCAAAATGTTCTAAAATTTAAGTTCAATGTCAATGAACAGGCAAAAAAAAAAAAAAAAGTAAAGCATTTACTTTTCGGTCAGTGCTATTTAGGTCAAGAATGTCAGGAAGTAGGTAACTCTTTAAAAAGCCCATCCCCAGTGGGGTGGTGGTGGTGCATATATTTAATTCAAGCACTCACGGCAGAGTTTGAGGTCAGCCTGGTTGGTCTACAGAGTAAATTCTAGGACAGCCAAAGCTACACAGATAAACTCCGTCTCAGGGGAAGGTCTACACCCATGCTCTCTTGTGTGTTTATTTGAGTGTTCTCTTAGTCTCTTAATCTCCATATACAAAACACATTGAAAATATTTTTTTATAAAAAATCCAACTCTGGTTTAAAAACAAAAAATGTCAGAAAGCAACATGGACTCAACCATTGTCTTTGTTTCAGATCTTTGTCCCAAGGGTTAGGGTTAGGGTTAGGGTTAGGGTTACCTTGGCTGTCAGGATGACACAAGGGTTAGGGTTAGGGTTGGGTTAGGGTTAGGGTTACCTTGGCTGTCAGGATGACACAAGGGTTAGGGTTAGGGTTAGGGTTACCTTGGCTGTCAGGGTGACACAAGGGTTAGGGTTAGGGTTAGGGTTAGGGTTACCTTGGCTGTCAGGATGACACAAGGGTTAGGGTTAGGGTTAGGGTTACCTTGGCTGTCAGGGTGACACAAGGGTTAGGGTTAGGGTTAGGGTTACCTTGGCTGTCAGGATGACACAAGGGTTAGGGTTAGGGTTAGGGTTACCTTGGCTGTCAGGATGACACAAGGGTTAGGGTTAGGGTTAGGGTTACCTTGGCTGTCAGGATGACACAAGGGTTAGGGTTAGGGTTAGTGTTAGGGTTACCTTGGCTGTCAGGGTGACACAGGGTTAGGGTTAGGGTTAGGGTTACCTTGGCTGTCAGGATGACACAAGGGTTAGGGTTAGGGTTACCTTGGCTGTCAGGATGACACAAGGGTTAGGGTTAGGGTTACCTTGGCTGTCAGGATGACACAAGGGTCAGGGTTAGGGTTAGGGTTAGGGTTAGGGTTACCTTGGCTGTCAGGATGACACAAAGGTTAGGGTTAGGGTTAGGGTTAGGGTTACCTTGGCTGTCAGGGTGACACAAGGGTTAGGGTTAGGGTTACCTTGGCTGTCAGGGTGACACAAGGGTCATCCCTCAGTGCTATCAGATAACTGCGAACAGAGTCAGCAGATTTGGTGTTGTTTAGGGAAATTGTTTCCCACATACTGGTTATTTCAGAGAGCAAGTTAAGTATAAAAACATGAGGGTTTTGATGTTTTACAGTGTTGGTTACTGAGCTGGGGCCCTCAGACATACTAGACAAGTGCTAGAATCTCAGCCACACCCTTAGCACTGTTTTGTTTTATTCTTGGGGACTAACTTACCACTTACATTCTCAAGTAAAAGAAGCAAAGACATTAGCAACAAAAGCAAAACCTGCTACTGAAAGCCACAATAAACCACATGACAAATGTGAAACATAATGAGGTGGGCACTGACTACTGAAAATGAAATTATTCAATGAATGCCCTGGATCCAGGTGATTATTCATATAAAAAATGACAACAGGAGCTAGATTATATTTAAATGGTTCAGTATATTCAGCTCTCAGCACAAAAAAGTGAATGGTTGGGCTGGAGAGATGGCTCAGCGGTTAAGAGCACTGACTGCTCTTCCAAAGCAACCACATGGTGGCTCACAACCATCTGTAATGAGTGAGATCTGATGCCTTCTTCTGGTGTGTCTGGTGTCCTTACATGTAATAAATAAATAAATCTTTTTTTTAAGTGAATGGTCAAATAAACAAAAAACAAAACAACAACAAAGATATTAAAGGAACACTGAAAACCACCTCTCTCTTTTTCTCTCTGTCTCTCTCTCTCAATCTCACTCAAAAACAACAAAACAAAACAAAAACCAAAAAAACTAGAGGCTAGAGAAATGGTCCAGCAGTTAGAGCACTGGCTGCTCTTGCAGAAGACAGGGATTAGATTCCTAGAATCTACATGGTGGCTTACAGCCACGTGTAACTCCAAGCCTCCATTGGCACTAGGCACACAAGTGGTTCACAGACATACGTATAGGCAAAACACTCATAAAGATTTTAATAAATCTTTAAAAAAGGAAATTAGGTTCCAAAATCAGACTCTATATATAAAAAATAATCCCAGGCATATTAAAGGTATATATATATATATGAAACCCTAAGAATGCATAGGTGACTCTCTGTTCTATACATGGGAAAAGGTTTTTCTGAAACAAAATATAAAATACTAAAACCACAGAAGTCTAATAAGCTTGTCAAATAAGAATTTGTGGAGCCAGAGATATGGTTCAGTGGATAAAGGTGCTTGTTGCCAAGCCTGATGCCCTTAGTTTGATCCCAGACATACAGTAAAAGAAGAGAATCAACTGATACAAGTTGTCCTCTGGCCTCCAACCCTGTGACAAGACAAGTATGCCACTGAACCACCCCCCCCCACACACACACACACACTAACCCTGTGACAAGGCAAGTATGCCACTGAACCACCCCTCCCCCAACACACACACACTAACCCTGTGACAAGGCAAGTATGCCACTGAACCACCACACACACACAAACACACACACACACATACACACACATACACACACACACAGACACAATGTGCACACACGCATATATATCAAAAAGAATTTTACTCATCAAGAGAAACTTCAAAGATAATGAACCACACAACCAGCTTGGAGATTTTGAAGCACGTATAATAATAATACAGTCATATCATGAACAGATAAAGAACTTCTATAGAGCAAAAAGAAAAACTTAATTGAAAAAAAAATGAGTATAAGAAATTTTTTTTCTGCTATAGAGAAAACAGATTCCTCACTAGGAATCAGAAAAACTTATGTTAAAACTATAACAAAATGCCCTTATAAACTCCAAGCTGACAATCATTTCAATCTGTATCAGCAGCAAGAACAGTTAAGGATGGGAAGTAACAGATTCTACTCTTTGGTACTACAGAGAAGGCAAACTGGAATAGTCTTTGAGGGGCACTCTTGGCATTAGCTAGTGACTTGAGTTAAATCAGCAATTCCAGTATACAGTGTTTAATGAAAAGTCTTGCATGTATTTACTGAGAGATGCATAAGAATACTTAAAGCACCATTGTTTTTTAAATACAGAGGGTATAATAGCTTAAATTTAAAAAGTCTGGGGCTGGAGAGATGGCTCAGGGATTAAGAGCACTGGCTGCTCTTCTGAAGGTCAAATCCCAGCAACCACATGGTGGCTCACAACCATCCATAATGAGATCTGGCGTCCTCTTCTGGAGTCTTCTGAAGACAGCTACAGTGTACTTATAATAAATAAAATCTTTTAAAAAATTTTTTAAGTCTGTAGAAAATTAGTATTCCTGTAGCTATAAGTAATAAAATATTAAATTATTCTCATATCTTATTATCATATATGCATAATAATTTTTAATGACTATGATTTTGAGAAAAACCATGGAAAGGCTCAAAATAAAATCTAAATCTAATCAAATTAACTGATTAACTTAGGGCTAGGAATAGTTCAGTGGCAGTGGCTTTGCTTAGCATGCCTGAAGCCCTGGGTTCAATTTCTAATATCAGAGAAAAAAGTTAAAACGATAATTTTGTGCATTTTACCACAACTTTTTTTTTAAGATTTATTTATTATTATATGTAAGTACACTGTAGCTGTCTTCAGAGACTCCAGAAGAGGGAGTCAGATCTCGTTACAGATGGTTGTGAGACACCATGTGGTTGCTGGGATTTGAACTCTGGACCTTCGGAAGAGCAGTCGGGTGCTCTTACCCACTGAGCCATCTCACCAGCCCCTTACCACAACTTTTAAGTGGGGAAAAAAAGTCACTGTAGTTGCCAAAAAAAAAAAATTATTATTCATTTTACCAATATATACACACACCACCAACACAAATACATACACCAATCAACATAAGCAGAATCTTTCCTCCCCTGGATGTTTTCCTATACCTGTGCACATCTGTAGGCCTTCTAGCTCTTCAGCATGAAGGTGCATGTAAGAATGCAGGATGGTCCAATCCTGTCGATGCCACACCAGGGCAGGCAGAGTCCTACGGAAGAAAGGCAAAAACTCAGTTATACAGTTGCTGGCCTTGGACAGTTGCCTGCTCCTTCTCTCAAGAGAAAACTTCCAGGGTAAAGTTCTGTGGATGGCTAGTCAGGAACAAAGAGAAACCAAACCTTAAGTGTACTAATGTCTCTCTGGACAATAAAGCAATGCCTGAATGTATGTCCTTCTAAGTATGTGTGTGTTTTAAGACAAGGTATTGTACCCTGGCTGGCTAAGAACTCACTATGTAGCCCAGGCTGGCCCCAAACTCATGACAATCCACCTGGCATAGCCTCCAAAGTGCTAGGATTACAGATACATGCCACCAACCCAGAGAAGGCCACATTTTAAATTACCTTTTGGAATAAATTGGCTACAAAAAAACTCAAGGTGAATGTGATGATTTGTATGTGCTTGGCCCAGGGAGTGGCACTATTAGGAGGTGTGGCCTTGGAGTAGATGTGTCACTGTGGGAGTGGGCTTTAAGAGGGCCCTAGTTCTAGCTGCCTGGAAGCCAGTATACTACTAGCAGCCTTCAGATGAAGATGTGGAACTCTCAGCTCCTTCTGTACCATGCCTGCCTTGGAGGCTGCCATGCTCTCACATTGATGATAATGGACTGAACCTCTGAACCTGTAAGCCTGCCCCAATTAAATGTTGTCTTTATAAGACTTGCATTGGTCATGGTATCTGTTCACAGCAGTAAAATTCTAACTAAGATAGTGAAGTTTCCAAAGACCTACACAGAGTGATGATCCTTAAGTTTTCTTTCAAATACAGCTTGCCAACCACTAGAAACATGTTTGGGGTCCAAATTAGTTCCAGCAAGACTGTTTACTGAAGTCTCCTATTTATATTTACAATTCTAGCCAAACTTCCAAAATGTGTTGTTTGTTTTAGACAACACAGGTGTAAACAGAAATACTTGTAGCAGGGGGCTGGAGAGATAGCTCAGCAGTTAAGAGTACTGGCTGTTCTTCCAGAGAACCAAGGTTTAATTCCCGGTACCCATTAGGGGCTCACAATCCATGTATAACTCCAATCCCAGTACAACCAATACCCTCTTCAATGGCCTCTGCAGCAATTAGGTATACACTTTGTGCACAGATATATGTGTAGGCAAACCACGCATACATTTAAAATTAATAAACAAAAATAAGTGATGCAGGAAGGTGTGAGGAACTCATGTGGGGCTTCAGGAAACACATCAGAAACAAGCCATGGATACTCCAGTTTAAGAAGAATGATGCAGGCAGGAAAGTGATGAGGTAAAGCCAAACACAGAGGGAACAGGTGGAAATGCTGGCCTTCTCACCTCAGACAGGACAAAGAGCCCAAAGGTGATCATTTTAAAGCAGGCATATAGGGACAGAGGCACTTGTAAAGCACATCACATAAATTATTCCCAGTATTGAAAACAAGTTCATCAACTTTGTATTACAATCCTTGTTTTACAGATAAAATGGAGGCTCAGAACAGCCAGTATCTTTTATGTGGCCACAGAGCTAACAAGTTGACATGCCATGATTTTAACCCAGGACTTTTGACCTATAGAGCCTTTTCCCCTTTTCATAATCTCACCACTTAACCTCTGCCTCATTTTTCTCTTTCATAAAACATAAGAATACTACTTCCTTCCATTTTTTTATCATAAGATTAATAATATAAGGTGTCCTATTTATTCCCATTTAATAAGCCCAAGAAAAATGCCAATTCTTTTTGCTTTTAAAAAGGATTTAAGAACGAATTAGATTAAGCAAATAAAAATTCCACTCACTAAACCCCACCTATCACTAACAATGAGAGGTAAAACTAAACCAAAGAAACAATTTATTTAAAATTGCAAATGAGGCCTCATAAACTAGGTGTCTATCTTTAAAAATAAAGTTTTACTGATACAGCCATGTTAACTCACATACATGTTGTGCCAGCAGCTGAGAAACTGGCACAGAAACAACATGGTTCACAAGCCTAAAATATATATGTACTACACACTACACACTATACACACAAACACATTTAATTTTAATTCACTTAATTTTATGTGTACAGGTGTTCTGTCTGAGTTCATTTCTGTGCAACACAAGTGTGTGCCTGGTGCCCAATGAGTTACAGATAGTTGAGAGCCACTATGTGGGTACTGGGACTCAAACTCAGATCTGCTGGAAGAACAGCCAGTGCTCTTAACCACTAATCCCATTTCTCCAGCCTCAAGCTGGCATTGTCTTTCTTCTTTCTTTTTTTCAAACGTATTTAATGTCTGAGTGCTCTGCTGCATACACGCCCACATGCCAGAAAAGGGCATCAGATCCCCTCATAGATGGTTGTGAGCCACCATGTGGTTGCTGAGAAATGAACTCAGGACCTCTGGAAGAACAGCCAGTGCTCTTAATCACTGAGCCATCTCTCCAGTCCTGTCTTTTTCTTTCAAACAAAAGTTTTCGAACTCATTGTATCTGCTAAAGAAATAGTTGTAGTCAGCATTCCTTTAGGTTTTTGGTTTTAAGATTTATTTATTTTATGTATATAAGTGCTCTATCTGCCAGAATAGGGCATCAGAACTCATAGATGGTTGTAAGCCACCATGTGGTTGCTGGAAATTGAACTCAGGTCCCCTGGAAGAACAGATGGTGCTCTCAACCACTAAACCATCCCTTCAGCCCCCAATATTCCTTTAGGAATATGTGCACACACCACTCCAAGCACCCAACCCACATACATAAACATATACACCAAACAAATGTTAAGTAGAGGCTTAGATGCTCTGGTCTATCTATGCACATCTACAGGCCTCTTTTCTTTCCTTTTCTTTTCTCTTCTTCTCTTCTTTTCCATTTTTTGGTGTTTTTTTTTTGTTGTTGTTGTTGTTTTGTTTTGTTTTGTTTTGTTTTTCAAGACAAGGTTTCTTTGTGTAGTCCTGGCTGTCATGGAATTCACTCTGTAGATAGGATGGCCTCAAACTCAGAGATCCGCCTGCCTCTGTCTCCTGAGAGCAGCCTCTGCCTTCCAAGTGCCCTATTTCCAAAGTTAAATAAGAATCTTTCCAGGGTTGGAGAGATGGCTCGGCAGTTAAGAGCATTGAGAACTCTTACAAAGGTCCTGATTTCAATTCCTAGCAATCACATGGTATCTTACAATCATCTGTAATGGGATCAGATGCCCTCTTCTGGTGTGTCTGAGGACAGCGAAAATGTACTCATATACATAAAATAAGTAACTTTTTAAAAAGAAAGAAAAAGAAAAAGAATCTTTCCAAACTCAGTGATCCTGAACTATTAGCTCTAAAGTAAATGACAAAAATGGTATTTTACTCAGACTAACCCATATTATTTTTATCTAGCATGTAACAGAACATAGCACATAGTAGCATCTAATGTCTCCAAATGTTAGGAAAGCTTACACTTTTTAATAATTAATGATGGTACCTGGTGAACTCCTGGACAGCTTCTATTTTGGGGTGATAGACAACAATTCGTTTTTTCAGCATCAATGCTGTGTGTAAAATAACAGTTTCCATTCCAAATTGAGATACAATGTCTTAAAATAAAAAGATAACATTACATTAAGTACATAACGGCATAAATTTTTCAATAAATAGAATTCTTATCATATAAATACAAAATTATTCTAAATAAACCAGCTACATTAAGGCAAATGCGTTTAAGTGTAGACATACTTCATTTGGTGGGTGGGCTTGTTTACTCATGCATGTTTACCAGTATTACAGTTGCCAGCAATTCCCCACAGGGATTCTGTGCTGGATAGACAGATGAAACCAGGCTCCCAGAGAAGTGCAACGTCAATACAAAGGAGAACCAACGTTTTTAGTGTAATAAACACAACTTGGAGAACACCCAGCCTTAACCCAATGCTCAGGAACCACTACAGAAGCAAATGGAGAGCAGTGGGCACTGTTAAAGGACCTGAGGAGGGCAGCTCCACCTTCAGAGGGCCCCCATGATCTGTGACTTATCTCTACGATTAAAGACTGCCCGAGGCTGGAGTTCTCTAGAAGGGTGAGCTAATGACTAGGATGTGAGAAAATAAAAACTATGCAAGTCAGTGGAGACTGTGAGCCATGAATTTAGCTAAAAGAACATTTCTACAAAAGATACAACATGGAAAAGATTGTCACAAAATATGTTTTTTTTTGCCGGGCAGTGGTGGCCCACGCCTTTAATCCCAGCACTTGGGAGGCAGAGGCAGGCGGATTTCTGAGTTCAAGGCTAGCCTGGTCTACAGAGTAAGTTCCAGGACAGCCAGGGCTATACAGAGAAACCCTGTCTCAACCAAAAACAAAACAAAACAAAACAAAATTGTGTGTGTGTGTGTGTGTATGTGTGTTGTGTGTGTGTGTGTGTACTTCAACAGAATCCTAAGTCAGTAAGAGCTGATGTACTCTGCTGTGTAAGAAATGCAGAAAAGGGAGCTTGGCTTACAGTTTTGCTGTTGGCAGGGTTTTCCTTTCTTTCTTACCTTTGATGGAGCCAGCAAGGTATGCCTTTCGACCATCAAAGTCTCTACTAAGGAAAGAGCCATTTTCTTCACTCTGGCAGATCCCCTTGGTGAGAACTGCAATGTAACTCTCCATCATTTTAACCGGACTTCCATATTTCAAATATATTCTGTGAGAGAGGACAAAAAGTGAAGGTTTTTATGCAGTATGTGTAATGTGGAGAAAGGCACCAAGGGTAGACAAAGGTATTTTCTAGATTATAAAGTAACCTGGCAGCATTTCCAAATGTATAAAGCAGCCCATAGCATTTCTTCTCTAAGTTACTTTGAAACACAACACGTGGCAGAAGTGAACCATTTCTCTGAGGAATGTTCTTTCCTGCTATCAGGTATAGATAGTCCCTATACAGGGGAATTAACAGTGGCTTCCCAAGGCTGTGTTAGTCCCAGGAATATTACATTCTTATTTCTTTTTATGACTTATGCTCATAACTGGTTTCTCAGGCATGCAACTCTGTTTTATTGTCTCGACTTCCTTTGACAAGGAGTTCAAGGTATTGTTCACAGAGAAAACAGTAATTAGCTATAGAACCTATGCTTATTATAGGCAATCTTAGAGGTAACTACATTTAAACAATTAAGAAACCCATGCTCTTTAAAGTTTTCAGTGATAAATACACACATCTTACTTCGAAAAAATGCTGACAGGAAGCCAGCTGTATTTATAGAGCCCAAGTGAAGTCTCTTCCCCTTCAAATCCCTTCCTGTGAACAACTAAGGCTACTTCTCTTTTATTTATCGACACTGATCCATTTGTTTGTTTGTTTGTTTAGAGACAATGTCTCTCTGTATACTCTGGCTACCCTGGAACTTGCCATCTAGACCAGACTGGCCTCAGACTCAAGAGAGAACCTCTTGCCTCTGCCTCCTGAGTGCTGGGATTAAAGGCCTAAGCCACTATTTATGGCTTAGAGCTACATTTTGCTTGAGAAATTTGACTGATACTACACTTCAGAAGAATAGGCCTAGCCTAGTTTGATCGGCAGCACTTAGGAATAAAAAAAAGATATTACTGGACATACTTGGCCTTTCAGAAGCTGATGTGATAAAAACAGAGAAAATTAAACTGAAAACTGATTTTTCTTTTTCTTTTTTTTAAAGATTTATTTATTATATCTTAAGTACACTGTAGCTGACTTCAGACACACCAGAAGAAGGCATCAGATTTCATTACAGGCGGTTGTGAGCCACGATGTGGTTGCTGGGATTTGAGCTCGGGACCTCTGGAAGAGCATTCAGTGCTCTTAACTGCTGAGCCATCTCTCCAGCTCCCTGAAAACTGATTTTTATATCTGACTACTTGAAAATTATATTTATTGTAGACTAACTGAAAAAAAATCTAGTTAAACTGATTACTAAATGCTTACTTACTATTTCAAGCTACAAACTGAGAAAAAAGTGGAGAGCAATAAATATTGTAAGTTTTTGAGTATGACCACCAACCCAGTAATTTAAACACATGCTTATACAAAAGGATGTTACAGGTGTTATGTGAACTGGGACTGGGGAAGAGGCAGGGAGGAACCTTGAATTTTATTGTAGATCCCTCTGTAGCACTGATACTTTTTAAAAAAGATTTATATATTTTTTCTTTTATGTGCATTTATGTTTTGCCTGCAGATGTTGGATTCCCTGGAGCTGGAATTACAGACTGTTGTGAGATGCCATGTAGGTGCTAGAGAATGTGGAAAGGCAGCCAGTGCCATCTCTCCAGCCCCATAATTGATGCTTTTTTATTATGTGCTTCTTTTTTTTTAAGATTTATTTATGTATGTGAATACACTGTAGCTATCTTCAGACACACCAGAAGAGGGCATCTGATCTTATTACAGATGGTTGTGAGACACCATGTGGTTGCTAGGATTTGAACTCAGGACCTCCAGAAGAGCAGTCAGTACTCTTAACTGCTGAGCCATCTCTCCAGCCCGGCGGTGTGCGTCTTAATAAAAAAAAAAAGTCAACGTCATGAACAGAAATCAACTATAGTAATGGAGAAGTCAAAGATAAAATTGATGAGATGACAAGAATGACCCCCTTGAAAAGACTGTGGGAGAACCATACAGTGTATCTCAGAGGACCATGTTCAGACAGTAATCCTCAGGCCTGCCATACTTGGTGTGTACAGCAGATTCTAGGTGTCCACAAAACCCCACTAGCCAAAGGGACTAGGGGATGCTACCCAGAAACTGAAGTCTTTGTGAGTGGCCTCTTCTATATGTTATAGGAAACACATCTCCCTGATTCACTCCCCAGAAATGAATGTAGGCACCTCTACATTTACCTCACCATCATGAAGAAGTATCTGTCCATGAGTACAAAGACATCAGACACGTGTGGGGGCATGAGAACATATATGAAGCTAAGCATGTGGAAGCAGGAAGCATGGGGATAGAGGAAGTGGCTGGCAAATGCCGAGTCATTATGTCTTCTACCCTGTGACGGGAGAGGAGGATGTACAATGCTATAACACTGTGTGTGTACTACAGAAACTAGACGTCTTCTCAGCTTTCTGAAGCAGAAGTGGTATCTGAAGCGACACTGCCTTTTAAACTCCAAAATACTTCCTGCTCAGTTTAGCTGAGTAACTACGCCTGACTAAGGAGGTCAGATGCAATGGAAGAGTCAAGATTTTTAGAAAACACCTCTACAGTTTTCAGTTTACAGCTTCTGGATTTCAACCCTTCTATAAATAACATCACCTATGTCAGTGCCACAAGACAGCTGCTTCTATTCCACAGTGAGCCATATGCCTGGAATTTAGCTTTCCACAGCAGGCCTTATAGTATGGTTATTTACATAAACAGTAAAACCTCTCTTTGTTAAAATATAATCTAACTGAAACTCTTAGGTAATCGAGTTTTCTTTTTCAATTTTTGCTTTGTTGTACATGTGCGTGTGTATGGGGTACATATGTATAAAAGACAAAAAAAGTAACCATTTCTTAGGCTTACATTAGGAAAAACAATTCCCTTCAGCTCTCTACAAAAGTACTGGATGAGAGAACTAAAACATATGACATTTAAAATTGCATGTTAGCTAATAATACTAGTAAAAAAACCAGGAAAACTAAAAAGTTGGAAGAGCCTTCATTACAAGGCCAATGCCCCTAATATATATAAGAAAGATTGAGGGGTTAGAGAGATGGCTCAGCGGTTAAAAGCACTGATTGCTCTTCCAGAGGTCCAGAGTTCAATTCCCAGCAACCACATGGTGGCTCACAGCCATCTGTAATGGAATTTGATACCCCTATTCTGGTGTGTCTGAAGACAGCTACAGTATACTCAATATATATATATAATAAATAAATAATTCGAAAGAAAGAAAGAAAGAAAGGAAGGAAGGAAGGAAGGAAGGAAGGAAGGAAGGAAGGAAGGAAGGAAGGAAGGAAGGAAGGAAGGAAAAAAAAGAAAGTAAGATAGATTGGAACAGACCAAAAGTAGCAAGCAATTTTGAGATGCCCAAGAACTACAAAAGCTGGACAAATTGCTTCTCCTTTTCCCCTGGCCCATTTCCCCAAATCAGAGGATAAACCCACAAAACAAAGACAAAGTCTCACTCTACAGATCAGACTTTGCAAAGGCAAAATGGATCAAGTCAGTTAGACAGAAAGCTGAATTTGCTTCCTTCCTGTGGACATTTGCTGGGTCACTACTAAATGAGATCTTCATTTTGGTGAATTAGCATTTAACATAGTTTTCATACAGACCTACACAATATCCTAGTGAAGGCGGCATATTTCTCTGGGTTAAAATCTTTGGCGGTCAGAACAATAGAAAAATGAGTCACCTGTCCAAAAGAAACAAACAAACAAAAGCATGGTTTTTAAAGATACTAAATAGAATTCAATAGATACTTGCTATAACAGATTAATTGTATTAATCTATTCTAACAAACCTCTTGGATACAATGTAGCTAGATTAGAAATGCCAAGTCTTCACTTGCTTCTCTATCCTTATTTTATTTTGAAATAGTCTCACCATGTAAACCATGTTGGTCTTAACCCTGAGACCTTTAGCCTCAGCCTTCTAAGACACTGGGATTATATGTGTATGCCAGTGTGCTCTATGGAAAAACATATATTTTAAACTATTTATAAATCTGAAACACTGTTGTGATATGAATACTGCTGTAATCCAAACATATGAGCTACATCCACTTCAGGCTGCATCAAGATTTTTCAGAAAGAAATGAAGGAGGTAGAGCGATGGCTTAGCAGTTAAGGCATTTGCTATTCTTGTAGAGGACTCAAGTTTGAGTCCCAGCAGCCACAGAGCAGCTCACAACTGCCTTTAACTCCACCTCCAGGGGGGTCTGATACCCTCTTCTGGCCTCTAAAGACATCTGTACTCACATGGGCGTGTATGCACACAAATAAAAGTAAAAATAAAATTTGAAAAAAACAAAACAACAAACCCCACCAAACTGAATATAAGTGAATCATGCCATTACAATCTGTAATGGGGGCACTTGGGATGTAAAGACAGAAGGATCAAGAGTTTAAAGCAAGCCTCGGCTATACAGTGAGTATGAGGCCACCCTGGGCTATGAAAGACATTGTCTCAAAACAAACCATCAAGGAGAAAAAGAACTTACGGAGTAACACTCAAAGATCTTATAATACATTGAAACTTCCAAACTTACATTTTCTAAGAACCCTATAATTGTTTCTAAATGACTTTCCTAGTTTATACTAGGAAAACAGTTAATGCTAGTCTGCATTCTGGGCACACTTCATAGGGTCTCATTATGGCTCAAAAGTTAACCCTGAAAAGTGAAAAGAGGCACCCCAGGTACCTCAGGGACGTGTTTCCTTTTTCTTTCTCTTGGAAAACCCTGCTTGCTTTAAGTTAGAAACCACATCATTTAGCCGGGTAGTGGTGGTGCATGCCTTTAACCCTAGCACTGGGGAGACAGGGACAGGTGTATCTCTGAGTTTGAGGCCAGCCTGGTCTACAGAAAGAGATTCAGTACAACCAGGGATATACAGAGAAACCTTGTCTCGGAAAAAAAAAAAGAAAAGATAAAATGAAACCTCATAACATATTCACCAAGTCACACTGATACTTAACTACTATAGTAAACACACCAATAAAAGCCTAATTATAAAAAGATTTTCTTAGTAATCATTTTAAATTCATAATGTATCTTTATCATCTATAAGTAAATTAAAAAATTCTTAACTCTACCAAGAACAATTATATCCTTTAAAACAGTTTTTAAGGGGCTGAAGAGGTTATTCAGTGCTTAAGAACACTGGCTACTCTTCCAGAGGACCTGGGTTCTATATCCAGAATCTGCATGGTTATACATGAGTGCTTCTAACTCTAGTCCCAGGAGATCCAACATCTTCTGATTTTTTTGCAGGCAGTAGACACACATATATTTATATAGACATACATTCATACAAAACACCTCTACATATAAAAATAAATTTTAAAAAACTAAAAAGTTTTTGACTAGCTCCTTCCTTTTGCAGTCATCACTGTATAACAACCACTAAAGCAGGAACCACAAGCAGTATTTCAATGCACCTTCTCACATTCAGAGCAAGATCATGTCTTCACCCCTTTCTAAAGAACTAAGGCAGAAGTATATTGGGTCTGTGCCCATTCAAAAGGATAATGAAGTTTAGGTTGTTCAAGGACACACAAAGGGCAGCAGATGACAAAGTGGTCCAAGTGTACAGGAAGAAATAAGTCATCTACATTGGAGGCTAACAGCACAACTGTGCATTTGGGCATCCACCCCAGCAAGGTGGTGATCACCAGGCTGAAGCTGGGCAAGGAGATCCTAGAGAGGAAAGCCAAGTCCTGACAGGTAGGAAAGGAGAAGGACAAATACAGGGAGGAAACGACCTAGGAGATGAAGTAGAACATTTCACACATGACTTTCATTAAAGACAGTTTAAATTTTTTTTAAAAAAAGGTTTTGACTAGTCTGGAATGCATTATGTAGTTGAGGCTGGTCTTGAACTTTGCAATCCTACTGCATGAACCTCCTTAGAGTTGGGATTACAGGCATATGCTATCACTCCCAGCTTCTAAAATAGTTTTGTGTTTTTCCTACAGGTCTTACTATATAACTCAGGCTGTCCTGGAACTCCCTATGGAAACCAGGCTGGCCTCAAACTCACAGAGATCCACCTGCCTCCCAAGAGCTGGGATTACAGGTGTAACACACCATACCCAGACCTAAAATAGTTTTCAATTATAGAAAACAGTTCTCACTTTTATTCAGTATGTCTCTAAAACTGCCCTATATCTTTAGTTCATCAGACTGTAACTATAAAAGACTATTCAGCATGCAACTAACCACAATGGATACATCAAATGGAATATTAAAGGGAATAGTTTCAGTAAAAATAAGATTTAATGTTTTCAAGTGTGTATCAGACAGAATCTAAAGTTTATATTCTTAAGTCCCTTTAGATATTTTGATTTGTTTGGTTGGTTGGTTGGTTTTGGTTTGTTTTGTTTTGTTTTTTCTTTTTACCTTGAAGCAGTCATACCTTTTTCAAAACTGAAGAATCTGGAACTTCAACTGTCGTGACATAAAACCATGTTCTTCTGTACTGACCAAAGACGAAAGGGTGGAGAAGTTTGTTTTCATCAGTTAGGCAGCATTTTCGGAGCAGCAGATTCCTTAGTGAGGCTGTCGTGGAAGGATAACACCACACCCACAGGGCTTCTCCATTAGAGTCCTTTTCTATGGTGGAAAGATGGTCACTGTGAGAATGTCAAACAGCAGCAAGGAAGTGAATTGATTGGTTACTCAGAAACATTTTGTGGAATCAGTTTTAACACCCCACTTTACAAAGCAACCCAGATCACGAGACCCAAAAATTCCTATCAACTCATGATTTCCATTTGCTTGGATGTTTTTGTTATCACCCAAGCCAGTCACATGATATGGTCAAAGGTGATCTTGAACTCCTGATTCTAACTCTTAACTCCTAAAACTTGAGATTCCAAGGTATCATGTAATCTTATGGTCATGTAAACACGGCATCACTATCATTTTGTTTTTAGGGTTACCTAAGCAAAGCAGATAAAAGTGCTTACTACTAAGCCTGATGACTTGTGTTTCATCCCCAGGTTACACATGGTCAAAGGAGAGAACTGGCTCTCAAAAACTGTCCTCAGACCCACATGTTTACATACACAAATAATTAATTAAACCTGTAATGAAAAACTAGTCTTAGATCGTTGGTATGATTTTCTATCATCTCTCACAAAATGGTTATTGACTTATTTTTTTTTACGCAACTGGAAGAGTTGTTAAGGGGAAAAATGGAGGGCTGGAGAGATGGCACAGTGATTAAGCACACTGAGTTCTGGGAATTGAACTCAGAACCTCTAGAAGTCCTGAGTTCAAATCCCAGCAACCACATGGTGGCTTACAACCATCTGTAATGGAATCTGATGCCCTCTTCTGGTGTGTCTGAAGAGGGCAACTGTGTACTTAATACATAATAAATCTTTTTTTTAAAGGGGGGGGGGGATGGAGAGGCCTAGGTTTATAGACAGAGCTACTTGAAGCCCTGAGTTAGATCCTTAATCTCCCCCTTCCCCAGCAATGAAGGAGATAGTGAAACCTTAAATTTCACATTTTTCTCATTGCTGGGGACTAAACCCAATGTATCTTAAATGCTAAGCAAGAGCTCTACCACTATGCCAAACTTTTTTTTTTTTTTTTTTTGGTTTTTTTTTCGAGACAGGGTTTCTCTGTATAGCCCTGACTGTCCTGGAACTCACTTTGTAGACCAGGCTGGCCTCGAACTCAGAAATCCGCCTGCCTCTGCCTCCCTAGTGCTGGGATTAAAGGCGTGCGCCACCACGCCCAGCCGCCAAACTTTTATAATAACAATAAAAGCCATCTAATCGTATGCTTTTCTCACCAAAATAAATACCTCAATTTAAAAAAAAAAAAAAGGAAATAACTTGAGGGGCTGGCTCAGTTCCCAAAGTAGTTGATAACTTATAGATTTATGTCACCATACCTCTGATAACCCCATTACTTAGAAACAAATTTTTTTTTTTTTGAGACAGGATTTCCCTGTGTAGCCCTGGCTTTCCTGGCACTTTCCTGCATAGACCAGACTGGCCTTAAAACTCAGAGATCCACTTGTTACCTCCCAAGTACTGAAGCTAAATGCAGGCCACCACCACATACCTTAGAAATAAATATCCTTTAAAGTGCATGTAAGAATAAAATCTAAGGAAAATAAAAACTAAAGAGCTGTAAATATGTTGCAGGGTTTTTTTGTTTTTGTTTGTTTGTTTTGTTGGGAACGAGTTTTTCTGTGCAGCCCTGGCTGTCGTGGAACTCTGTAGACCTGACTTTGAACCTGCCTGCCTCTGGCTCCTGGGCGCTAAAATTAAAGGTGTGCATCAACCCCTGGCCATTTGTAAGTCATTTTTATCTTCACAGTTTAATTCAGTCTTAATTCTGAAGTGCTGACAGGTCCAAGATGCCTGAGGTACATAGGTTTTGTTTTCAAGCAATTTAAAAATCACATTAGATGCCGGGCGGTGGTGGCGCACGCCTTTAATCCCAGCAACTTGGGAGGCAGAGGCAGGAGGATTTCTGAGTTCGAGGCCAGCCTGGTCTACAAAGTGAGTTCCAGGACAGCCAGGGCTATACAGAGAAACCCTGTCTCGAAAAACCAAAAAAAGAAAAAAAAAAAGAAAAAGAAAAAAAGAAAAAAGAAGAAGAAATGAATACAAGAGGACTAGAGATAGCTCTGCGGTTAAGAGCACTAGCTGTTCTTTAAGAGGATTGGGTTCTATTTCCGGCACCTATATGAGCTCCAGGTCCAGAGGATCTGATGATCTCTTCTGACCTCCACTGGGAAACAAGGTGCACAAACATACAGTCAGGCAAACATTCACACCAAAAAAATTTAAATTTTACACAAAAAGAAAAAGCGAGTACAAGATAAAGACACTTCTTTGAGCTCCTGAAAAATAATAACAGCAGATCTTTGGTAAGCCTATGCAACACGATTGCACTCTGCCAGGAACAGTAGTGTCCTACTTGTATTAATTAGAACCTCAGGAGAGAGACTATTCAAAGGAATTCATAAAGGTTCATTCATTCGTGCCGCGCGTTGCTATCACCTACCACCTGCTTGGGCTGCCAACGGTCACGCACAGTTGGGACTATAAAAGATACCTATGAATTTCCTCCATATGAATTCCTATTAAGTAGCTGGGGTCCCATATGTGACCAAGAAGGAACTCCAGAGCCATCAGGATCAACTGACACGAAGTTCTCTACCGTGGGAGTAGGGGCTCGGGATGACCCTGCACGGGTTTCAACATCGGTTCTGCCAGTTCCTGGCATGTCCTGCCAATGGCACTCGGGGCTCCCTGGGTGTCACCCATACTCCCGGGGAGCCGCAAACAAACGCAGCCGGGCCCTAGCTCTCCAACCCATAGTCCCAAAGCAGGCGGTCAACGGGAGTATCGAGCCCCGCCCGCCCGCCCGCCCGCCCGCCCGCAGGCCCCACGTCAGCCCCGGCGGGAGGAGGCCGAAGTCCTCGGCCCAAGTCTAGCCTCTCCCTGGCGAAGCAGCCCGGGGGATCCCAGAACCCAGGCGGAGCTGCGGCATGGCCTGGCAGACAGAGAGCCTGCGTCCTCACCGATCAGCCCGACTCCGAGCATCAGCTGGGTGTCCATTGCCACAACCGCAGCCATCTTCCGCCGCTACCCTGGGCTCCGCACTGCAGGTCCCACCCCTCCTCTTGGCCACGCCCATAACAAGTCCCGTCCCTTCCGGCAGGGTGCAGCAGGCACTACAGGTGCCGCCCCAGGCTTCCCTCTCCTGGCCAAACTTCCTTCTTGCAGCCTTTCTACGCTTAGGTCCTTGTTCGTTTGTCTAGTACCTTAAAGATCTCCAGTGAAGTGTCCGTTCACTGATTACAAAGACAAATAATTGGAGACCTAATATGTGTTGCTGCTCTGGAGGGAAAGGGTCCCCTATAGAAATGTTAGTTTCCCCAATCCAAGTGTAACAGCACCGCTCTGGCAGGCGATGATGTCCCCAGCTTGATCTGCTCTGAGAGGTATCCTGGCAATCCTTTGGAGCCTCCAATCCTGGGAGCCAAAAAGCACAAAGTCACATCACACAACAAACCTCACGCAAGAGATTTAATTAGGGGGAGGAGGTGAATCCAGGAGGGGCAGCAGCCTCTATACAGCAGGAAACTGAGCAAAAGACAGGGTTTATACAGGGTTTTTTGGGAGACTGGGCTTTCCAGGGTGGATATTGGTAGGATTTCAAATCTTGAGTTTAGGACTAGCTCGGGGATTGGTGGGAATCCATTCCTTGGCCCTGTTCTTAGGCTAGGGGTCAAGTCAGGGTCAGCATTCTTTCCCAGACTCAACTTCCTAAAGTCATGACCTTGAAAGTCAGGATTTCAATACATTAGTTTAGAGGGTGTGGAGGTCAAGCATGTAACAGTTAAAATACAGAATTCATTTATAATAAGGATGCTCTAGGATGTTGCAGGACATTTGATCACACTGTGATCTCCAAGATTGTATTATTTACTAGAAAAAACAACAACAACAACAACAACAACCAAAACCTGTTTCTATTTGTGGTGTAGCTCAGCCCTTAACACACACATTTAATCTCTCTGGCTGGAATTCAGAAACACCCTTAGTAAACACTTTAAACCCAAACAAGGAAGGTTAGTTTGTAGAAGGAAGCTCCCATGTTTAAAAGTGATGTCTAGTTGAGTGGTAGACAAAGTGAAATCAAAGATTTGACAGAACAGGATATTCCCAACTCTCACAAGAAGAGAGAGGAAAAGGAAGCTACTTTAGGGGCAGTGGAGAGAGAAAGGAAGGGAGAATTTTTACTGGGACAGTTGTACAGAGATGTGTTGCAGAGAGAGAACAAGCTAGACACAGGTGAAAACAGACTGAGCCAAAAAATGAGAAGGAGCCAGAAGATTAGAACATACTGCCAAAGTTAGTATTAGGCCAAACAGAGCAATTCAGGAGAAGCCAGAATCTGTCAGCTTGTAGAGGAGTTTGAACTAGCTAGCCAGAATTCAGAAAGAACTAGAAAAGGTGAGCTTATTCAGCAGTAAGCCTCAGAGGCTGAAAACATTCTAGGCAGAGATAAGATTGTACAGAGGCTAGAAGCTTCCAGGACTAGGCCCAGATTAACAGACAGAGGCAGCAAACCACCGATAGTTACTACAGGCGAATAAAAGATACATTTACACTAGGATTTAATGTGAAAGATAACAGCATCACTGCAATTGCATTCTGATTTTGTGGCAGTTCATAATGATTTTCTGGAAACTGAGTTTAATTGTGTAAAAAAATATAATGAATGAAGCCTTTTGGAAAGAAGATTAACAGTGTCTACAGAAATAGAAAAGTGCAAACCATTAATTTATATTTTTGTTGTTGCTAAAATAGCTCTGTCTAATTGGCCCTAGCTAGCCTTGAACTCAAAATCCTTCCATCTGAAACTCCTAAATAGCAGGAATTTCAGACCTGTACCACAGCACTATGCTTCCAGCATGCTACTTTTAGGGAATATACCAAGCTGTCTTTGAGCAACAGGTCAGAGCTGAATTTCAAGGTCCATCATTCCACACACAGGATTTTAGGGATTGAAGAAAGCACCAAATGAATTAAGTCCTGAGGGAATGTGTATTTTGAAATGAGAAAGTTCTGTCAAAGACTCCAGGACCAGGTGGCACATGGGAATTTGGCAAAGTTGTTATCCTTATGAGATAGGCTTAAGAGGGAGGGAAAACCTTTCCTTATGAATGTTTATGAGCCATTAATCTCTAGCAATTGCATCTTCCTGCTCCCTGATCTTTGTAGCATGAGACTGATGGCCTAGAGATAACCTCCTACAGAGACTAGATATCCCCTTCATCAATGTTGTACCTAACAGATATACTGAGGTTCAAGGGTATGGAGATTAGAGACTGCCACCTGATTCTGAATTCACTGTATGTGTATCTCTGTACCTGTCCTTTCCTCATTCTCTCACCACCCCTTGCTAGGATTCTGGGACCTAAGTTTCCATGACTGAGCCACCGATCCTTTGTTACCTCTGCTTGGATGTAGTAAAATCCCTGAAGAAATCTTTCCCCCTTAATATGCAGATACAAAGATAGTTATTCAGTGCTACTGATAATCAGAAAATGTGTGGACACACTTTTAAAAATCTTTTTAAAAATGATGGAGGGAAATGGAGGAGCTAGAGAAAGTACCCAAGGAGCTAAAGGGATCTGCAACCCTATAGGTGGAACAACATTATGAACTAACCAGTACCCCGGAGCTCTTGACTCTAGCTACATATGTATCAAAAGATGGCCTAGTCGGCCATCAGTGGAAAGAGAGGCCCATTGGACCTGCAAACTTTATATGCCCCAGTACAGGGGAATGGGCCAAAAAGTGGGAGTGGGTGGGTAGGGGAGTGGGGGGAGGGAGGGTATGGGGGACTTTTGGGATAGCATTGGAAATGTAAATGAGGAAAATACCTAATTAAAAAAAATATAAAAAAATGATGGAGGGGGCTGGGCGTGGTGGCACACACCTTTAATCCTAGCACTCGGGAGGCAGAGGCAGGCGTATTTCTGAGTTCAAGGCCAGCCTGGTCTACAAAGTGAGTTCCAGGACAGCCAGGGCTATACAGAGAAACCCTGTCTCAAAAAAAAAAAAAAAAAACAAACCAAAATGATGGAGGGGATGAAGAGATGGCTCAGCAGTTAAGAACACTTCTTGCAGAGGACCAAGGTTCAATTCCCAGTACCGACATGAAAGCTCATGACTCCCATTCCAGTCTGACTTATATGTATACCAGGAATGCACATGGTGGACATACATCCAGCCAGCCCAAACACCCAAACACCTGGGAGGGAGGGAGGGAGGGAGGGAGGGAGGGAGGGAGGGAGGGAGGGAGGGCGGGAGGGAGAGAGAGAGAGAGAGAGAGAGAGAGAGAGAGAGAGAGAAAGAGAGAGAATATTTTGTAATATACAATGCTATGAAGTTATGATGAAAAGTGAGGTAGATATCGCAAATGACCACTCTTTTGAGGGCGTTCTTAGTGTTCACTTCTGCTCCCACTCAGTTTTGCTCTTCTGCAAGGCTGCTTGCTTGACTTTCCTAAATTATCGCACAGATTAGATTTCATTCTCTTTTGCCAAACATTATGGTTTGCATCCTTTAAAATTTTATGTGTTTAGGTGTTTTGTTTGAATGATATCTATCATGTGCATGCACTGCCTGAGGAGGTCAGAAAAGGGCATTCAGATACTCCTATTACTGGTGTTAGGAATGGCTGTAAGCTGTCATGTGGTACTGAGAATAAGACCCAGGTACTTCTAGAAGAGCAGCAATAACCACTGAACCATCTCTTCCAGCCCCTTAAAAGATTTTTAATTGTGTGTGTGTGTGTGTGTGTGTGTGTGTGTGTGTGTACTGTGTGTGAATGCAGAAGAACACAAAGCCAGAGCTGGAGTTACAGACTGTTGTAAGACACCAGGTGTGGGTACTAGGACCTGAACTTGAGTCCTCTGCAAGAGTGGTACAAACTCTACCCCTGAACCAACTCTCCAGCCCTCAAGATTCACATCTTAATTGTGCCCTTGTGGTGGCTTGGATAAAAATGTTCCCCATAGGTCCATAGGTCCATAGGGAATAGCACTACAAGGTTTGGCCTTGTTGGAGTGGGTGTGGCTTTGTCGGAGGAAGTGTGTCAGTAGGGGATGAGCTTTGAGGTCTCAGAAGCTCAAGCTAGGACTACTGGTCCAGTTTTTCTTTTTGCTTGCTGCCTGTGATCCAGATGTAGAAATCTCAACTCCTTCTCCAGCACCATGTCTGCCTGCATGCTGCCGTGCTTTCTGTGGTGGAGATAATGAACTGAACCTCTTAACTGTAAACCAGTCCCAATAAGATGTTTTCCTTTATAAGAGTTGTCATAGTCATGGTGTCTCTTCACAGGAATAGAAAACTCTAAAACAGGCCCCAAAGCTCATGTGTTGAAAGCTTGTCCCCAGTTGATGGTGTCACTAAGACAGGTGGCAGAAACTGAGGTGGAACTGGTGGAGGGAAGACATTATTGGGGGTGTGCTCTTTTTAATTTTTTTAACCACATTTATTTACTTATTAGTATTTGCTTTTTAAAGACAGGGTTTAACTATGCAGCCCAGGCTGGTCTGGAACTTGCTATATAGACCAGGTGGGCTTTAAATTTATAGAGATCTGTCTGCCTCTGTACTGCCTGATTACTGGAATTAACAGCCCACTGTTTATATGTTTTTTGAGGCAAGTCCTCACTCTAGCCCAGGCTAACCTACAAGTCATTTTGTTGCCCAGGATTGCCTCAAACTCATGAAGCTCCTCTTACCTCAACCTCTTTAGTGCTAGGATCACATCACATCCAGCCTTTTTTCTCTTCTCAACCGCATGCTCCCCATCACAATATCCTGCCTCACCACAGGCCCAGAGCAAAGAAGCCCAGCTGACCAGAGACTGAAACTTCAGAAACCATGAGCTAGAATAAACCTTTCCTCCTTTTATTTCAGATATTTGGCCACAATGACAGAAAGGTAACATACAGCATTCTAAGTTCTAAAGACACACCTCACCTTAGATGTTTACTGATAAAATCATTTTTTTCCAGACAGTCTGGCCATGTAGCCCAGGATAGCCTTGAGCTTGAATTTTGTACCTCGACTAATACAAAGCATGCAATTTGCTGTGAGTGATTTGCAAAAAAGTAATGTCTGTCTAAAAAGAACTAAAGGAACCAGTCTCAAAAAGTTGAATTCCATTGTGATGTTCTGGCCAGAGGAGGAGAAAGGATGCATCCTGGACTATGAAGACCACCTCATCACCTTCCTAGCTCACTCCCCATTACCACCTTTATTAAAAAGACAGGTTCCCTAAGATGAAGCTCTGAACATGACAGACCTTCCAACTTCTTGATATTGTCCCTTGTAGGAGGCACAGGAGAGGTCTTGTGTATGCATGTAAGCACCAAGGAAATCAGGAATGTTAAAGACAAAGTGTTGTCTCTTCAAGAGAAAAGACATATAACCTGTTTTCTACTCAGAAGACTGGGAGCAGAGGTGGCTAACAGCCTGTCAATGTTTGTGCTATCTGTAATACTGAGCCCATACCATTTCCTCCCGAGACTCTCTTTTTTTTTTTTTTTTTTTTTTTGGTTTTTTGAGACAGGGCTTCTCTGTATAGCCCTGGCTGTCCTGGAACTCACTTTGTAGACCAGGCTGGCCTCGAACTCTGAAATCCGCCTGCCCCTGCCTCTGCCTCCTGAGTGCTGGGATTAAAGGCGTGCACCACCACCGCCCAGCTCCCCAGACTCTTAAGATATCATATGTAGTCAATCTATAGAAGCTATCTTTATGGAAGATGTACTTTAAAAGAGTCCTAATGTAGTCATGTCTTAAGCTTTATGGTAATATGGAATTGTGATATTATCTCCAGGAACCTTTTCCCCAAATTGTATTGTGCTTAAATATGCTTAAAATAAACTACCCAGCACTCAGGAGGCAGAGGCAGGCAGATTTCTGAGTTCGAGGCCAGCCTCTAGATCCTTGACCCAACACCAGCTACTGAGTCATATTGATTGCAGAGACACCCCACACACAGACCCTTGAATAAATATCATTCTTTCCACTTTCAGTTACCAGATATTTGTTTTGGAGCTTCTGTTAAAACCTTTTTGGTTTTTTGTTTGTTTGTTTGTTTGGGTTTTTTTTTGTTTTGTTTTGTTTTTACCTTTTTGTAAAACCCCTTGCAGCAGGAACACACAGGTTTCAGCAGATTAGGAAAACTGGGGACATATTAAGTAAAATTCTTTTTTTTTCCTCTCTCTTTTGATTCAGGATCTTCTGAATTTCAGATTAGTCTCCAACTTTCTATGTAGCTGGGGATGACTTTGAATTTCTAATTTTCCTGCCTATAGCTCCTAAGTGCTGGATTTAAGGAAGATGGTGTTGGGTGCAGAGAGGGGAAGGATATTGAAGGCTGTGTCTAGTCTATGCTGTGGGACTCTAGGTTAGAGGTGAACATATGATTTATGGGAAGAAAGGTTTGGTGATTTGAAAGAATGTCACTGATAGGCTCATATATAATCACCAGTGAGTGGTATTATTTGAAAGAATTAGGATTAGAGAAGTGTGATCTTGTTGGAAGAAGATTGCCACTGGGAGTGAGCTTTGAGGTTTGAAGTCAATGCTGGCTTCCCCTTCTCTGTTCTCAAATCACGATGCAGCTTTCAACTACTTCTCCAGCACCATGCTTGCCTGCTTCCATGCTCTCTACCACGATGATAATGGACTAAGACTCTGAAGTTATTAAATTTCTCTTTTATAAGAATTGTTTTGGTCATGGTGTCTCTTCACAGCAATAGAACAGTGACTAAGAGAGTAGATGACTGGTAAATCTGCTTCCTTCCCTCCCTATTTCATTATTTAATGCGGTCAGACCTGCCAGACAAGTTCACCAGCCCACCTTTGACTGTAAGACTGATCTCTTCTAGCATAGATAAAGCTGGGTGTAGAAATAGACTTTCTAGGTTCAAAGCCCACCTCTGCACTGCATCTTAGCTGTAGTACAGCCTGACTTACATCACTGTTCTCCTCTTGTTTCCTTGGAAATCGGGGGAAGTTAACAACACATAACTGTGTGCCTCTCCTAGCAAAGTTTGAATTACTTTAGGAAAGTGTAGCTTTGTATCAGGAGTTTCAAGACCACCCCTAAACCCAATGATTTGCTTGAAGGACTCATCAGTTGTCACTGACCTTCCTTAGAGCTGGGGATGATTTTTACAACTTTCAACTCTGTCATCTTGCCTCCCAACTCCTGGAATTACAGGTGTGTGCTGCCACACCTAACTGATTATTTACTTATGTATTGTGGGTGCTACGGATTTTGACTCAGGGTCTGATGTATGCTAGGCACGTAGTCTTACCACTGCCCCCTCTCTCAAGCCCTTTATATCAACTCTTTTTTGCACACCTTGCTCACTTTCTAGTCCCAGAAAAGAGTCAAGAGCCATTGACATTAGTGTAGATTTAGAAAATGCCCCAAATCTCTAGGTGGTGGTGGTTGTGGTTCATGTGTTTAATCCCAGCACTCAGGAGGCAGAGGCTGGTGAATCTCCGAAATAGTTCGAGGTCAGCTAGGTCTATAGATTGAATTCCAGGACAGCCAGGACTACACAGAGAAACCCTGTCTCAAAACAAACAAAACAAAACAAGAAAATGGCCCAAACCTGACTGGTCATGTGTACAAGGGACTCCAATCTCTCACAAGTGGAATTTGGGAACCACTTGTTGTTGGTATTACTCAGACACTGGACCTTTCAGTCAACAGAGACATCAGAGTAGCAACTCAGCTCCTCAAAGGGTACTGAGAAGGGAGCTGAGTTCATAAGAGGGTACCGAGAAGGTGGATCAGTTAACAGCTTTGACACTTTGTCCTGCTAGCTAGCTGAATTCCATCATATCTAAATATATTATTTACTTTTGCATGGATGTGATCAAAACATCTAAAATATTACAGGGAGGGGTAATTTATTTCATGTCATAGTTTCAGAGGTATCAGTGTACCATGGAGGCATAGTTGAGCAGAACATCTCATATCATGGATACTAGAAAACAGCAGTTCCCAAGGACATGTCCCTAATGGGATGCTTCCTCCTCAATCCATGCATTGTTCCCTGCCTTTCACTACCTCACAGTAATGCCATTATATTATTGATCCTTAAGTCGATAATCCAGGTATTGGTCAGAATTCACAGGAACTAATATCCCTGGAAATACTATCATAACACCTATACCCCGAGAGATGTGCTTTATAATCTCCTAGGCATTTCTCAATCCAGCCAAGTTGACAGTTGAGATTAACTATCACAGTGACGTTTTCTATGAGGAAGACCTTGCTACAGTCTCCAGAAGTCCAGCTGGAGAATCAAATGTTCAAATATTATATGTGCCTAATGAGGGTCATTTTCATTCAAATTATCACAGATCCTTATTTACTTCTTTCAAAGAATGCTTAGAAAATTATCATTTACAGCAATATATGTAAAAAAATGTCTTTCTGTTTTAAAGGAAAGCCACAAGGGTAGTACTGAGAGTTACCATATAACTTGCACTCAGTTTCCTCTGTCAATCTTGTATCAATTAAGAAATTTGTTATAAGTAATGATCCAAGAGTACTGCAAAGCTACTGTTATTTAAATGCTCTTGGTGAGCCACTTGTGGTGGTACACTCCCTGTAATCCCAAATACTCAGGAGGCTGCGGCAGGTTAACTGCCAACCTGAGCTACAGAATAAGACTTATTCCACCCCCACCCCCAAAATCCCCTTGGTTTTATGATGTGCAGATCATACTCAAATTAGTCATTCAAAAAACAAGTTCTAGACTGAAGGACTGAGTCAGTCGTTAAGAGCACTCATTACTCTCTCAGAGGACCTGGTTTTTCCAGCAACTACATGGTGGTTCACATCTGTAACTCCAGGTCTAGGAGATCTTACATCCTCTACAGCATCAGGTATGTATGAGGTGTGTGGGACAAAAAACCATGCCGGAAGTTTGGTAAGGTAGAGCAAGCTGAGACCTGGCGACTCAGTGGGCACACCCCTGAGGCTTAGACAACTTTTAGCTCCATGCCAGACTCCTGACATGGAACACATGCCATGCTTCTCATATAAAAGAAATGTGTCCTGTGGTCACATAGGCTCAAAACAGAGTTCTCCATGATTAGCCAATAAGCTTCCCTTCTCAGACATTCCTTCCTGCAAAAGGTATTTAATCTCAGGCCCACCCTGAAAAGTGGGGTACGGTTTTATGCATCCATTTTTTCACCATAATAATAAACTGTTTAGAACCATGAACTTTCTCTTTTCATCAAGATTTCCCCGTGGGGAGCCATGAAGAAAGCCTTCAGCTACAGAGCCATAGCCTAATCTCTTGTAGAAGGCTTCTCTGTGCTCTCAGCCACAACCACCACCAAGCCTGCCTCCACCAAGCCAAGGACAATCACCCCTGTGAGACAAGCAGGAGCTCCACTTTTCTCAGGCAAAACACTCATATACATAAAATAAAATAATCTAAACAATTAAAAAAAAAACAGATGCAACCTGCATCCAAAAAGCTCTTTGGGATCCTTCTTCTGTATACTTACATGGCCTTTGCCTTCACCTTCATCTTGTATAAGCAAAACATCTTGTTGGAAACATCAGGGCAGGTTTCATTTCTGGCAGGTTTAGCTGTATCAGTTCCCAGTAAACCTGACTTGTTAGATGTGATAGATTAGTTCAAGTATTTATTAGTGCTACTTCCTATTGAGCATTCTGTTTGAGAATCCTTTTTTTTTTTAATTTTGTTTTTCAAGACAGGGTTTCTCTGTGTTGTGTTTCAAGACAGAGTTCTGGTATGTCCTGGAACTCACTCTGTAGCCCAGGCTGGCCTCAAACTCAGATCTGCTGCCTTTCTCTGACTCTTGAGTGCATGAGAATCCTTAGTTAATAGTGTAACTGTGAGATATATATATATAAGTGTTGAGTCTTGGCATTGAGCATCGCCTGACCATGGCACCAACAACTTTGTTTGCTTGTTTTTTTTTTTTTTTTTTTTTTTTTTGGTTTTTCAAGACAGGGTTTCTCTGTATAGCCCTGGCTGTCCTGGAACTCACTTTGTAGACCAGGCTGGCCTCGAACTCAGAAATCCGCCTGCCTCTGCCTCCCAAGTGCTGGGATTAAAGGCGTGCGCCACCACGCCCGGCTCTGTTTGCTTGTTTTTGAGACAGGGTTTCTCAATGTAGCCCTGACTATCCTAGAACTCACTCTGTAGACCAGGCTGGCCTGGAACTCAGAGATCCACTTGCTTCTGCCTCGAAAGTGCTGGGATTAAAGGTATGCACCACTACTGCCTGGCTTGTGCCATCACTGCCCAGCTAGGCACTAACAACTTAATCTCAATGGTTCTCACCGTTAGAACCTCCTGTTAAAGGATTCCTTGCATCAGGTGCACACAAGGCTTTACAGGGTTTGGGGAGAATTGGTGACACATTAACCAAAATCTCCTCCTCCTCCTCCTCCTCCTCCTCTTCCTCCTTCTTCTCTTCTTCCTCCTCCTCCTCTTCCTCCTCCTCCTTCTCTTCCTCCTCCTCCTCCTCTTCTTCCTCCTCCTTCTCTTCCTCCTCTTCCTCCTCCTCCTTCTCTTCTTCCTCCTTCTTCTCTTCCTCCTCCTCTTCTTCCTCCTCCTCCTTCTCTTCCTCCTCCTCCTTCTCTCTCTCTCTCCCTCTCTCTCTCTCTCTCTCTCTCTCTCTCTCTCTCTCTCTCTCTCTCTCTCGTAACTAAGAAAACAAAACTTTCAGCCAAAGGAGAGCATTCTGCAGAAAATCCAAACTAGGGGTGTAGAAAGAAAAAGGGAAAGGGGAGTAATATATTATTTTAAAGCACATGATATGCTCTTATGCAAATGTCATAATGAAGTTGGGTGATGGATGTGCACACCTTTCCCAGCACTCAGGAGACTGAAACAGGTAGATCTCTGAGTTCAAGGCCAGCCCAGTCTACACAGAAAACAAACAAACAAACAAAACCTAACCAACCAACCAAACAAACAAACAAAAGAAAAAGAAAAAAAAAAGAAAAAAGAAAATGTCATAGTGAAACCCCTTACTTTGTACAACTGATATACACTATTAAAAAGTCTAAATTACAGCTATGCAGTGGTGGTGCATGCCTTTAACCCCAGCACTCAGGAGACAGAAGCGGGCAGATCCTTGTCTGTTTGAGGCCAGGTCTACAGAGTAAGTTCCAGGACATTGAGGACTACACAGAGAAACTCTTATTTCAAAAAATTGAAGGCCGGGTGTGGTGGTGCACGCCTTTAATCCCAGCACTCTGGAGGCAGAGGCAGGCATATTTCTGAGTTTGAGGCCAGCCTGGACAGTTCCAGGAAAGCCAGGGCTATACAGAGAAACCCTGTCTCGAAAAACCAAAAAAAAAAAAAAAAAAAAAAAAAAAAAAAAAAAAAAAGAAGCTTAATTCAAACCTAAGTCCACAGTAAAGCATACCAAAAAAAAAAAAAAAAGTCTAAATAAAAGGAAAAACAGAATGATCTTCAGATTTAATACATTTAGGTATTACAATAGGGCTGTCTGAACAAGTGCCTTTTAAATTGCCCTGTAGCACAATTTGAAATCTCCATAAAGATTATCTCTACCTCACCAGAATGAAAGCCCACACCCTGCGGCTCCGTGTTGCCTTGTAATCATGTCTGACATATTTAACAGAGATATTTGTTTTCAAGCCACACCCCAAACCACTCTTCAGTGTCTTACTCATTTTGTTTTGACCCAATTCATTTGGGCAGCTTTGGGACTAACTTCCTAAAACACCAAGCAGAAGTCGAGTTCCATAGCCACTTAACTGCTTGGTAGAGGCACAATATATCCTTGGTGTATCCCTGTTTAAAAGTTCAACATTAATTGGACTTGGTGAGGTTTTTTTTTTTCCTTGCAGGTGGAATAATCAAAGTGCTCCTAAAATACAGAGAATCAATGTTTTCTGAGTTTTGACCATGTGCCTGGCACTAGCTGCATACAATGATGAGCTGTTCCAGTCACTGCCTTTCTTGAGACTACAAAGATCACATAGAAGATCAACAAGCAAATGGGCAGTCGTAACTGAGGATTTTCTCTGTCTCCCTGGATAGTCTGTTTCATTGACCAGGCTACATGCTACACTCCCAGCATAGCATCCAGTGGATTCGACGACAGGTGTGTGCCACTCTGTCTGGCCTTAGAGACCTGTTTTAATCAACCAGGAAATCGACAAACTCTTATTGACAAGTGATTTCTAGGTGTCACATACACAGCAAATAAAATTGACCTGGCCCTTGACAAGATTACTGTATTTTAGAGGGACAGGCAATAATAAACAGATAAAATATTGAGAATTAGATTGTGATCAATACTACGGAGGAAATAAAAGAATGATGCTAAGAAATATAGGAGGAGGCTGGAGAGATGGCTCAGCGGTTAAGAGCACTGATTGCTTTTGCAGAGGTCCTGAGTTCAATTCCCAGCTACCAATGTGGTGGCTCACAACCATCTGTAATGGGGATCTGATTCCCTTTTCTGGTGTGTCTGAAAACAGCAACAGTGTGCTCACATACATGAAATAAATAAATAATTAAAAAAAAAAGAAATGTAGGAGAAAGGGAGTTGTTATTACTCTGTGAGGGAAGATTTCACTGTAAAGGTGACACTGGTGGTGGTGGGGACCTGATAAAGTAGAGGACAGGGACTGTGCAAGGCCTTTCGAGACACTGTATAGACTGACTTTCATCAAGTGAGCTGGAATGACAAAACAAGTCTTCATCAGGGGACTGACACCAACTTGCTTTTACTTCACAAGAATTCCTTTCCTGATATGTGGGGAGTAAAGAGAAAGGACCGACACAGAAACAGAAACCCAATTTAGCAGGTTACTGCTTCCTCTACATGATGTCAGCGACATGGACCAGGCATCTGGAGGAGATGGTGATGACTGTAGGGTATGGACTTGGATGAATTGACTGAGTAGATGTAGAGATGAGATAGAGAATTGGGGTCAAGAATGTCTTCACTGTTTTTTATTAGCATAGGTGCAGAACAGAATTGCTGACATTAATTTGGGAAAGATGGCAAGGAAGAGTGAAGGCAGAGGAGACCAAGGAGTCCAGTTTGTAACAGGCTAGATGTATATAATATGATAAACAATTTATTTGGTATATAAAACAGAGTTGTGGCGTGGTGAGCCTAACTCCTAGGAAAGAAATCCAAGGGTGTTAAAGCAATTTTGTATACAGGATAGAAATGATGTCTAAAGCCATGAACTAAAAACAAGGAAAATGAGATCTAATCAGAGAAAGAGGTTCAAGGTCTAAGCCCTTGGATAGTTCAATTCCAGAGATCAGAGAAAGGTGAGTGGTAGTCCCAAGGTGGGGTGCAAATCAGTCCTGGAAGTCAATAGGGAGAAAATGCTCCCAAGTCCTGGATGCTGATGGGGAGAAAATACTCCCAGGACAAGGAGTAGTCAAGCCTGTGTATGGGAAGAGCGAGTGTTGGAATACAGAGTGGCTTTAGCCAGATAGCAAGGGATTGTAGAGATTGTGCAGCACTAAGGCAGCTGGGTTTAAGACAGAAAAGGCCAACATGCTGAAGTAGCAGAGAGAGGGATAGGGTGGGAAACACTCAGCTGGGAAAATGGGTAGTGGCTTAGAAAAGTGCAAAAGAGTAGGTGAGGGGTTGCAAGGGTTATGGTTTGGGATTTGAGTTTTTGAGTTTACATCTGTTTCCATGACTGCACATTTTTTTTCTAGCCAACTTTGGCTGCAGGAAGAGGTATGTGGTCAGATTTGACCTGCAGTTGGATTGTTCAGGTGATAATAAAGTGAGAAGAGTCGGAAAAGATTATATATATATATATACACACACACACACACATATATATGTATATATGTTAATATACATGCATATATATAATCACCAACAATGAGAGAAGCTAAGTCGGAAAAGGAGAAAATAGAGGTTGAAGGGCAGTAAAATGGAAGCATAGTTTTCTTTGCAGATAGAATCTGATTATATTACCCAGCTGGCCTTGAACTCATAATCCTGACTCAGCTTCTCAAGTATCTGCGATTACAGATAAACAACACATATCTTTCTAGCTTCTCTAGTTTAGAGATACAGATTTGAAGGAATGCAAATTCTAAATTATCATAAGCAACCATGTGGGTGCTGGCAACTGAACTTGGGTCCTCTGTAAGAGCAGCAAATACTGTTTTTCTAATATTTTTATTATCATTATGTGTGTGTGTATGATGAGCATACATGAGTGTGGGTGTGCATGTGGAGGTAAAGGACAGCATTCAGGAGTTAGTTCTCTCTTTCCACTGTTACTTAGGTTCTACCTATTGAACTAGGGTTATTAGGCTTGTATACAGAGCTTTTTACCTGCTGATCCATCTTGTTAGCCCTATAGCAAGTTCAAACTCAGCCTGTAACCCTAGCTACCTAGGAAGCTGATGCAAGAAGATTACAAATTCAAGGCTCCACCTAAGCAATTTAGGAAGACCCTACAAAACAAAAGGTAAAAAGAAGGGTTGGAAACTGGCGATAGTGGTGCACGCCTTTAATCCCAGCACTCTGGAAGCAGAGGCAGGTGGATCTCTGTGAGTTTGAGGCCAGCCTGGTCTATAAAGTGAGTTCCAGCACAGTTTAGGGTTACACAGAGAAACCCTGTCACAAACAATCAAGAAGGATGAGGATATAGTTCAGTTCTGGAGGACTTGCCTAGCATGTACAAAGATTAGGCTCTCTTTAATCCCAGCACTTGGGAGGCAGAGGCAGGCAGATCTCTGAGTTCGAGGCCAGCCTAGTTTACAGAGTGAGTTCCAGGACAGCCAGGGATACACAGAGAAACCCTGTCTCGAAAAAACTAAAAGTAAATAACTAACTAACTAAATTAATTAATTAAAAAAGGATTAGGTTCAAAGTCTAGTAAATGCCTTCACATGTCCCCATACTTGGAATGAAAGGCATGGTCTTGGAATATATATATTTTGGGTTGTAACTTGGAGAATTAGTAGGTGACCTAATAAGGGGTTTCTTAAACTTCTACTTTTTTTTTTTTTTTTTTTTTTGAGGCAGGGTTTCTCTGTGTATCCCTGGCCGTCCTGGAACTAACTCTGTAGACCAGGCTGGCCTCAAACTCAGAAATCTGCCTGCCTCTGCCTCTGCCTCCTGAGTGCTGGGGTTAAAGGCATGTGCCACCACTGCCCAGCAAGCCTTCATGTTTTTTAATTATACTATTTGTTCTTTTTTGTTTTGTTTTGTTTTTTTGAGACAGGGTTTCTCTGAATAGCCCTGGCTGTCCTGGAATTCACTTTGTAGACCAGGCTGGCCTTGAACTCAGAAATCCACCTGCCTCTGCCTCCCAAGTGCTGGGATTAAAGGCATGTGCCACCACTCCCGGAAGTTGTTTTTTGTTTGTTTGTTTGTTTTTTAAGATTTATTTATTTATTACATGTAAGTACACTGTAGCTGTCTTCAGACACCCCAGAAGAGGCCGTCAGATCTTGTTACAGATGGTTGAGCCACCATGTAGTTGCTGGGATTTGAATTTAGGACCTTCGGAAGAGCAGTTGATGCTCTTAACAGCTGAGCCACCTCTCCAGTCCAAACTATTAGTTTTTTGTTTGTTTGTTTTTGGTTTTTCGAGACAGAGTTTCTCTGTATAGCTCTGGTTGTCCTGGAACTCACTTTGTAGACCAGGCTGGCCTCGAACTCAGAAATCCACCTGCCTCTGGAGTGCTGGGATTAAAGGCGTGAGCAACATTTTAAGAGCAGAAAACTTCCTATACAAATAAATAGAACTTCTTATATAAATACTAATTTCAGTTTTCTTAAGATTTTTTTTTCATTTAAACATTTCATGTGTTTGAATGTTTTACCTGAATGTCTGTTTTATACCACTCATGTGGCTGGTACCATCAAGAGGCCAAAGCTAGTGTCAGATTCCCTGGTACCTGAGGTATAGATGGTTGTGAGCTTCCATGTGGGTGCCGGGGGTCAAACTGAGATCTGATGGAAAAGCAGCCAGTGCTTTTAACTGATAAGCCATCTCTCTGCCCTAATTCTAGCTAATTTTAGCTTTTTTTCAGGCTTTCTGCTTGGTTGGATATAAGAGCATGTGCAAAGTGCACATGTTCAGAACCAAGGCTGCATGATGCAACATGGGCTGGCTGTGCCAGTAACCCCAGGTTTACTATGCACTGGATTTTGAATTAATTTTTGGCTGTGTGTTCAGGAACCTTTCACTGTTGCCTAACATTTTGCAACTACCACACTCAGTTACATAATCCCTATAAGAAGCTTTGGTCTAAGCTGCCAGTAGTGAGCTCTGAGAGTAATTACGGAGAAGCAGTGGCTGGTGTCTGATCTCCGCTCTGGGGGCCAGTAGACTTAAGAAGGAGCTCAGCCAGCCCTTTCCCAGGGCTGCAGGATGAGCAGGGTGACCAGAGAGATGGGTACTTTGATGGAATTTTTTATTTTTATTTTTTGTTTTGTTTTGTTTTTCAAGTTAGGGTTTCTCTGTATAGCCCTGGCTGTCCTGGAACTCACTTTGTAGACCAGGCTGGTCTCGAACTCAGAAATCCGCCTGCCTCTGCCTCCCAAGTGCTGGGATTAAAGGCATGTGCCACCAAGCCTGGCTCTTTGATGGAATTTAATAGTGCTATGGGGGCTGGTGAGATGGCTCAGTGGGTAAGAGCACCTGACTGCTCTTTCAAAGGTCTGGAGTTCAAACCCCAGCAACCACATGGTGGCTCACAACCATCCGTAACAAGATCTGACTGCCTCTTCTGGAGTGTCTGAAGACAGCTACAGTGTACTTACATATAATAAATAAATTAATTAATTAAAAAAAATAGTGCTATGGGCCAAGAGCACAGGGAGTGGGGCAGCTAAGGTACCTTATGGTCAAGAATGGTTTGATAATGGAAGGCTTTGAGTTGGAGCCTGAAGTATTGTGTTGAGGGGTTGGTAGTCTGGTATAGAAAAGCACACTATGTGTGGACACTCAGAAAAATCACAATTGAACTTCAGTGTAGTGACAGGCTTAGAACCAGTGTACTCAGGAGCTTTGTGAAGAGACCAGTGTATTTTCATTTATATTTGTGTTCTTGTGTTTAAACATTTGGGAAACTGGAAGTAGAAGGGCAGATGTGCTAAGAACTAAAGATGAAACACATTGGGCTTCTAATCTTGTTCTTCCCTACAGATAGAACTGGAAAGTCTTATTTAAATATTGTTGTGGATTTTCATTTGTTAATCTTCCATGATTAGTTTTTAAGCAGCCTATCCGACTGTTGCTCTGCCAAGCATTCAGATACACTTGTAAACACTACAAATTATCATCCTTATCCATTCTTACGTATAATAAAGGATAAGACATGATGTTATTAATGTTCAACATATATATTGAGACATGGTCTCTCTTTGTACTCCTGGCTATCTTGAAACTCACAGATGCCTGAGTCTGCCTCCGGAGTGCTGGGTCTAAAGGCATATGCCACTACACCCAACTAATGTTTAAATTTTTGGCATCTAGCCTTATCTGGTGCCAAGGAAAATTTCTGGAGGAAGTAATACTTAGGCAAAACCTGAATGAGAAGGTTGGTTTTAAAAGCAAGGGTAGGGTTAGGTGGGTAGGGGTCATTAATCTCAGATTTAGGAGGCAAGGGCAGGTGGATCTCTTGCTTCTGGCCAGCCAGACTACGTAGTGAGACTGTTTCAAAAATAAAATAAAATAAAATAAAATAAAATAAAATAAAATAAAATGGAATGACTGGTTCCTAATGAAATGATGGCAGGAGATGGGCAGGGTCTTTTAGGTACAGAAAGACACAGTGTGGGCCTGGAGCAACAGAAGAATCTGCACTGCAGTGGTTTCTGTTTTCATGGAGATTATGGGCTTCTTCCTAGGATTCTACTAAAGTACGAAGTTAGACTATTTTATTTGCTGTTGTAACCCTTACACCTATCAGAAATGTATATTTGTTATGCTTGGCACATGGTACACACTTGATAAAGATTTGCTGAATGAACGCATTACTATGAATCATAGATTATAAGTACATTCCCATATTCTTGAAAATAAAATGATAAATGTTGGTGCATGCCTGTAGCTTGAGCACACTTCAGACTAAGGGGGAATTGAAAATTCTAGGCCACTTTGTAATGTTTTCATTGCACAGTGAGATCATATCTCAAAAGCAAAACAAAAGAGAAAAACTGAACCCCTCTCAAAACCACTCCCTATATTGTATTAGAGAAATTATCTCAGGAAGTACAAAAGTAACTTGACAAGGAAAAAAATATTTATCAACTTTTGACATGCCTGAATGGTTGTTTTCTGCTAAGTGAGTATTAATCAGCTGGCAATTATGCTTTCCTCTTGGTCCAATTAGATTCTATTTCAATTTTCATTGTATAAGCATCTATTTTTACCAGGGACTCACGAATTCTTTGAAATGAAGCATTGAGACTTTAATATCTCTAACACTCAACATTATGGCTGCTAGCTGGTACCAAAAGCCTGTTGGAGGAATGTATTTACCCCCGATAATCAGCATTATTATTTTCATTAACAAAGAGTACCAGACTCGGGGCTGGAGAGATGGCTCAGTGGTTAAGAGTACCAAATGCTCTTCCGAAGGTCCTGAGTTCAAATCCCAGCAACCATATGGTGGCTTACAACCATCTGTAACAAGATCTGATGCCCTCTTCTGGAGTGTCTGAAGACAGCTATAGTGTACTTACATGTAATAAATCTTAAAAAAAAAATGAGTACCAGACTCTAAGTAAATTGTTGGAGGTGGTGTCTTATTTGCTGCTCAGCTGTTCTTGAACTCTGAGGTTCAAGCAATCTTTCTGTCTTAGGCTTTGAGTGGTTTGGATTACATACCAGCCACTGTATATAACTAATTTGACTCATTTTTTTAATGCACACATGTGATCATTGTCTATATGTCACCGATGATTAATATGCTTTAAATAACACAAAGGGGAAATCATCAATATGAGGGATATTTCATTTCACTTCTTTTAATTTTCTAGTGGTCAACTGACTGTGGGCCTACCAAATAGGTAATGTTAAACACACTTTACCTTCATGACTATTTTCCCTTATGAATGTTTATGTACAATGTGTGTGCCTGGTGCTTGTAGAGGTCAAAGGTGTAAGATATCCTAGAACTAGAGTTATGGATGGATGGTTATAAACCATCTTATGGATGCTTAGAATCAAACCTGGATTCTCTCTTCAGGAGCAAAAAGTGCTCTTAACTGCTAAGCCATTTCTTCAGCTTCTATTTTACTATTTTTTGTTATGATAATGGAGTCGAGAATGTGAGAAAGCCTTTTCTGATATTTAGGCCAAGTTTCTTTTTATTTTACTGCTTGAGTCTTTCTTTAGCCTATGAAGTAATTTTTATGTAATTAAAAACTGCATGAAAGAACTATTTGCTCTTTATGTTTGGCTTTTAAAATTTGACTTAACTATAATATACACAAAGAAACCCTTTGATCATGCCCATAAAACAGTTGGTAAAGCTTGTAAATACTGGATGCTCTTTTACACCAATCCTGTCCGGGTACTTGTTTTGGAAGGTGAAAGTTCATGATTTAGCATGGTCTAAGCATTCTGGAGGAAGAACTCTTGAAATGAACTTTAACATATTTTTTATTGTTTTTAGTGTGCCCTGTATCTTTGAGTGGGTATGTTCATGTGAATGCAAGTGTTGGGTAAGCCAGAGATGATAGATACTCCAAAACTAGAGTTATAGGTGGTTATGAGCAGTCTGATGTGGCTGAACTAGAGTGCTCTGCAAGATTAGTATCTCTTCAGACCTTTAAATAGCTTTAAAATATTTCTCATTAATTTGTTTTTCGAGAAAGGTTTTCCTCTGTGTAGCTTTGGTCTATAGAACTCCCTGTATAGACCAGGCTGGCCTGGAACTAACAGGGATCTGCCTGACTCTGCCTCCTGAGTGCTGGGATCAAAGGCCAAAGGCGTAGATTCTCACCACGCTCAGGTTTTATTTATTTTTTAAGGTTTCCTCATTCATTGACACAGTATCTCATTAACTCACATGTCCCATACTATTGTAAAATATGTAATAAACTTACAATAATTTATTCTTTTCTTCCTGAATTTTCTCTGAACCTTTGTGTGGTGCCAGGGATTATGGAGGCCCCTGTGTGTGCTAGAGGAGCGCTCAGCCACTGTACAGCCACAGCCCTGAACTCAAGTTAATTTCCTACCAAGAGCCTAATAATTCGACGCGGTTTAAATGGCTTTCAAGCTCTAAGCATAGTAATTAATCTGTGAACACTACATTTGTTAGGTAGCAATAAAAGACATGGCTTGCAATAAGCCATTTCTTCACCAACACATTTCTTATATTTGTTTGTGACGTGAGCTGTATGTAAAAATCGATGACACTCGCGTATTTTCAAATATACAAGCCAGGTTCCTGGGTCTTCTACTCCCCTTCTTTCGGGAATCCTTGGGACACTAACCCTAGGAGGATACCAAATAACTCTGTTTATTATTCGTTTGTTCCCTCCCCTTCCTTGTCAATCAAGTGACTGGTGACCTATTTTTCAGGGATGAACACCACTGGCCAGCGATACGGGGTCAGCACTTCCGTTCAGTATTTTCAACCTTTCCAGGAGAGGTCCCGGCAGAGGCGATGCGACCCTAACGCGGCCTGCTTCCGCGCACGTCATTTTGGCTATGACTGTGTAGACACTGCCTTTTCTCGTCGCAGATCAGACCGCAAATTTCCCTTTCCCACTCTGTGTCCGCGGGGGGCAGAGGTGGTCGGAGAAAACGGTCCCGAAGGTTCCCTCCCGCAACCAAAGAACACCACAGCTCGCGCTGCTCGGCACCCAGCGCCACGTCAGCCCGCGCTCGAGACGCCAGCGCGCCTGCGCGCGGAGAAAGGCGGAACATGCGCAAAGGCCTGCCTCCTACATCCGGGGCTCGGGCGGCGGCGCTGCCGCCGCGAGGGAATCACGTGGTTCCTTCCTTTCCGTCTCTGGCCGGCTGGGCGCGGGCATCTGCTGGCGAGGCGCGTGGAAGCTCGCGCTAGTTCCCCTCCGCCTTCTCTCCCGGTCCAGGCCACTAGGGAGTTCGCTGACGCCGGGTGAACTGAGCGTACCGTCAAGATGCCGGCCTATTTCCAGAGGCCGGAAAATGCCCTCAAGCGCGCCAACGGTGAGTAAGGCAGCGGGTCGCGCCGCGCAGGGCCGGCCCGAGGCCTGGGAGTTTCGAGGGCCTCCGCCTGCTGCCCGCAGCCCGGGCTGTGGAGGCCAGTGGTCACGGCCGCCGCCACCGGGCCGCGTCTGCGCACGGCCTCCCTACTCAAGCGGGCCGCGGCGGAAGGCGCGGATCAGGAACCGTCGCTCTGGTGTGTGTTGAGTGGCTGCCGCCCGAGGCTTGCGTCGCAGGGCCACGGCCCAGCGGGTCAGGACTCTCGGGTCTTGCGATTCTTCGCTACGATCGGCCTTCTGCTGGCTTTTCAAACCCGCGGGCTGCTTGGGAAGCCCCGCGCTCCCTGCCGCCATCTGGGAGTGCCGGGAGGAGGAAACATGGCTCCCTCCCGGGGACAATGCACGCGAGAACCTCCGCTCCACCTCCCGCCGGGGTCGGGAGCCGGCTAGTCTACCTTCACTCCACCTCTCGGGCACGTCTGGTTCCTGATCCCACGCGGAGGCCTTCTGGGTCAGGGTCTACTTCCCTCACTACTAGTTTGCACTTCAGGCCTCTGCTCCATTAACTTGTTTCCTGTGGTGTCCTCCCCCCCACCCCCCGAAATGATGAGGGTCATTTCGAAAGTATTTCGAATCCAGTAAAGTTAGTATTCTTTAGGGATTTAAAAATGATCTACCCAGACAAGCCCTAGAAAGAGTGATTTCCCCAAGGTCACTTGGGAGTGTCAGAAAACTAAGACCAAGGTCTCTTGATATCCAGATCAGCTTTTTGTTTTTTGTTTTTTTGTTTTTCCTCCACCGCAGAGCCACTGAGTGCTATTTCTATTTCCATACGTGTGCTTAATTAAGCCTAGTGCTTGCAGGAAAGACTTGCCCGGATCTCTGACATTGTGTCGTGGAAAACTCGTGTGCGCATATCTGATCTGACCTTTAAAAATTGCTTTTTATTTTTTAAAATAAAACCTGATAATTCAGTATTTGTGCCCTTTTCAACCCTTCCAGTCCAAACTGGAAAAATAAACCATGTATGTTGCAGGTTTTTGTTTGGCAAGCTTGTTAGAAGTGGAAGTTACATTTTGTGAAAAGGCCATTTGACTCAAAACTTATAATAAAAGAATACTGCTGATAATTTTCAGGAATGAAGATGTGTTGGTTACATACATTAATATTTTTTGTGGTTAGGAAGCAGTCTGGAGTAGAATAATAATGCACTGTGGGTCACCCAATACCTCTAGTACTAATCTATTATTGAAAATAGAACTAGCTAATTTAGGACTTTTAATGTTTTGAAACTTAGAATTGCATTGTGCTGTAGAAAATGGAATTGGATAGACTTACTAGGTATAGCTATTAATATATGTTTAAGTTGTAACATTTAGCAGCAGTTACCATAGTAGTCTAGTTAAAGCACTACAGTCTTTGGCCTACATACATACATAGTAACATGCTGACCTTATCTTTCTCCTGTTTGGAATCTTCATGTGAACTTGGTTAATATTACAATAAAGTTTTAAAGTAGAAAGGTTACATAATGTGTTCTAAATTTCTTTTCACAGTTTCTAAGTTGACTTGATTAATGATGAGTAAGCTGGGGAGAGTGTTAGCAAAGTAGACTAGGACTTTGTGGTACTGTGTGGCTAACTTGGGTCTTGGTGCATTTTCCCTAAGGCCCGTATTGACTTCTTGCTGCAGCCCCATTACAGTTTCCCAAGTAGCAAGTAGTGATGCCTTAGCTTCCCAGGGATTTGACAGGAGCAGATTGTCTATCACACGTGCGGCACTGTTTGTAGAACAAGTAGATGATAAAATGGGTTTTCACTTTTAAGAAAGGTTTACCTAAATGTTTTATCTGTAGCATTTTGTAGCCCCAGGGATATTTAGAGCTAATCTAGTGCATTATTTTAATAAATAAAATAGACCTTCAAGCCATTCTAATTGGTAATTTTGGGGTGGAAAAGTGTCAAAGCCTTTTACACTCAAACTCTACAACTCCTGCCTTAAAAGGTAAAACTGTTATGAAACCCCACAACTGAGTAGTAACGATATAGGTTGGATACTTAATCTGTTGAAGGAATTAGTGAAAAATGAAGGATTGATATGAACCTTTTCTTTATTGGTAGATACATGGTTTCAGTCATATACTCAGGAGAAACGCAGAGTGCTGTTTTTCTAATAATACATATAATTCTGGATTTCAGTTTATAGATCTTAATCTCGAAATCATCTAAGGGTTGAAATAATTCTTTCTAGCTGCTCTCACACAATTAGGTAATTTCAAGTCTCAGTTGTAAGTTAAGAGTAAGGACTCACAGCCATGATCATCATGAAGAGTTTGTTTCAATTTCAGTCTATTGTCTATATTTTCCCTCATATTTTTCTTCTGGGGGGGGTTAAGGTGTGTGCTGTCCCTGCCCCAGCTGTGCCCTAGAACTCAGTGATCTGTGTGCCTTCCAAGTGCTGAAGTTAAAGGCACACTCCATCACATCAAGCAAATGTTTGATATTCAAGTGAGCTTTTTGAAACTTTTAAAGCTAGATTTTTGGGCTTAGACTTTGGCCCATCGTTAAGAAAACAACTCTTAAATCTGTCATTAAAGGTTTATTTACTTTGCTTTTTTTTTTTTTTTTTTTTTTTTTGAGGCAGAGCCTTATTAGGTAGCCCAGGTTCTCAAATTTGATCTTACTGCTTCAGTCGATTCAACCACATCAAGCTTCTAAGCAAGAATTTAAAAGTGACAGTAAGAAATCACACATTGTGGGCAAAAACTCAGGTTTGATTGCCAGCACACACAGTGCCTTAAAACCAACTTAACTCCAGTTAAAAGGGGATCCATTCTCTTCTGACATCCAAAGGCATGCATGTGTGGTACATGTAAGCAAAAAACTCATACACATAAAGTAAAAAAAAAAAATCTAGTATTTTTTTTTGAAGTAAAGAAATCTCATGCCCATTTAAAAATTACACATTGGGAAAGTGGATTATTCTTATATTTCCAGTGTTTTGTATTTTATTTTTTCATGGGTTTAGTCCTTAGCTTTAACTTGATTTGTATTTCATATTGCAAACACTAGATAATAGCTTAAAGTTTAAATCCTTAGTGTAAAATTGGGGATTAGGTATGTCATTTTAATGTTGCTGTTACAATTTTTCTTTTAATTTTATGTTATGAATGCTTGTATGTATGTCTATCACTATATGCAAGTATTGCCCTCTTGGAGGTTAGAAGAGGGTATCAGGAACTATCCCCCTGGAACTCAAGATTCAGGCAGGAGTTATTGATGATGTGAACGTCCATGTAGGTGCTGGGAATAGAACCCAGGTCCTTGAAGAATAGCCAGTGTTCTAAATTGCTAAGCTATCCTGCTTTTACTGTTAAATGCATTTACTAATTTTTTTTTTTTTTTTTTGTGGATAGGGACTTTTGGTTAAATGCTTTGAAAAACACCTAAAGTAACATGGAAAACTAACCTTAGGCACACTTCCAGGAAGAGGGTAGTACTTAAAACAGGAAGGCATTTTTGTTCCAATATAGTAAGTAACTAGTTTTCTGTGTGTCACTTGGGCTTAGTAAGTTTTTCATGGGTAGCAGGTTGGCCCAAGCGAAAATAGTCTTTCCTCACACATAACATTGAGGAGTTTGTATTTGTTTGCATGTGAGTACTATTTGATATAAGGGGTAGGTGTAGGGTCAGGGTCATGTCTTGGCCTGGCACACTGGAGGCAAGCCCCTGGGTTTGGTCTCCAGCACTGGAGGACAAACCATTGTTGATATATATGATGAGTTAGAATATTTTGTAAAGATGTTTAGTAAGGTATGTTTGGTATGCTATGTTTTTTGGTTAGTAAGTAGTTTGGTATGTGATTTGTTCAGGTATAAACTTAGCATATGGGAGAATTGAAGCAATATTGTTTCACTGGAAGAACTGGGAAGCACCATTTCTGAAACCAGTCATTAAACCTGTAGATCTAGTTCACTTCTAAATAATAAACTTTTATAGGACTTTTTTTATAGGACTCATGTGTATGAGTGATTTGCTTGTGTGTGTGTTTATGCACCGTGTATGTCTGATGTCCACAGAGATCAGAAAGAGAGGGTATGAGAGTCCTGGGATGGTGGTGAGCCACAATGTGGGTACTGGAGGCAGAGCTTGGGTCCTCTGAAAGAGGAATAAAGTGCTCTTGGACCACCTCTCCAGCCTCAATTCTGTTAATTTAAAAAAAAGAAATGGTGCTGGAATTCAACCCAAGGTTTTTAACATGCTTGTTTTAAGCTAGAGCTTCTCCACTCAATTCAGGTTTATCTAGGGGGGAAAAAAAGAGAATTGTTTAAAATTATTATTAAGGGGGTGGTGGAGACAGGGTTTTATTGTGTAGACCAGGGTGGCTGACCTCACACTTAGGTTTGTCTGCCTGAGCCTCCCTGCTGGATTAAAGGGGTGGGCCACTACCTCTGGCTCCAAATGCATATGAGTACACTTTAGCTATCTCGAGATGTACAGAAGAGGTGGTTGTGAGCACCATATCATTGCTGGGAATTGCTAAGATTACAGGCATAAACTACCACTCTTGACTTAATTACTAAATTTAAAAGTAAATCTAACCAGTTGGCTAGATTAAATATTTTCTACTATTTGTACAAAGGGGGAAAAGGACAAAAGTATAAGATAGACATCTTTAATCAAGAGTCTCTTCTGTTGACTGATTGAAAAGGTGCTACATATGGCAGTTAGATTTGGAAATCTAGTTACTATACACAATGTTTTTTTTTTCCTTTTTTTTTAAAGAATTTTTATTTTATTTATATGTGTACACTGTAGCTGTCTTTAGACACACCAGAAGAGGGCATCAGATACCATTGAATTGAACTCTGGACCTCTGGAAGAGCAGTCAGTGCTCTTAACTGCTGGCCATCTCCCCGGCCCACACAATGATTTCATTCAAGCTCATAAAGTCGAAAGCTACTTTGTTCTGTAGTCTTTATTTTTTTTAAAACCTTAATTTATATTTTATAGGATAATTTTCAGTTTCACAGAATCATTCAAAGATAGCACAGTTTTCACCATATCCAGTTGTTTCCATTAATGAATGTATAAACTCTGTTATGTCTTTTACAAGTAAGGAGTCATCAACTGAACATCTATTTATTTATTTATTTATTTATTTATTTATTTATTTATTTATTTATTTATTGGTAGGGGTAGGATCTTAACTTTGTAGCCCTGGAACTCACTAAGTAGATCTGGCCAGCCTCCAACTCACAGACTTGCCTGTTTACTGTGTATCAGTTTCCCTGCTTTCCCTGTTATGCTTTACAATCCTATCCATATACCACATCACCTTTAGTTCATTGTCTTCATTGAGAAGTACTCTTACATTTTGTAGAATGTCCTTTATTTTAATCTACTTGTGTTATTGTAGCAAGATATCACATCCTGAGTACTTTACCAAAACCAAGAATATATTAATCTTATTTTTGATGGCTTAAAAAAAATCCATGATAAGGTAGCAGGTTCAGTATCTAGAGAGAACTTTGTTACTGTCTCGTAGGGGGAGATTAATAATGTTCCCTTGCCTGATAAGAGAGAACAAAAAGGAAGCTATCAAATATCTAGTACAGAAGCTACTTGTGTTTAGAGGTAGAACCCTTTGATCCAGTCACCTCTTTAAAGGCCAACTCCTAATGGTATTTAGTTAGGAAGTATGTGTCAATCCACAGTTTTGGAGGACACTTAAAACATTTAGACCACTGAATCTTTTGGTTTTTCGCGACAGGGTTTCTCTGTGTAGCCCTGGCTGTCCTGGAACTCACTTTGTAGACCAGAACTCAGAAATCTACCTACCTCTGCCTCCGGAGTGCTGGATTAAAGGCATGCGCCACCACGCCTGGCTCTAGACCACTGAATCTTAATCAATATTTCTCTTGATAATTGTTTGAAAAGTACTAGCTTTCTTTTTCCATCAAGTCACTGTTTGTCTGTATATCCCTGGTTATTCTGAAACTTTTTTTTGAAGGGTTTTGTTTAGTACTTCTGAAAAGAATTCATACACAAAGAGTTGAGACACAAAGCATCAGTTCAGCACTAATGAATCCACAAGATCAGGACTGGGGAAGCAGATTACCTAAACATTTTTAAAAACTGGAACCTACAAACAAAATAATATGATAAAGTCTCTATTAACACTTAGAATCATGAGGCTCTTGACATTTTTCTTGAGAGAGCTTCAGCCAGTTGTTCAAAGGTTCCTCATAGGTGTGGAAGAAAAAAGGAGATAGCCTTTACTGGTCCCCATATTGCTTAAAAGTATGCTCCCCACCACATGCTCATAGCTTCTTAATAAAGCAGGCCTGTAACCGCATCACCTGAAAGGAGATTGCAATCATCAGTAATGATGTTTCCTAACACCATCCTGTAAGGAACCCTATGTACCAGGTCTTCAGCTGAATCTAGGAACACTACACAGTGAGTTGTGAATCTGTGCTAAGCATATAAGAAAATGACTGACGGGCAAAAAAACTTTTAAATTAGGAACTCAATCCATTTGAAGTCACAGTCACATATAGAGTGCATCCTAGAAAGAGGGGTGAGACAGCTTCCACCCACCTTCATGAATGAGTGAAAGTCATTTTTTTAGACCAGGCTGGTTTTGAACTAAGAGATACATTTGCCTATGCCTCCCAAGTGCTAGGACTGAAGGCATGTGCCACTCACCAACCAGCAAAGTTAATTTAAAAAATTTCTGGGGCTAGGTACTTGGTTCAGTAGTTAAAAATACTTGCTACTCTTTAGGACTATAGTTCTGTAACTCTTAGTTCCAAGGGTCCAACACTCATGGAGCACAAAACACACACATGAACATAAGATAAAATTAGTAAGTCTTTAAAAAGACAGGTTTTAAAAAAACTTTTTACCATACTTCACCATGAACTTTTTCTTTTCTTTCTGTGTAGCTCTAGTTCTCCCAAGTCTCTGTAGATGGAGTTGGTTCCAAATTTAGAGTTATACCTGCTTCTGCTTCTGGAGTGCTAGGATTAAAGGTGTATGTGATGCTAAGTCCAGAAGCTCCCTTTTAAAAGTTTATTTTTGTGTTGTGCTACATGAAGAGACCCTGGTTTGACCCCTCCACTCAAAAGAAAAGGGGTGTGCATGCATGCTGTGTGAAATGTTTGAAAGAGGCCAGGAAAAGGCATTGTATCCCCCTGGAACCGAAAGTTAACAGGCAGTTAAGCTGCTTGATTGTGGGCGCTAGGACTTGGATAATTGAGCCATCTTCTCCAGATTCATGAACACCCTCTCTTTTTTTTTTTAGTTTGTCTTTTTTTGGTATGTGTACATGTGACTATTTACATGCTAGGGGTGGATGGACTGTCACAGCTTCAAACTCACAGCTATATTCAAACAAAATCTTAGCAAGCTATTTTGTAGATGGTTGTAAAAATTTTTATGGAAACATAGGTAAGGAAATACCTATGTTAGACATACCAACTGACAAAGTTGGAGCACTTACTATGCAGTTGTAACACTTGTAACACTTCACTAAATTCCTTGAAAATGGATGAAATGCAAGTTTCTGAAATAAATACATTTAAATGTAGTCAACTAGTCTTAAAGTAGATAGTGTAGACAATCTACTTTCATCATAAAATAATATATCAGAAATTTAATCAGCTACAGAGTGATGCAGTCATACTTGAACTTTTATTTACTATGGGAGAATCTCCCATCCATGATTTCAGTTTCTGGAATTTTAAAATCACCGAGTCCCTCTACATAAACACAATATTTTCAGGTCATCATTGTACATTGAAAAAAGTTAGGAACTAGTCAGAAAATTAAAGCAAACAGTAAAGACGCAGAGATTTTAAAAGTTCTTTTACATTAACTTATTTGTGGAAATGACAGGGCATGCACAATCTTCTGTGTGCATATGGAAGCCAGGGGACAATTTTTAAGAGTGGGTTCTCCTGCTAACATGGGTTTCGGAGATAAAACTCAGGATCAGGCTTGGCAGCAAGGACCTTTACCTCTTGATTGAGTCATTTTCCTTTGTCGGTCATTTAGATTTTTATATAGAATGTACAGCTAATTTTAATTCGTTTTTCTTTTTCCCCCCAGAATTTCTTGAGGTTGGCAAAAAGCAGCCTGCCCTGGATGTTCTTTATGATGTAATGAAAAGTAAGAAGCACAGAACATGGCAGAAGATACATGAGCCAATTATGCTGAAATACTTGGAACTGTGTGTGGATCTTCGTAAGAGCCACTTGGCTAAGGAAGGGTTATATCAATATAAGAACATATGCCAACAGGTACAGAGTTTGTTTTTCAAGTGCTTTTAGTACTTTCAGAGGAATTTACCTTTTAAATTATGTTATCAAGATTTGCTTCTTACCTTTTTCTTTTCTTTTTCTTTTTTGTTTATTGGAGAAAAATAAATTCATTATCCTTCTTGTAGGTAAACATTAAATCTTTAGAAGATGTTGTTAGGGCATATTTGAAATTAGCAGAGGAAAAAACAGAAGCTGCTAAAGAAGAGTCCCAACAAATGGTGTTAGATATAGAAGATCTGGATAATATTCAGACTCCTGAGAGGTATGTGAGTTAAAACCCTTAGTAAATACTTTTATAGTTAGCATAATGTTTCTGTTCATAGTGCACTTGTCCCTTGCCCCCTTTGAAGGTAGATGATTTTGGGGGGGGGGAACTGCTTATCTTTAAAGTCTAAAGTTTATGTACTTCAGGAACCATGTAAGCAATATTTGAAATTTATTCCTTGGAGTGGAACATGCATTAAAATTTAGACAATTATAATATAGATTAAGAATTTTGGTACAGATGATAAGGGGCAGCTTGATAGTATATATGAGATTCTGAATGTGGTCATTGTTGGTTTGGAATTCCTGATCACAGCAAAGTAGGAAATGATATAAAATAGTTTTCAATGCATTTTTCTTTGTAGTGTTCTCTTAAGTGCAGTAAGTGGGGAAGATACTCAGGATCGTACTGACAGATTGCTACTGACTCCCTGGGTCAAGTTCCTGTGGGAATCATACAGGCAGTGTTTGGACCTTCTTCGAAACAATTCTAGAGTAGAGCGCCTTTACCATGATATCGCCCAACAAGGTAAAATGACAGTGTAAAATATAAATAAACTGATTTGAAAAGTTGACTTTAGAATTTTGTAGAGTAACTTTCAGTTCTCTATACCATTTAAAAATAGAACTAGTTTTATCCTTAGTAAAATGAGATTGACATTTATTAGATAAGTAGCTGAAGAAGATAATTTGTCTTTACAGTTAATATTTTCCATATGAAATTCCTCTGACTTTTGAAACCCTTTTCTGCTTTTAAAGTTAGCACACAGTAGTAGGCTTCATTATGGTATTTTTATGTTATAATTCATTACTGATCATCACCCCCCCCCCCCATTGTCAACTCCTTACTTTCTCTGTGTTGGCCCTGTCTGTCTCCCCACCAAATACCAGATATTCCTTCCTCTTGGTTCCATGTTATATGTATTGTATGTTCCCCTCATCCCCAATTTCTTACCTCTTCATTTTTTGGGTAGCCTTACATACTTGGAATTATTTTAGGGGAAGACATGCTTCTCTGTAAGTCCTCGCTATCTTGGCATTCACTTTAGACCAGGGTGGCCTTGATATCAAAAATCTGTCTCTTTCTGCTTTCTGGGTGTTGGGATTAAAGGCAAGCACCAATATGCCCACTGTATTTGTTTTTTTCCTTTTTGTTCTTACATAGTAGTACTTTGATCACTTCCTACTTTGTTGCCTCTCAGCATACACTTATCTCTAAAGGACTAGATTGAAGTAAATCTTTCTTTTTAAAGATTTACTTATTTGAGGTATGAGTACATTGTAGCTGTCTTCAGACACACCAGAAGAGGGCATCAGATCTCATTCTCATAGTGGTTGTGAGCCACTATGTGGTTGCTGGGAATTGAAGTCAGGACCCTGTAAGAGTAGTCAGTATTCTTGATAGCATTCTTTGCTCCAGTGAAAATAGGCTTGTAACTGAGTGACTTGACTTTTTTTTTCTTCCTGTTTTTTATACTTACAAGCTTGCATTGCTAGTCTTAAGAGATGATTACTCTCTTAATTTGTTTCTTTTGTCTTTCTGTCTTGTTTTCCTATGTAGTTTAGGCTTGGTTGGTCTTAATCTCTAACCCTGTGCTGAGGATTACAGGCACACATCACACTTGGCTCATAATTTCTTTATGTGTTGGTACTTTCAACTAAGACTGTTTTAGTAGGAATATTGGAACCTCTATTTATGTGTATGCCATTTGTGAATATTCATGTCCTCAAGCAAACTTGGGCCTTTTCTGATTTGATAAAAATACTGAGTTGAGGTTAAATCAAATTGCTTGTTTTAGATTTTTTGAATTAGAAATACTGTTTGTACATTATGTAGGTTCTTTGTATTTCAGCCTACAAGTTTTTGTTCTTTAGGTCTTTAAAGGTGAGTTCTAAGTTTATTTGTTTTGAATTAATTTAATTTTTTGTGTGAGGGTGTTTTGATTGTATGTCTGTACCGTGTGCATGCCTGGTGTCTGCAGAGGCCAGAGATGACACTGGGAAGCCTGGAACTAGAATTACAGTGGGTGCTGAGAATCTAGCCTTGGTCCTCTGGAGTAGGCAGATCTCTCCTGTCTTTTCTAAATTTAAATTCCATTCATCTCCTATTTGTAAATTACTAGAATTTATTTTGGGCTAGAACTGATGACCATGTCTTGGTTTGCTTTGTATTCAGAGTTGTGTTATAGGTAGTACATGGAGGGAGTTAATGGTGAGTATAGTTAATTTTGTTAAAGTTGATCTTAATATGTGACAGATAAAACTTACTCAGATATTTAAGTTGACAAAAAATATCTAATTCTTGTTTGACAATTATGCTTACAGCTTTCAAATTCTGCCTCCAGTATACTCGGAAGGCTGAGTTCCGCAAGCTATGTGACAACTTGCGAATGCACTTATCCCAGATTCAGCGCCACCATAACCAAAGCACAGCAATTAATCTTAATAATCCAGAGAGCCAGTCTATGCATTTGGAAACCAGACTTGTTCAGTTGGACAGTGCTATCAGCATGGAATTATGGCAGGCAAGTTTAACTATTAGCTTAGTATCACATCACTGCTTTCCTCCTCTTAAGTACTAGTATTACTGGTTAATTTCAGGAAGTAACCTGAGAATTTAAGATTGTTTAATAGAGCAAGAAGATCTCTAAACAGGAAGTTCATATCTCAGTTCTTAATTGCTTGCAAGATGGGGGCCAAATCATGTAATCATCTTATGAAAAAAACCAAAAACCTCCATTATGACTGATATAATGTTGTTCTATGACTGGTACCTTTCTATGCACTGCTGGTGAGTTGATGATAGACATGGGGGAACATTGCAAAGTGCTTTTGTCCTCCCACCCCATTTTGTTTGGTTTTGGTATGGGAGGTTTGGTTTGTGCTTATGCATGCCTCTCTGTGCTGGGTACCAAACCCAGGGCATGTGCAATGCCGCTGATTACAACTAAAGACAACTAGCAGTTTCCTTACAATTTTGTGTTTAATCTAATGATACATTTGTTGGTGATGAAAAATTTAAACCACGCATGTCCTTTTCTGTGTCTGGAGAAGCGCTGCTTGAGCTGCTTGAGCATCATACATGTATCATGTAAGCTGCATTTAGAGATGGCAGTGATACTGAAAAGCTCCTTCCTCCTTAGGATAGTTCCTCAACATTTTGTTGTTTTATAACTTAAAGGCTTTTATATTTAATATAAAGTCAATTAATGGGCCAAGTGAAAATTGGTTTAATTTTTCTGCTCTTATCCATAGTCATTTTTTTTTTTTTTTAAATAGGGACACCCATCTTAAATTACTTGTAGAGGACAATTAAACATTATTAGGAAAAATGGATAAGCTTAAAGAAATGCTCATCGATTGGGCCATCACTCACAGATCTGGATTCTTTTATTATTATTATTATTTATTCTTTCATTTATTTCATGACCACAATTTCCCCTTACTCCTCTATATCACCTGTATTCTATTGTGTCTAATTGTCCCAAGTAGTATGCTAATAAGCAAATATTTTCTTACTGTGCTATAGTTACACTATTATCTAAATTGTTTATAAATATTTCAACATAGCATTTTTATAGTTATTACGATCTCTCTCATCAGACATTTTGGAAAAAAAAAGCCATGTTTGGCATTTTTGATTTGTGTTATTATTTATAATGTTTTAGTTTTGAACGAGATTTGCATTTCATTTTTAAATAAAGTGATTAATTTGTTTAATTCCTAAAATTTTAGGAAGCCTTCAAAGCTGTGGAAGATATTCATGGACTATTTTCCTTGTCTAAGAAACCACCTAAGCCTCAGTTGATGGCAAATTACTATAACAAAGTTTCAACAGTGTTTTGGAAATCTGGAAATGCTTTGTTCCATGCATCTACACTTCATCGTCTTTATCATCTGTCTAGAGAAATGAGAAAGAATCTTACACAAGAAGAGATGCAAAGGTAAGAATGTTACAGTTGGATGGTAGTGAGGTTAAACTAAATGGTAGTATGGTAGTATAGACATTTTAAATTGACCAAATCCTGCTATGGCTTAGTAGGATGCTTATCACTATTCCTAGACTCTACTCTTTTAGGGGCCAGGAAGACTCTAGTTGTCTCTACCAAGTGTTTCCATTGTTCTCCTTGGAGAATTGGGCCATCTTCTATTCTTAGAGAAAGTTGGATATTTGGGTAATTCCATTAAGTTTTTTCTTCCTAATTATAAAACATATAAACCCATTGTAAGTTGAAAAAATGTTAAGTAATGTGTTACACTTAGCTTCTATTAACAGTGTAGTATACTGGGTGGGTGGGAGAGGTTCTGTTTACTCTTGATTACATGGCTAAGAACTGTGGCTCATTCATTAATTGATGATGGTACATAATTTTTTAAAGAATACTACAATTTATATCACTAGCCTGGGAAAAGGTAAAAATAAAATTTTTTTGGTACCATGGTAAAATAGTTTATATTTTGTGTTTTTATTTGTTTTATTTTGGTTTTTGCTTTTTGAGATGGCTTTTCTCTGTAGCCTTGGCTATCCTAGAACCTGATCTATAGAACAGGAGGTTGGTCTTAAAACTCACAGAGATCTGCCTGCCTCTGCCTCCTGAGTGCTGGGATGAAAGGTGTGCACCACCACTACCTGCCCTCCCACCCCCCAATTTTTTTATAACATGAATCATAAAATGGGGACTATTTGGGAGCTAGGCATGAAACAGCTTTCCACAAATGCTTTAATACTGTTCAGACATTTACTTCTGGGCACTGAAACTTGTGCTGCTTAGCATTCTATAGTGCTGACTTTTTGTGTTTCAGGGAAATGAAAATTTAGCTTTTCTCTCCCTTTCTATTCTCTGTCATAATTGTGTTTACTTAAAGTCTATTTTCTTAGTTTCTAAAGATACCTTTAGTTAGTTATTTTAGTAAGGAAGTGTTTCTTTACTGCTGTTGGACCACATTCAATGTTGATGAGATTGAGTCTGTAAGGATTCATTTCCTCCAAGTTCAGTTTTCATGATATGCTATATATAATCTGGTATACATAAGTAAAGAAAAGCACATTTATGGTCTCAACAAACAAAATTTTGTTCACCACAGAATGTCTACTAGAGTCCTTTTGGCGACTCTTTCCATTCCTATTACTCCTGAGCGAACTGATATTGCTCGACTTTTGGATATGGATGGTATTATAGTTGAGAAGCAGCGACGCCTTGCCACATTGCTAGGTCTTCAAGCCCCACCCACACGAATCGGCCTAATTAATGATATGGTTAGTATAAGTTCTAAGTATCTTTTTGTAGAGTAAACTTTTTGTGGAAAGTTTTAATTCATTGTCAGGCTTCTGCTGTGTGAACAGGGTTAGGGTTAGGGTTGAAATGGGTACATTGCTCATTTGAGGCAATTGGTTAAAGCAGTGGTTCATTGGGTATATGGTGAATCAAGTACTTAGTATTTTCATGATACTGATTCAGATTCTAGTGAACATCAATGTGCTAGTAGTCTGGAATAAGTCAGTGGTTGTATTTGCATGTAATCTACATAAAATCATATAAAATTGAAATTATCTCCAGATCACTTAGAATACTCATAAATCATTTGCCATGATTAGGTGACAGTGACAAGAAAAAGACATTTAAGACAGCTGCAGTTATTTTCTTGAGTATTATTTAAATATGATTGATTGACTGAATGTATGTAGAGCCTGATGATAAGACCAGAGCTGTTAGATGAACATGTTCCTGTCCTGTTAATTGACATTGAGCTTTTTAAATTTTTCTCTAAGAAGAATAGTGCTGTCCTGATGATTTTGTGATACTTGTATAGCATTTTACTTTTTGGTTTATTCTATTTTCAAGTTTTTTGGTGTTTTTGGAGGGGGGGGCTGCTAATTATAAATAGAAACAATATGGGTATTGCATTTGGGTATTTGTTGAGTTTTCCAGGGAATTACTAGATAATCTAGTTTTAATTTATAGTCAGTTCAGATTCCCAGTTGGGAGATTTCCTTTAGCAGTTAAACTTTTTACTTTCTTACTACAGGTCAGGTTCAGTGTGCTACAGTATGTTGTCCCAGAAGTGAAAGACCTTTACAACTGGTTGGAGGTGGAATTCAACCCACTAAAACTCTGTGAGAGAGTTACAAAGGTAGGCTTTGGGATAGGCATTTTTTGCTCTTTACTAGATGGCTGTCATAATTGCAGTTGAGCATTGTACTTGTGTAAAGAACATTGTCATTGTTCCCCTATGTGTTGAGGATGGCACATTTTATTTTTTCATATCAAGAGAAAAGATATTTCTGATGCTAAACAAAGTTTGGGAGGTAAATTAGCAGCATGACTACTTTAGCCACTTCTGTCAGTTACTTTCAGACAAGAATTGATAGTGTTGTTGGATGAATTTTATATGTTTATATATGTTTTGTATAAAGAAATTAAAAAAATGTGAACTGTCCTTGTGTCTGCTGCATATGAACTTTTTTTTTTCCAACTTAATTGATTTTATAGGTATTAAATTGGGTTAGGGAACAACCTGAAAAAGAACCAGAATTGCAACAATATGTACCACAACTCCAGAACAATACCATACTCCGCCTTCTGCAACAGGTAAAAGCAAATGATTTATGGAGAAGCTGAGATTTGTGCCCTTGACTTTGTATGTATCATGTAGTATATATACATACTCGTTTTGTATATGTGCACGCAAGTATATGGAGACTAGATGTGGATATTGGTTGTCTTTACTATCTTCTATTTTGAGGTCTCTGTCACTGAATCTGCTGCTCACAAATTAGCTAAACTGGTTGGTTCTGGGAATCCTCTGTCATCCATAGCCACGTGACTCTTTATTTTGATGACATGACTGAAAAAAAATTTAGATTTAACAAGTGAAAGCTTCCCAAGTTCCACTCCTGCCCAATTCTCTGTATTTGTAATTTTAAAGCAGAGTCATTGACTTAACCACTTCTTCCCTCCTAATTTTCTTCCCTTGCCAGTTTTCATTTGGAATGGGTTACTGCTCCCCTGAGTCCTGAGATTAAAGGTGTGCATCACTATGCCTAGACCTGAGTTTTCTTTGTTAATATAGGGCGACCTACAGGATTTTTTTATAGTCTGAAAGATCCATAGTGTACTTGCTCAGATAATAGTAATGAAAACACCTCTTTCCAGTGCCACTGGAGCTCCTTTTTGGGGTTTCTCATTAGAAATTGTTACAGCATCGAATATATAACAGGCCCATGCCTTTGTATAATGAGTGGGACTTCTGTAATATGTGGAATTAGTGACATAGTTTATATAATAGACTTTAGCAGTATATTACAAGAACATCTTACAGTTTGCTCACACTAGCTATTAGTGTTTTCATCATTTTAGGCCAGTGTCATGACTATGGTTAAGTGATGCGGTTTATTGGTGAAATAAGTGCTTTGTTTATGTTTGCACATTTCATTGACCTGCTTTCTTTTGAAAATGTGAGCAGTGTTATTTCTTATGTGCTATACAAATAGTTGAAGGTTAATTAGCAGAGTAACTGAATATAGTAATTCTGCCAGTCTCCTTCAGACAAAAAGAATTAGAAATATTTGTATTGGGGTAAGTAGCAGGACTTTGTCTATGAATGTGACCATTAGGTTTTTTCATTTATGAAATTGGGAATTCAGAACATAGATATGTATAATGTGTTCATAGCATATGGTTTGGAACCTGGGCTTGAAACCCAAGTTCCAGTAGTCTTCTGCTGGGCTGAATTGTATGAACTTCAGTTTTCCCCTTTTTGAACAATGGGCATAATTTCTGCTTCCTGTAGCTATCATGAAATTTTACAGAAAATGTGTGATTAAGTAGTAGCTGTTGTTATTAACCCTGTGTTTTTTTGTGCAGGTGGCACAGATTTATCAGAGCATTGAGTTTTCTCGTTTGACTTCTCTGGTTCCTTTTGTTGATGCTTTCCAACTGGAACGGGCCATAGTAGATGCAGCCAGGCACTGTGACCTGCAGGTATGTGTTATAAGGAGCATTGGCAGGTTAGTAGGTCTTTGAGAACTAGAAAGACACAACTCTTTGGTTTCTTTGTTTTTGGTATAATGGTACCTTTTAAAAACTCTATTGAGCAGACTTTCATTACTTTTCTATTAACTTTGGCTTGATAATTTTCTCATTCAGTTGTAATATATGCTTGGTTATTTATAATTTAATTTTTTTAAAGGTACGTATTGACCATACTTCCCGGACTCTGAGTTTTGGATCAGATTTGAATTATGCAACTCGAGAAGATGCCCCAGTTGGCCCTCATCTGCAGAGCATGCCTTCAGAGCAGATAAGAAACCAGCTCACGGCCATGTCCTCAGTGCTTGCCAAAGCACTTGAAGTCATCAGACCTGCTCACATTCTGGTGTGTGTCTTGAAGAGAGATGAGCTATAAAAGTTTTGAAGGACTTTATTATCTTTCACAATACGGTTAGAGATGAAATCTGCAGAAGGGATTTTATGATTTCCTGTTCGCTGGTTGTTGAGATGCTTCTGTCAAACAAGCCATGGAACTGCCTTTAAATATGTCTCATGGTTCTATAGTAATAATCGGCTGTGGCCCAGTTGTTGAGGTGATTGGGTTCTTGTTTAGTTATTATTGGTGAGCTCTGTTTATATTTTTTTTATTTGACAGAATACATTTGGTGCCAAGAACAATAAATGATGTCTTAGGTTGTGTCATTGTTAAAGACTGAAAGTACCACAGTAGTTTGTACTAGAACATTATCTAAATACATATTCATTGAAAGCCAGTGTTTCACAATTATTTTTACTATTGCTATCTAATACTGGGATATATGATCATTGTAAATGCATTTTTTTTTTCTGAAGCAAGAGAAAGAAGAACAGCATCAATTGGCAGTTAATGCATATCTTAAAAATTCAAGAAAAGAGCACCAGAGGATCCTGGCTCGGAGACAGACAATTGAGGAAAGAAAAGAGCGTCTTGAGAGTCTGAATATTCAACGTGAGAAGGAAGAACTCGAGCAGAGGGAAGCTGAACTCCAGAAAGTACGAAAGGCTGAAGAAGAAAGGCTGCGCCAAGAGGCAAAGGAGCGAGAGAAGGAACGAATCCTTCAAGAACACGAGCAAATCAAGAAGAAAACTGTTCGGGAGCGGTTAGAGCAGATCAAGAAGACAGAGCTGGGCGCCAAAGCATTTAAAGATATTGACATTGAAGTATGTAGTTTCTTTACTCTTGAGCTCCCATTTGGTTAATTTTGGCATTTTTCCTGACTGAGTACCCATTTAAGTAGAATTTAATTCTAGAAAGCAGCTGATTATTAATTATATTTGTATTTAATTTGTGACTTGGAGAAGGTGGCTTAATGGGTAAGAACATGTACTGCTTTTTCTAGAAGACCCAACCGAATTTAGTTTCCAGTGCCCATATCAGATAGCTTACAGGCATCTGTACTCAAGTGCACATACACTCTTCCCCATAATTAAAATCTTCTAAAAGTATTTAAATCTTCAAATCTTCTAAAAAGTTTTTTGAGCCAGGAATTGTGGCACACATCTTTAATCCTAGCACTCAGGGAGGCAGAGGCAGGTAAATTTCTGAGTTCAAGGCCAGCTTGGTCTACATAGTGGATTTGGGATAGCCAGGGCTCTGTAGAGAGAAGTTCTGACACAACGAAGTAAGTACAATTTTGCCTTTGTGTTGCCATCAGGACCTTGAAGAACTGGATCCAGATTTTATTATGGCCAAACAGGTTGAACAACTGGAGAAAGAAAAGAAGGAACTTCAGGAACGCCTGAAGAATCAAGAAAAGAAGGTAATGAGAGGGTTGATTGATGGGTTTTAAATAAGGTCTCCAAACTGGACTTAAACTGCTTTGCAGCTGAGATTGCCCTTGAATTCTTGATCCTCCTGCCTAGTGGCATTGTTAATCTTTTCATATAACTTAAAAAGAATCTATTTTGGCCAGGTGGTATTTGTGCATTCCTTTAATCCTCCACTTGGGAATCAGTGGCAGGCTGATCTCTGAGTTTAAGTTCATTTTGGTCTTTAGAGGAAGTTCCAGGGCAGACAGTATATAGTCCTGTGTCAAAAAACAAAACAAAAAAGGGGGTTGTTTTGTAACACTGCATTTGTTTCTATCCCATTCAGATTGACTATTTTGAGAGAGCTAAGCGTTTGGAAGAAATTCCTTTAATAAAGAGTGCTTATGAGGAACAAAGGGTTAAAGACATGGACCTGTGGGAACAGCAAGAAGAAGAAAGAGTAAGCTTTTCATTTCATTGTGGTATCATAGATCATAAGCTAAGTTATAAGTCAGCCAGGAAAAGTTTTTAAATTCTTTTGCTAGATGTAATGTTTTAATGACTGCTTAATGGAAAAAGAAAGGTTCAAAGTAGAGGTTTAATAAGAAACTATTAATTACAGCCTTATGTGTACACAAATGAGAGAAAGGTCATATTTGTGGGGCCCTGGGCATCTGAAGTTTCAGGGTCTACCATCTGGAGACTTAGGATTATATTGTTAATTCTTACTGTTTTTTAAAGGATAAGTTAGGATTTTGTGATAATTCTCCTTAGGCATACGTATTTAAGCAGAAATAGAAAACACTTGGGACAGTATGGACTTGTATAGGACTTCCATTAGGGATCTGTTGGGATGTTCTGTTTTCACTGCAAAATACAGGGGAAGGAGAAGCTTCTCAGTGTAAGGAAGGTGAGCATCTTCCTGGAGTGATGCTTTGGAGATTACCTAGTGCTGTGTACTTTCAGATCACTACAATGCAGCTAGAACGAGAAAAAGCTCTGGAGCATAAGAATAGGATGTCACGAATGTTGGAAGACAGAGATCTATTTGTGATGCGCCTCAAAGCTGCCCGGCAGTCTGTCTACGAGGTAAGCTCACTATGGGGTCTTTTTTTGTTTGTTTTGTTTAGGGAAAAGTTTAATTTGTGAACTTCTAGTTTTCTTTTGAGGATTTTCCCTTAACACAGGTTAAAGGTTAACAGGTAATTACTCAGTATTTGTATAGATGAGTTGGGAGATATTTTAATCTTTTCAAGTGTTTCAAAGATGAAAGTTTATTCTTTTTGATCTTTTTGAAGTGTGGGATTTTGGGGGCAGTGCAGGATGGAATTTCAGGCCTACCAGATAGCTACCTCTAGAGTCTTTTTTTTTTCCCTAAGTTTTTTTTCTTTTTTAAAGATTTATTTATTATTATATGTAAGTGCATTGTAACTGTCTTCAGACACACCAGAAGAGGTGGTTAAATATCATTACAGATGGTTGTGAGCCACCGTGTGGTTGCTGGGATTTGAACTCAGGACATTCGGGAGAATAGTCAATGCTTTTAACTGCCGAGCAATCTCTCCAGCCCTTTTCCTAAGTTTTATTTTTTACTATTTGATTCATAAGTAAATTAGATCACGGCCAGGCATCTAGGTACATTATCTTAATAATAGCACTTGGGAGTCATAGGCAGGCAGATCTGAGTTGTGGGTCAGCCTGGTCTTTGTAGTGAGTTCTAAAAAAGAAATGAGCTATATCGAAGATAGTTTGTTGTTAAAAGTTCTGAGTCAGTTTCTTTATTATAAGTAAAATGTGACTTTTTTTGAGGTAGGGGGTGGAACTGGGAGTTGAAACTACCCACCTCACATGTGCCAGGCAAGCACTCAGCTCTCAGTGATACTAGTCCAGTGTGTAGATAATACTAATAATTCAAAATTTAACAAATATGACACAGTATTTCTTAACCCATTAAGAGATTCTGCTTTTGTATTGATTTGGTGGCCACTTTCTGTGATTTTCAGATTGCATGAACTTCCAAGTGTAAAACTGTTATTCATGTTTATCTTAAAAAATGGCCTGTGGGGTAACTGTTGAATTTGCAGGAAAAACTGAAACAGTTTGAAGAGCGCTTAGCAGAAGAAAGGCATAGTCGCCTAGAAGATCGGAAAAGGCAGCGGAAAGAAGAACGCAAAATAACTTATTACAGAGAAAAGGAAGAAGAAGAGCAGAGGAGGGCAGAGGAGCAGATGCTCAAAGGTAACTATGGTAACCATTAAACTGCATAGGTGTGGGTACCATGTTTCACAATCTTATTTAGAAAACCAAGGGATCAGATAGCGCAGTGCTTTGAATATGTTGGTGCTGCTTCCTCTATCAATCTATAGCTACATATTTTTATACTTTTCCTGTTGGTGGTTTAGAACCTGTGTCATTAATGATAATTACATATGTGGTTCTACACCTGGAACCCTATATATTCGGTTGAATTTGTTCTAGTGTGGTTTCTGTTGCTGCAATAAAACACTGACCAAAAGCACCTTGGGGGATAAAGAGGTTTATTTGGATTCTATATCATGGTCCATCATTGAGGGAAGCCAGAGTTTCTGCCAGGGGGCTCAAGGTACTGAAACAAAGACCACAGAAGAAAGCTGCTTCCTTGATAAGTCCCTCTGACTTGCTCAGTTACCTTTCTTACACAGCCTAGGCACATCTGCCCAAGGATGGTTTTGCCCACAGCAATCAGCAGTCAAGTCATGCCTATAGGCCAGTCTGATAGAGACAGTTCCTAGGTTGATATTCTTCCCTCCCAATTTTGCCTAGATTTGTGTGACTGAACAAAAGCACAATTAGTGTGTAGGGCCATCCTAATCATGGTGGACTACTTGTGGGTTTTTTTTCTTAGGGGCACTGGGGCTCTTGTTTGTTTTTTTGAATCTTAATCACTATTTGTTGATTCCCATCTACTTTAAATTTAAGTTTTTCTAAATTATTGGGTATGTATGATGTGTAGAAGAGGCTAACTTTGAAGAATCAGGTGTTTTTTCATTTTTATATAGGTTCTGAGGATTAAATACATAGATTATGTGTAAATGCTGGTCACATTGCTGGTCATGTTTTAATATTATTACCTTCTAAAACGAGTGCATCTCTGCTTTATACTAGAAAAGCAACTCTGATGATAGGAGTATGGGTGGGAAGCACATTTGAGTAACCTGACAAATTTTCATAGAGCGAGAAGAAAGAGAACGTGCTGAGAGAGCAAAACGGGAGGAAGAACTTAGAGAGTATCAGGAGCGAGTCAAGAAACTAGAAGAAGTAGAAAGGAAAAAGCGGCAAAGAGAGCTGGAAATTGAAGAAAGGGAAAGGCGCAGAGAGGAAGAAAGGAGACTTGGTGATGATCCACTTTCTAGGAAGGTGAGTATAGACGTTATTCTCTTTGTTTTTTCTTTGATACTGGAGTGTGAATCTAGACTTTATCTGGCAAATCCCCTATTACTGAGCTGTCTTCCCAGACCTTGTGCATTTATTTAATTGCACGTAAATATACCAGTGAATTTTCTTGTACTATTGTGGCCTGATTTCTCTGACTACTACTGATACCAAGATCTGTTTGTATTCAGTGTCTCCATCAATTGGGAGAGATAACTGGGTCCATTCTAACTTCATTCAAAATGTATAGTACAACGATATAATTAGACTTCTTGATATTACTTGTATGCAAAAATGACTTGTTTCTCTCATCTCTTGAATTCTTCTAATTGTTTTGTTGCCCATAATTCAGTTTAAATTAGACCATGTGTCATTACTGATTCCTAAACTGTTTCCCCAGTCATAATCTCTTTCTATACTTTAGATATGCTACCGTTTTCATAATGGTAACATGTGTGTCCCTTAAATCTGCTCTTCTGTCTCTGCTTCATTTGGGTTGTACTCATTTCCTAGAGAAAAGCAAACAAACGTAATGAGCCCTCTTCACCAGTTATAGCTGTCAGCTTGTGCTTCAGCAGCTCTGAGTTATTGCTTTGCTCTTTAAACAAAACTGCTTGTTTATTGATTTTTTTTTCCAGAAAATAATATTTCAGTAGATTATTTTTAGTTATGCACATGGGGGATGTGCACGAGTGCTGAGTACTGGATTCACTGGGGCAGTAGTTTACAGATAGTTGTGAGCATCTTATGTTGGTGCTGGGAACTGAACTGTGATCTCCAGAAGAACAGTACATACACTTAACTCTTTCCAGTCCCTAGGTTTTTATTTCTGTGGGGTATGAGATCTCACACAGCCAAGGCTAGCTTTGAGCTCCTGAAGTTACAGCTGCAGCGCCTCATTTTGACCAAGAGTCTTATTTTAGGATCTTGAGGTTTGTTTAATTAAATAATGAAGTGCTTGACTGGTAGTAACTCCAGTAGTTGTAATTATAACTTTTATTACTATGTGCCTTTTTGCTTTGTCCACAGGACTCTCGGTGGGGAGATAGAGATTCAGAAGGCACCTGGAGGAAAGGACCAGAAGCTGACTCTGAGTGGAGAAGAGGCCCACCAGAAAAGTAAGTAGACTTGTGGGATCAGTGCACTTTGTCTTAGATATTAGTGTCTGGGATTTAAAATCAAATCAGGCGTGTAGAAGAAAAGGTGATGAGGTTTCTTTAAGAATTGTATGCATCTGTTATTTGAGCCTGTGTCGAGGGTTTTTGTAGCTTTAGGATGACCTTGATCTTGTCTCTACCTCCCAAGGATTGGATTTACATGCTTGTTTAATCTTTGTAGTAATGTGTATAGAACTCAAGGTTGGTAACAGCATAACAAGCACTCTACTACTAAGCTACTTGCTCAGTTCTTGACTATTTTTTATGGTAACTGCTAGTGATAGACGGGAACAGTGGCTTTAAAAATATGCAGAAATTAAAGTTTAGAGGAAGCTCATTGTAAAATATATAGGTAATTTTTTCAAGACTATTATCTGGTTGTTAGTCTATATTGATTTAAGATACTGAATTTTGCATAGTTTTTATTTAGAAAACATTTTTAAAGGACCAGAGTTAATGAATTTAGACTTGGCGATTTGTAAGAAATAGTGAAATCAAGGGTCCATATTGTTTTTAAAGCTGTTCCTTGTTTCTCCTTAGGGAGTGGAGACGAGAAACTCGGGATGATGAGAGGCCTCACAGGAGAGATGAGGATCGGCTGAGGCGCTTGGGGGGTGACGATGAAGAGAGAGAGTCTTCTCTTAGACCGGATGATGATCGTATCCCCAGGCGTGGCCTGGATGATGACAGAGGGCCTAGACGTGGTCCCGATGAAGATAGATTTTCTCGTAGAGGAACAGATGATGACCGTCCTTCCTGGCGTAATGCAGATGATGATAGGCCTCCCAGGCGAATTGGTGATGATGACAGGGGAAGCTGGCGTCACACAGATGACGACAGACCACCCAGACGGGGACTGGATGATGAGAGAGGAAGCTGGCGTACAGCAGATGAGGACAGAGGACCTAGACGAGGGATGGATGATGACCGGGGGCCAAGACGAGGAGGTGCTGATGATGAACGGTCATCCTGGCGGAATGCTGATGATGATAGGGGTCCCAGGAGAGGCATGGATGATGATAGGGGTCCCAGGCGAGGGCTGGATGATGACCGAGGACCTTGGAGGAATGCTGCTGAAGATAGGATTTCCAGGAGAGGTGCAGATGATGACCGAGGGCCTTGGAGAAATATGGATGATGATAGGGTTCCTAGAAGGGGTGATGATGCAAGACCTGGTCCTTGGAGACCATTTGTCAAGCCAGGTAAGATTCTAGTTTTAAAATTACGATGTTTTGTGACTTGTTTGATAGATTTGTTTACATGTAAAAAGTGAAATTATTGGGCTAAATGATAGTTGTACTATATTCTTTTTAGATAGATAGATAGATAGATAGATAGATAGATAGATAGATAGATAGATAGATAAGAGATAGGCCTTTTTCTTTGTGCCCATGCAGTGGCTTTTACATAAAAATTACTCTTTTTAAATGTCCACACAACTGCTGTCCATGGGGTCATACTTAGGAGCTCATTTTTGTTCTTCTGGGAGTGCTCACTGACACTCTTCCAAGTACACACCTCCTCTTATGACCTGCTGTCTCAAATGTGTAAATTAGGAGTTCTCTCCTTTCTTCTGTTTTAGCCTGTATGTTAAGTCTGCCATTTATCTCGGCTCCTTTTTTAAAAAATTCATTATATTTTTAAATTACATGTGAATGCACACCTATATATGGGTATGCAGATGTCCTTGGAGGCTAGAGCATCAAATTTCCTGGAAATGGAATGAAGGCAGTTAGTTATGAGCTGACATGGTACAAGAACAATATATGCTGTCAACTACTGAGCCATTCTCCAGCCCTCATCTGCCTTTTGATGATCTTTAAATCTACCTACTTCTGTTCCTTTGAGCCTTGCCCTACTAACTGGTTTTTGCCATTTTCCCCTACTGCCAGTTCTTTTTGTAGTAGCCAGAATAAAACTTTCTTGTAATTAGCACCTTTTGCTTTTACTAGTTGTGATATCTGTGACAGACCTTTTTTGTCTTTTCTTGCTTTGGTCATATTTCACTGTCAGCTATGTGACCTTAGGACAAGTGGCTTCCATGCCTTTTGTAAGATGACAGTCTGATAGATTCTCAGTTAACTGTAGTTGTGTCCTATAGAAAGTTGCCAAGTACTGAGGAGTCCTAGGAAAAATACAAGGTTAGGTGTCTTCATAGTCTGCCACCCATCAATATATAATTTGTCTCTTGATTTGTTTCTGTTTTAAACCACTTTAGTGGAAACAGTACTTGACTTATCATCAATATATGGCCAGCAGTTCTGAACAATTTGTCTAATACCCTTTTGCCTTTAAAGCTGGAGATTGTACTTTAACCTATGCTTGAGGGTCATTTGAACAGTGAAGTAACCAGGAAAAAAATCACAGTACTAAATAAGTAGACCGTTAAAAGGACATTTATTAGCTGGGCGTGGTGGCGCACGCCTTTAATCCCAGAGTGCAGAGGCAGAGGCAGGCGGATTTCTGAGTTCCAGGATAGCCAGGGCTACACAGAGAAACCCTGTCTCGACCCCCCCCCCCCAAAAAAAAGGGGATATTTATTTATTTATAGTAAAAGGGCTGATCCTGGGAGGCACAGTGCTACCAACCTGAGCTGGCATTATCTGTGTCAGGAGACAGCTTTTTCCCCCTGAACTTAGTGATTGTAAATTTGCCACAAGTTTTAATTATGTGATTGTAAATATTTTGAATGTAGGCTGTGCATAATGGCATACACCTTTGATCTCACACACTTGAAGGCTAGCCTAGTCTACATGATAAGTTCCAGGACAGCCAGACCTACATAGAGAAACCCTGTCTGGGTTGGAGAGATGGCTCAGCAGTTAAGAGCACTGACTGCTCTTCCAGAGGTCCTGAGTTCAAATCCCAGCAACCACATGGTGGCTCACACCCATCTGTAATGAGATCTGACACCCTCTTCTGATGTGTCTGAAAACAGCAACAGCGTACTTACACTAAATAAATAAATAAATAAACAAACAAACAAACAAACAAACAAATCTTTTTAAAAAGTGGGGGCTGGTCAGATGGCTCAGAGGTTAAGAGCACTGACTGCTCATCCGGAGGTTGTGAGTTCGAATCCCAGCAACCACATGGTGGCTCACAAACATCCATAATGAGACATAAATAAATAGATGAATGAATGAATGAATGAGAAACCCTGTCTTTAAAAAAAGGAAATCAAGAATCTGGCAGTGATGACAATTGACTTAAGAATTAAACAAGTTAAATCCTCAGCACCATATAAATCTATAGTTGTTAATTTGTTAAAAAAAATAAAATTGCTTCTTTTTATAAACTAGGTGGATGGAGAGAGAAAGAAAAGGCTAGAGAAGAGAGTTGGGGTCCACCTCGAGAATCAAGACCATCAGAAGAACGTGAATGGGATAGAGACAAAGAGAAGGACAGAGATAATCAAGATCGAGAGGAGAATGACAAAGACCTTGAACGAGATAGGGACAGAGAGAGAGATGGGGACCGGGAGGATCGATTCAGAAGACCCAGGTTAGTAATGACCTAACTGTGGTAACAGGTTTGTTTCTCTTAAACTCTGCTGTGCATTCCAAATCACTTTTGAGAAATAATGCTTCAGTTTCATTTACCACTTAGAGTGCACATAAAGTGTGAGTGATTAACACTCTCCTTGCCCCATCTAGAAAATGAGAATTAACCTGTTGGCTGTTTGCAGGTTACATAACTGATAAAGGAACCACTCCAAATGTCTACCACTCCTACTTCTTAGAGCAATGGATCAGCTTAGTTGGTCTTAATCCTTTTTTGTTTGTTTTTGAGAAGGTGGCATCTTTCTGTGTAGCTCACTCAGGTTGACCTGAAATTCACACTCATTTTTTATTAGTGGTAAAAGTCCTGGCTTGTTCCCTCTGTTTTAATGGCTTTGCCACTAGCAAATCTGTTAGAAAAAGCATGGCAGCCAGCAACTTTTTTGTGACTCTTGGAATATGGGTTGTGTAGTATCTTTAGGTAAATAGCTACAGTGAGGTCTGTTTGCTTTCTCAGATAGGAGATTCAGATGTTAGTTAAAACTCTGATAAGGTTAGACTAATAAACTGGATTTAATGTGTTGCTTGGGGGGCGGGGGGGCTTCTTTATGTAGCCCTAGCTATCCTGGAACGCATCTGTAGACCAGGCTAGCCTGGAACTCAGAAATCTGCCTGCCTCTGCCTCCCAAGTTCTGGGATTAAGGATGTGCACTAACACCACCCAGATGGTATTCTGTAAAGAACTGAGCTTGTCACTTTAAATGGCCACAGGGATGAAGGTGGCTGGAGAAGAGGACCAGCAGAAGAATCTTCAAGCTGGAGAGATTCAAGTCGCCGTGATGATAGGGACAGGGAAGACCGTCGACGGGATAGAGATGATCGTCGTGATCTGAGAGACCTGAGAGACAGAAGGGATTTAAGAGATGATAGAGATCGGAGAGGACCTCCCCTCAGATCAGAGCGAGAAGAAGGTAGAGATATTTTGGCTGTTAGAATATTGGAAAACTGCTTATGGCATGATGGGGGCTTTTTAATTCTTTTAAATTAGTATGAACCTTGTTACGAGTAAATTTAGTGTACTTGTCAGGTTGTGATGTAAGCTCTTCTCAAGGTGAGTGTAGCAATACACTAAATGATAGGCAGCAGAAATTGATATTAATGAAAATGGGGACAGCATTAATATGTAAGGTCCTCATAGATGAACACAAGAGCTTAAACCTGGAGGCTTTAGGGCTGGCGATTGGCTCAGTGAGGAGGGACTTTGTGTTTTCTCTCTCCTAACAACATGGTAACAAAAGAATTCACTCCCTGAAAGTGACCTCTACAAATTCATATCCATAAGTACTTGTAGTGACATTGAAATGTCCATTGTGCTTACTTTCCTCACATGCTGCTCAGCAGAATCAGAAGAGTATTAAAACTAATAAGCAAAAATCTCACGTTTTTATAACTCATTTGATAAAATTCAAGAGTGAAAAATTCTTTGACTTAACATATTCTGATTTTTGTTATCCTCTCTTAGGTTTATGACCATTAGAATATTTCCAGTTTTCAGTCTGCAAGTTCATAGTTTAAAGATTTTGGTCAGAAATGACACAATAATTAAAATGTGGGGCTTTACTGTGATTCGGCGTTGTTGGGTTTTCCAAGTAGTTTCAGGCAGACCTCTGTTTATTTTAAACCAATAAAAATAGTACAAGCCTACACTTAAAGATGTTTAAACTTTTCTAGCAAGCTCTTGGAGACGCACTGATGACAGGAAAGATGACCGGACTGAAGAGAGGGATCCACCTCGTCGTGTTCCTCCCCCAGCTCTTTCAAGAGATCGAGAAAGAGAGCGAGAACGAGAAGGTGAGAAAGAGAAAGCATCCTGGAGAGCTGAGAAAGATAGGGAGTCCCTTCGTCGTACTAAGAATGAAACTGATGAAGATGGATGGACCACAGTACGACGTTAAGTCCCAAGATGATGGAGTCAAACTTGTGGCTTACATAGGTTTGATCACATTCAAGGATTATTATACTTGTGCTTCAACCAGTCTAAATTGAATTCTTTAATGTTGTCTCACCATAACACAAAAAGCATGAACTTGTATTAATCATATATAATAGATTGATCATGCACTGTATTCACAGGAGGTTGGAAAACCATGCCATTTTCTGGAACTTAAGGTGTTGCATTATTTCATCAATCATTTGTTAAAAAAAAAAAACTAAAAAATAAAAATGTGAACCCTTCAGGTGTAAACACCTTATCTTGGTATACAATTGATCTTTTTGTTTTGTTTTGAAGTATCAGATATTAATTTGGAATAAGGTAAGGTTCTCTTGAAACATTTGAAAACCCTTTAAGCCAACTGATCTGACAGCTTTCCCATCAGTAGAAGTGGGAACATACCTTCTTAGGTATTTACTATTAACTACATGTAGGCAGTTTATAGCTTCTGATCAGTGTAGTAGACATTACAAACACTGGTTGTAATGGGGTTTTCTGTAGACTTTACTTGAGAGGTGAGTATAAAGCATTTTTTAGTCATCATCATGACGATGCTGCTCAAGTGCAGATCCAGAACAGTACAGCGTTGGGTTCCTAGAGCATTTGGTAAACTGTTGTGGGTTTTTTCTTTCTGTTGCCAAAACTGCTTTTCCACTAATTCATGCCTTTCAAGCATTTTAAATATGACAATATTTATAAATGTGTGGTTTGGAGGAATTGTTTAAATTCTTTTTCCTAATTTTCTTTTTTCAGGATAGATTATTTCAACAAGTAATTTGTAGTGATGACTGTGTTGACTTCAATTTTGGAGTGTAGTAGCTGTGTTTAAAAAAAAGAGTAATAACCATTTGGTCTTATTGAAGCCAACACGGAATTTGCTGCTGTGTTTTTTTCTTTGGTGATAAATAAAATACTTACATAATTGGTGTTAGTGTTTTGTCAATGGTGCTATATTCCATATATTAATTTTCTGTGAATTTTTATCACTGCTCTTAAAATATGTCATTGTTAGTATCAAAAGAATAACAACACAAAAAGCAAATAGTAGCAGCTAGCAAGTTTGCGAAGTGCCCTTGTTCATGGAAACATTACCTTGAATCCTTCTCTGAGGTGGTGTGCATGAGGTATCACCTTGGGTTTCATCAGGAATTAGGAAAGAATCCAATAACATAGTTGTAGAGGATTTTTGCCACAAACTTAGAATCTGTGTAAGCCTATAAATTTTACTAAGTAGTGGTTTAAAATACTACATTGTTAAAACTGTCAGCCCAGAAGAGATGATAATGATTTTTTTCCCTTTGTTACTGAGGACTGAAATTTCAAATATGGAAGTTTCTTGTGGCTAGAGGGCTTACTCAGTCAAAACGAGTAAAAGTACTTAGAGACTACTGGTGTTTTGTTATTGGTTTTTTGTTTTAAAGACCACTGGCTTTATTTGGGGCAGTAACTTGCCTATGTATGTTTTTACTAGTGAGCCTGATGCTAATGTGACGCCATAGATAATCCCCAGCAAGTGATTCTTTTGATCAGCTACATTTAGATGAATGTACAAGGTAGGGCGGGGAGCAGGTTTTCCTGCAGACCTAGCCTTGCAGCTCAGTTGGGGTTTCCAGATATTTTCTGCTTTTTGTTTTGGGAGAGAACCTAGAGAACAGGGTGGGGACAGAAGTATCTGATGCTTTGTGGTCTGGCTCATGGGTTCCTACCATCACAGTTCTCCGTCTACTGTGACCCCACCAGCATTAAAGAGGTTAAAGGAAAGCTGATTAATCTTCCGGATGTGCCAGGTGAGCCCCGTGGCTTCTGGGGCTGTAAACAAATGGAGCCTTAATGCTTCTATAGCTATGCTTGAAGGTGGAGAGAATCCTTAGAAGAGCTAGCTACATTAGGGGGATCAAACATATGTATGGGGTATTAGTCAAGAGCCACCAATGCTACATGGCTTGTAATTCCAGAATTTTCCAGGTCAGTTTTGGCTGGTGAAACTCTTCATGTTTTTCCCAAAGACACTTTGTCAAAGTTATATTTATAATAGAGGGAATTATATATCAGCTATATTATATTAGAGGGCATGTTATTCAGCAAACTCAAGACAACAAAATTAGCCTGAAATAAAACACATTTCTGATAGTTTTGAAATACATGGTTTTGGTTTAATATATCTAACAAAAGTTATAATCAAAGCCATTTAACTTCTGAAAAGGACTTTATAGGAAAAATAAAGTACAAAAAAGTAAAAAGCCGATAAAACTAGCAAGTTTGGATAGACAAATGCAGGCTAAAGCACAGCACAACCTGTGCCTTTCTGCCCATGGTGAAGCTGTTACAATGCTGTCCCTTTTTGTGGTCTAGCCAGATCCACAGTGCTTTCTTAGGCAGAAGCCAACTTTATCAAAGTGTTATATGAAACTTTGGGTTTTAAGTTTCATTTTTGTCCCTTTAATGGCATTCTAGGGTTTTGTGCATTCTAGGCAAGTGCTCTATCATTGAGCTATACCCATGGCCCTAAACTTGGATGTCTACTGTAAACAATTTTGCAAAACCTTTATAACATTGCATTCCAAGCCTTCCTCTACTTCCTGAGTGTCAGGATTAAAGGATTGGTTATTTTTAGGGCTAAGTTTATTTTCTCTAGAACACTAGAAAAACAAGTACTTTTTCTTTTTTTTTTTTTTTTTTTTGGCTGTACACTTTCAGTATCTGTTAGCTGGGAAACACAGACTTGGCATGGGTTGGAGAACACCATGTGGGATACAGTTTTGTGTGGTCACTACTGTGTGCAAGCACATGGAGGTCAGAGGTCAAGGGTTGCCCTACTCAATCATATTCTCCTTTTCTTCAAACAAGATGTTTCTTTTGAATCTGGGTTTTTCCATACCTGGAGCTAGACTGCCTTGCTAGTGTCCCCAGTGATGCAATCATAGCTACCTTTGGCTTAAATTACCCCAAATCTGCAGATGAATGTGGAGGTCCAACTTCAGACAACCATCTAGCTTATGAGATCATGTTTTTCACTCAGACCTGGAGCCCATCCATGTAGCGTGGCTGGCCTCTGCCTCGTGAGCACTGGGGTTATAGGCATACCACTATTCCCTTATGTAGATGCTGGGGATAGAACTTGGGTCCTTGTGTTTAGAAGCGCTTTTCTGACAGCTGTCTCCCTGTTAATATAACAGCTACTTAGTTTGATATTTTCCAAGAGCCCTCTCAATACCATGGGACAAGAATGCCAGTTTCAGCAGCCTTTAGTTCTGGTAAGATGCCGAAAATTAAAAGTTGGCATTAGGTACATGTGGTCATGGTTCAGCTCATGTGCTTAAATACTGGCACCATACATACGTGCCTTGGGAAATATCTGATGGGATTACAGCAATCTGACTTGATTTTGCTTTTGACATTGAGAATACCTTTTTGAAAAGGCAGATTAGCTAGAGGATGTGAATTTATGTTGACTTGAAAAACTTCACCTCAAAACAAGTAGTATATTTTCTAGCAAAATAACAACGTTTTATTACATTCAGGCCTAGGCCCAGTGAATGTGGGGCTATAACTAACAGGGATAGTTTTCTTCCTTGTGAAGAAAGTCCTCCCTTTTACCAATAGGGCTAACAGCTGTATTTTCACACCAGCCTCTTTTTATACAGAAAGTAAGTTTGCTGTAAAGTTGCTACTTAATACGAAAGGCAGTCTAGCCTAACTCCCAGTATTCCTAGCTAAATCTGACTATTGCAAACATTATATACTTAAACTCTTGGCTGGTATTAGCAGATAGTGGTGTTGATGCATGGCTGAATTTATCTTAATTCACCTTTACCTTTGCCTCTTCTGTCTAGATGGTAGGTAGTTTTGTGCCATATTCCAGCACTCACTATGATAGATTTACAGGAGTACTGGAAAGAGGAACTTTGCATGAAGATCTTTTGGGGTTCTGGAAGCAGACAAGGGTCTCAGTAATAGTGGAACCACCAAGAGGGAGTTAATGAGACAGACTTGAAGTGGTTTATTCTGGCACACCCTCTGTAAATTGAAAGGCAAACAGCCCAGAGTAGAACCTTTTGGAACTCGAGTTATTGCATTATAGTTCCCCATTTTCTATTTAGGAACCCTGAACTTGAGCAATCAAGGTGGGTTAACACTGCTCTAAATAGGTTTCCTCCTTTCTGAGGAGGAAATGTCTTAGCATCAGACACAAAGAATTGGACCATCGGGGTAGTGCATAGAGAAAATGCTAAGCAGGAGTTACTGGGGAGATTAATGGATTCATAATACTGTCACTGTATAAATACACGTCTCTCAAACAGCACCGTTTCCAAATATGTACACGATATGATTAAGCCTTGGCACAGTTAATTTTAAGGATTGGAAAGACTACTTGCTAATTCAGAATATCTGATGCATAAAAGGATAAGGAACTGTATTCTACCTGCTACAGATTGTGCCTTTAAGCCTCCCATCTAGGACAGAAACAAGCCACGAGGAAGAACACCCTCTCAATACTGGGAAGTGCACTAAGTTGCTTTACCTGCAATTAGAATGACAAACTAAAATAAATTAATTGCATCAAACAATAAAAGTCATTTTGCCGACATTCCATACAATTGTTAGTTTTACACTCAGTTCAGAGGCTATTAAAAATACTTTAGACGTTATAAAGTGCCTCCATTCATAAAACGAAACATCCAAGATGAGAGACAATTTCATACGGTTGCGCACCTAAACTAGGCCGACGTATACAGTAAACAGCGCCTCATTCACCGCAACTCAACCGGTGGTACACCCGCTCAGCCCTCACCGTTCTGGATGCGCGTTTTAGAAACTAGGGACAAAATTCAAGATTTCAACGTCAGAGACCGACCACTCCACAAGAAAGTGCTGCGCTCCTGCGGCTTCCGTAAAATCAAGACGACTTCCCAAATTGAGGCAAGGGAGAGGAGCGCAGGTTTCAGGTGTACACAGCTTGATGCAGCCCGCTCCTAGCGCAGCTTCTTGCTGGGCAGGCTGTCCCTGTTGCTGCGCGGCGGCGGGCGGACGGTGGGCGGTGGCACTTTGGAGAGCGGGCAATACTTGATGGTATGTGCGTTGTCGCCGCTGGCGCCGCACAGGGGGCACGTGTAGCGGCGCAAGACCGGGCACAGCACCCGGCCGTCCGGGCCCTTGAGGATGTGTGTGGTGTAGAGCGCCACCGCCTCCTTGTTGTTCCGGCAAAACACACACACCTGAAGCTCCGGTTTCAGCAGACGTGCGGCGGTCGCCCCGGAAGCCGCGTGCAGACGAGGCTCGGCAGCCCACGCAGGGCTTGGCTCTTCGCGCGGCGTCACTTCGGCCGTGGATGCGGCGGCGGCGGTGGTGGAGGCGGTGGGCGCGCAGCCCAGCAGAACCGCGGCGGCGCGCCCTGCAAACGGGTTCAGCTCAGCGAAGCGCTCCTCCAGCAACCCGGGCTCAGCGGGGCCGGCACACAGCTCTAGTGCGCGCAGTTCCAACGCACCGCCCAGGTAGCGGCCCCCGGCCTCCGGCTCTTCGCCGTCATCGTCTTCATCGTCCTCGGGCGGCCCCATCGTGGGCCCCGCCGCCGTGGGCCCGGGCCCCTCATGCGGGGAGCCGCGGTCGCTAGCCCTGGTGATGAGCGTGGCAAGCCCCAGGTAGTCGTTCCAGGAGCTGAAGGGCTGCGGGTGCACCGGGCCCGAGGCGCTCACGTAGCGGGCGCTGGGCACGAGCGCCATAGGCGCGGGGGCGCGGGCGCGGCGGGGCGAGCGTGGCGCCCAAGGGAAAGCCTCCATGGGCCGGCAGCGGGCCGCGCGCCTCCCCGCCGCCGCCGCCGGCAAGGGCCAGACGGAAGGGACGCAGGAGCTTGCCCGCCGGCCTGCCGTGGGGTAGGGCAGCCTTGCTTCCTTTTATCGCTCCCGCTTTCTCCTGTGCCCCTCCTCGCTGTCTCGGCCCTGCCCCCTGCGATCCTCCGCCCGGGCCACTGCGCCCGCGCCCCCGGACGGAGGCGGAGCGGAGGCGGGCGCGCGCTCTTCTCCAGCCCCGCGCGTTTCCTGCGCCCCGTGCGCTGCGCCCACCTCACCAGCTGCGGGGCGCCTGGCATCCTGCGAGGGGGCGGGTGAGGCGCCGCCTCGGGCCCTGGCGCTCAATGGCTGCGGACCTGACTCCGCGGGCGCCGGTCGGGACGCTGATTGGTGGCGATCGGGGAAGGGGCGGGCGGCGCTTGCTGGGAGGGAATGGCTGTGCAGAAAGCGACTGAATGAGGCGGTGGCTGGGGCTTGCTTTTGCACGAGCGTGGAGACCTCAGCCGGTAACCCAGCTTGGGTTTTTGTTTTTGTTTTTTTCACTGCGGGGTATTGAGGATGCCAATGGCACAGATCGCAATGAAGCAACTGGGATGCACTTGCATCCACTTGCAGGTTTGGCTGGACCGGGTTTATGGTTTGAAGCTACCACTTTCCTTTTTATCATCATCAGCAAGAAAAGCTGGGGGAGGCAAGGCTAGGCGCTAGCTCCCATCAGAGCCCAGCTAAAGACCCAGTGACTTCAGTTGGCACAGCGCTCTGGAGCACTTTCCACAGGGTGAAGTCCTCCCACAAACTTTGAGGCTCAGGGAGGAAGCTCACGATTTATATAGTTTATATGGTAGTGAGTAGTGGAGGATCAAAACAGGTCCAACAGGTGTTCAGAAATTGGGGCCGTAGGCTGTTCACTTACTTAGGTTAGGTGGAGGCTACAACTGGGCTAGAAATTCTTACTACGGACCAGTTTGTGTGAAGCTCCTCTTCAGGGTGCTTATATGGAAATCTAGGGTCTGTGGAACTTGAAAAACAGCATATTCAATGCTTTGAAACAGATAACATTTTCTCTTTTTGGTAAAACCCTGGAAAATAAAGGACTTACTAGGAGGGAAAGAAGTAGTCTTGCTCTTCCCTGGAAAAGAAGCAACTTAAAGTGATAAACACCAACAACCTCAAAAAATAATTTGAAACTAGGAAAAGACACCGAGGACTCTTCTGGAATGTGACCTAGGATGAGGGTCAGAAAATGCTCTGCAGAGGAGAGGGCTGATCTAGCTTTCCCACTCTGTACCGTACAGTGTCAATGGAAGCAAGGTGGTAAGACCTCTCCTCTGATGCTGTGAGTTTTCTTTGGGTGGTAGGTCACATTCACATGTTTTGGCTTAGATTTTTTTTTTTTTTTTTTTTTTTACAAACCTACTTCAATAAAGGTTCTTCAACACATCAGGCTACCTTATAGCCTACCAAAGGTAGGGGAGGAAGAACGGTTAATAGGACAAGGGGGTCATGGACCTGTTTAGAAGTAGTTATTCCGACCTTTGTTGTCAGGATATCAGCAGTCCAGTTCAATAGTGTCACCAAACATGAATCAGTAGCTGCAGACCAATCCAGAAGAAACCATGAGGCTCCAACAATGGGCGTGGGTCCATGGAAGTGGCAGGAAGCCGCCAAAATATGAGGGTTTTTTTTTTTTTGTTTTTGCAAGTTACTCTCTATGAAGTCACGAAAAGTGAAGATCAGCAAAGAAATCACGCCAATGTCAGAGCATTGTCAGTGAAGACCGGCATCCGCCAGCAAAGTCCAATGAAGGCCAGTAAGGCAAACCAATGCCACAGTGTGTCTGTTGGGTTATACAAAGGATGCTCAGAATTTGGTTCTGGTTTGGGTTAGGGTTAGAATGAATGTGCGGGTGAAACAGATCACTTGTAAGAGGGATCTTTGGGATCATCTAATTTAGTCTTTACAGGTGAAGAAAATGAGGACACCCCTCCCCCCACAAGAAGAGATGGAGTTCTTGAAGGTCAAACAGTGACTATGTCACGGTTAGAATCAGGACTCAAGGCAGGCGACCACCCTGAACACCACAGCACAGAAGGTTTTTTTAGGCTAAGTTTGTATTTACATCGGTGCGTAGCTGGAAAGAAGTAAGTTGGAATTGTGCGGCTTTGCTTGAGCCTATAGCCTTGTGATTTTTCCACCCAGCCTCTTTGTTCCCTGAAATACAATGACTCTGTGACTTCTTATATAAGAGTAAATGCCTACACCAATAATTTTGGCTTGTTTCTCGACTAGCTCATAACCTGTTCATTGTAGTCTAACTCCTCAGTCTCACGCAACTGTCTCCTTCAGTGTTCTGGGGCGGATCTCCTCATTTATTTTATTCTGTGAATGTCACGTGGCTGCTTATTTCTCAGTTTCATGCATCTGTGTCCTCCAAGTTTGGGGCAAATCTCCCGTGCCTAAATCTTTCCCAGAACTCAACTCTTTTCTTTCTTTCCTTTCTCTCTCTCTCTCTCTCTCTCTCTCTCTCTCTCTCTCTCTCTCTCTCTCTCTCTCTCTCTCTCTCTCTCTTTCTCCCTCCCTCCCTCCCTCCCTCCCTCCCTCCCTCCCTCCCCCCTCCCCCCTCCCCCAATCTCCTACTTCCTGACTCAGCTGATTGGCCATAGGCTTTTTTAAATTGACAATGGGGGCTGGTGAGATGGCTCAGTGGGTAAGAGCACCCGACTGCTCTTCCAGAGGTCTGAAGTTCAAATCCCAGCAACCACATGGTGGCTCACAACCATCTGTAACAAGATCTGACGCCCTCTTCTGGAGTGTCTGAAGACAGCTACAGTGTACTTACATATAATAAATAAATCTTAAAAAAAAAAATTGACAATGATGCTTCCATACATTGCACAAGAGATTCTACATGAGCTCCTGCCTGCAGGGAGCTGTACAGAGCCCACTGGTGACAGGGACAGAACCTGAAGCCAGAAAAGGGCTTCTATTCTGATCAACTGTCAAGTTAGGGCTTGAAGATACATTTCATGTTCTTTCTCATGTCCTAGTTTCCACTGTTTGGTAGAGACCTGAAGCCAGGCAGGGATACTCTGCACTTGACAGTGTAGTTCCTTTTTTAAAGTTTGTGTTGAACTCAAGTTCAAAATCACCCTTTATGCCCACCCCCACCACCCTGCCACCAGCACCAAAAATAAACAAGTCTCCCACAGAAGCCTGGCAGTTTTGCTGACACTGAACTTGAGTTCTTACCACAAGCATGGTGGCCCCCAGAGTGATATGAAGATTATTATTCTATAAATGGAAAATTCCACTCTGTACATCTGTCTATGCAGCCTGCATACCTTCAGTGAATGCAAAGTTTTCAAGTTCTGAAGAAGGAGAATTCTATTCTGAGAAAAACTTCAACAAGCAAAGTTTAAACCTTCTGGTTACTATGTTTGCTTCCTCTAAGACAGGCTGGAGGAAACAAGAAACAGGACTTTTGTGCTTCTCCATATGTTTCTTAGTCCTTGGGTTGAGTGAGAAAAAAGCTTAAAAAAAACCTATTATTGTGTTTTTGTGTGCTCCCCCCCCCCCCGTGTGTGTGTGTGTATGTGTGAGAGGGACAGAGAGAGAGAGAGGCATTGAAGCACAAGTGTGGAGGTCAGAGGACAATTTTCAGGAGTAGCATCATCTACCTTTGAGTGGGTTCCAGGGATTGATCTTAGACTGTGTGAGGCTTGCAAGGAAAGTACTTTTACTTGCTGAGCATCTTGACAGCCCAAGTCTAAAATGTTTATGTGAGTAAGATCAAATGCCTTGTCTAGTTCCTACAGCCTCAGGGCATGGGTGATGGTACAGAGAGGTCCTGGGTGGATGTAGGAGTGTGAGTATCCTGGGACACAACTGCTTCTCACTGCCACCCTTACTCATTCTCAAGTGTTACATAGGCGTTTGGCCCAGAAAGAAAAAGATCATGAAGGCCTTTTATCTATCTATCTATCTATCTATCTATCTATCTATCTATCTATCTATCTATCTATCTATCTAACTTTTTTTTCTTTTTTCTTGGATATTTTCTTTATTTACATTTCTAATCCCTTTTCCCGCCCCCCACTTCCGGGAAATCCCCTGCTTCTATGAGAGTGTTCCTCCATCCACCCACTTCCACCTCCCTACCCTCGATTCCCCTACACTGGGCGTCTATCAAGCCTCACAAAGGCCTTTCTTTGGGGGGGGGGAGTTGTTTGTTTGTCGAGACAAAACCCTGTGTAGCCCTGGCTGTCCTGGAACTCACTCTGTAGACCAGGCTGGCCTCGAACTCAGAAATCCACCTGCCTCTGCCTCCCAAGTGCTGGGATTAAAGGCGTGCGCCATTATGGCTGGCTCCACAAATGCCTTTTAAATGTCCCTAGGTGCACACATGGCTTCTACACAAAGGGAGATTTTGCCGTTAGTGACTTTGAAAATCCCAGAGTGGGTGACTGCTCCACATCTGGGCTAAATTAACATTTACTTTTTGTCTCTGAACAAAGGCCTCAGCCTGACCATGAATTCTCCGGTTCTCTCTAGGGCAGAGCAGATAACAGATATCTTCCTGGGTGATGGGGCAGTTTGTCCAGGCTTTAAGAAGCTAGAGATATTGTTTGTTGGGCAGTGCATTCTCACTAGCCTTTCTGCTAGACTTTGAGAAATACCTCAAAGGGATTTTTCCTATCCACTTCCATGCTGTAGACTTAGTAGGTAGGCCCAAGTCAGAGAGGCACTGGAGGAATCTGAAGGGCCTTGACCTTGTCCATGCCATAACTGGCCAAGTTTTGGGCTTTGCCCTCTGTGACTCTATGGAATCTTAGAGTCTTAGAGTCTATGAAATCTTAGAGTCTATGGAATCTTAGAGTGGAGACATTCCTGGGTGAAGTGGCTTTATTGGTCCCTGGTGGGGTCTTTGAAGAGACCTGTAGCTTTGGATGAGAGACCTAAGGTCTCTGGGCCCCAGTCCCTTCCTGTGAACCTTGAAGGAGATCCTCTGGGAAAATGGCAGACACCCTGCCTTGCTTTGCTAGATCTATGTTCCACCTTCACCTTGTAACTTATTTTAGCAAGCAGACAGCTTAGTTTATAGTTCCCAGTGAGAGGGGAGAAGGCTAGTGATCCAGTCCTCCTTGAACTTGAGATGTAAGTAGTTATCTGTTAGGAGTTTTCTCCTTCTGTATATGAAAGGAAGCTGCATTCATGAAATCTCAACAGTATGGCTGCCTAAATAAGACCTGAAAAATGACAACATGTCTGTACGAACAGGGGAAATTTCACAAGGTCCCAGCCCTAGATGAAGAACTACAGGTAATTAATGGTTGTTGAGAGAGGAAGTTTTCTACAGGCATGAGCCCAATAGGGTATCTAATCCCAGGTGTCAGCTCTAACACACATAGGAGCAACACTAAAAAGAGTCTGCAGGTTATGTTTATAAATTTATATGTATATATGTAACAATAATAACTAATGAATAAGCTGGGAGGGTGACACATGCCTTTGATCCTAGCACTTCAGAGGCAGAGACAGGTGGATCTCTTTGAGTTTGAGGCTGGCCTGATATACATAATGAGACCCTATCTAAAGAAGAAGGAAGAGGAGGAAGAAGAGGAGGAGGAGGAGAAGGAAAGGAAGGAAGGATGGATTAGTAGTGGAAGAACACAGAAATTGGAGGAAGGAAAAGAAGAAAGGAAATGATGAAACACAGCATTCACATATAAATTTCTCAAAAAAAAAAGGAAAGTTCACATAACAAAAAGCTAAACAACTCAGAGGCCCCTTCCTCGGCTCAGGTAATGGAGCTGGAGTAGACCTGAGGTAACAAGGCTTCATGATAAAGCTGGCACAGTGGTGGGTTATGGGTAATGCTTATTTTTAAGAAGCTGTGTTGACATTTTTGTTGGTGACTTGTTACAAGACACATAATTAAGTGTCTTTGTGATTAGGGCACTTGGAGTTGGGTCCTTTTACTTGCAACTGGCTTTATTTCTCCTTTGGAACTTTGAAAATGTATTTGTCACTTGTCAAAAAGCTTTGCATTGTTCTGGCCAGGCAGAGGTGATACCCATGTCAGGTTATTTTTACCTTTTCCCCTACCTCCTTCCTCTTTCCCTGTTTGAGCTAAGGTCTAACTATGCAACTCAGGTTGGCCTGGGACTTAATGTGTATGTAGCCCAGGTTGGTCTCTAATTCAGGATCCCCCTGCCTCCACCACCTAAGTGCTGGAATCAAGAGTGGGTCACCTTTCCTTGTACTATATGACAATTCTGTATATGTGGACGAGGACTGGAAGGGAATCAGGAGACTCCAGTCAGGGCATCTCTTCTCTCTTGCCTTGGGTACAGTCTCCCAGCTGAGGGTACTGATTTCAACACCACGGCACCTGGCAATTCAGCCCATGAGCCCAGGTGCTTTGATTTCTCTTGTTCTTTAGACCTACCTGCTGCTATACATGTTTCACAGAAGTGAATGAGGGGTTCAGGTAGGTAGGCTGAAAACATGTGTAGCGTCTTACAGCTGGATGGTAGTGGGGTTTCTCTAAACCCTCAGATCTCTGACTATTGCTACCTGTGGATGGGCTGTGGGTGATTTGTTTAGAATTCTCTACATCTGGCCTTAGCACTCTACTCATTCACCCCCTAAGGGACCATCTTCTTCTCACTCATCTTCAGTCCTGCTCTGACAGAAGTGGTGAATGCAAAATGGCCCAGTCACCTTGGAAAACAAGTTTATTTTGTTCACTTTGGTATGAACACGGCGCAGGGTTAGTATCTGAAGAACTGTCTGCCAGGTACATAGTTTTTTTAAAAAGTTAAAACACGGGATGTGGGTATAGTTCAGTGGTAGGGCACTTTCTGAGCATAGGCAAGGTTCTGGGTTCCATCTCCAGCACTTAAAAAGAGAGAGAGAGAGAGAGAGAGAGAGAGAGAGAGAGAGAGAGAGAGAGAGAGAGAGAAAAGTCAAACATACAGCCAGACCTGATGACATCTGCTTTCACTGGGGAGGCTGAGTCAGAACAATTACAAATTTGAGGCCAGTCTGGGAACAGTGTGTTTCAAATTAAGAAAAAAAAATCAAACATAAAATTACTCTGTGTCCCACTAATTATACTGGAGAAATGAAAGTACAGCTCTCCACAAAGCCTTGCATGCAAATATTCTCAGAGCGTCTCTCATCCAGAACCTGAAATTCAACCAAGGTTTTATTTACTGGGCAATAATAAGCAAAGGCACCGAGTGGAATAGTCTTCAGCACTGAAAAAGATCAAACATGGAGTAAGGCGGATGAACCTCAAAACATTATGCACTGAGAAAGGAGTCAGACACAATAGACTGCTGTTGTCTGCAACTTACTTATATGAAATTTCTAGAAAAGACTGTGCCAGAGAGCAGATCAGTGGTGGTCTATAGCAGGTGGTATTGGCTGCAAACAGGCATGAAAGACCTTCTGGTCATGATGGAAGTGTTACTAAACTTATGGTGGTGAGGTTTGCACAACCATATGAGTTAATAATCTCTTTGTGGTGGGTAAATTTTATGGTGAGATACATCACACCCCAATAAAATTATTACAACTGTTCACAGCAGCATTGTTTGTTTGTTTGTTTGTTTGTTTTTGTTTTTGCTTTTGGTTTTTTCGAGACAGGGTTTCTCTGTGTAGCCCTGGCTGTCCCAGAACTCACTTTGTAGACCAGGCTGGCCTTGAACTCAGAAATCCACCTGCCTCTGCCTCCCAAGTGCTGGGATTAAAGGTGTGCGCCACCACACCCGGCAGCAGCATTGTTTTTAATCGCCCCAAACAGTAAATAGCTCAAAAGTTCATAAGCAGTAGAATGGATAAAAGCTAATATGTTGGGCTGGTGAGATGGCCCAGCAGGTAAGACCTGGACCTTCCGAAGGTCCTGAATTCAAATCCCAGCAACCACATGGTGGCTCACAACCTCCTGTAATGAGATCTGACACCCTCTTCTGGTGTACTTATTTATAATAATAAATAAATCTTTTTTTTTAAAGCTGATATGTTTATTCTGTGGATTCTGTCGAGCACTATTAATGAGTCAATTATAGCAACATGAGAAAACATGGTACCAGGAACATAAGGTGAGTGACAGAAATACAATTGGAAAAGAGTGAACTGTATGCCATTTCTTTTGCCAAGATATTTTGTAAATGGCCTTCAATATGCCCTGATATTTGCTCTGGACTCAGCATACCAAACCAATAAAGAAGTTTAATGGTAGTAATAGGGTTTTGGGTGATTGCAGGAGCTCTAGTAACCAATTAACTAAGTTGTAAACAACTAGTTAATCTGTAACAAACTGACATATTGATTGAGGAGGTCATAGCCAATTTGTTTTCTACCTCTCGATTCTATTCTAAGAGTTGTCTAATGTTGGTTGATAGTCTCAGAATCACTTTTGATTTTGCTTAAACACAAACTATTCAATATAGTTGGTCTAAGAAAATTTCCCTTCCTACCTCCCTTTCTCTTTCTTTCTCTCTCTCTTCCTTTCCTTTCATTTCCTTTTTCCTTTTTCCTTTCCTTTCCTTTCCTTTCCTTTCCTTTCCTTTCCTTTCCTTTTCCTTTTCCTTTTCCTTTTCCTTTTCCTTTTCCTTTTCCTTTTCCTTTTCCTTTCCTTTTCCTTTCCTTTTCCTTTCCTTTCCTTTCCTTTCCTTTCCTTTCCTTTCCTTTCCTTTCCTTTCCTTTCCTTTCCTTTCCTTTTTTCTTCCCTTTTCTTTTATTTTGATAGGGTCTTACTATGTAGCCTTGGTGGGCCTGGAACTCACTATGTATACCAGGCTAGCCTTGAACTCACAGGGATACGCTTGCCTCTGTCTCCCAAGTACTGGGATTAAGGATGTGAGCCGCCATGCCCAGTGAAAATTTTCCTTTTAACACTAATAAACAAAACAAAGTGTTACTTAAGGATGACAAAGACTGGGCTGGCAAGATGGCTCAGTGGTTAAGAGCGCCGACTGCTCTTCCGAAGGTCCCGAGTTCAAATCCCAGCAACCACATGGTGGCTCACAACCATCCGTAACGAAATCTGATGCCCTCTTCTGGAGTGTCTGATAACAGCTACAGTGTACTTACATATAATAAATAAATAAATCTTAAAAAAAAAAGGATGACAAAGACTGCCTGGAGATATGACTCAGTGGTCAAGAGTGCTGACTAGTCTTTCAGAGGTTCTGAGTTCAATTCCAGCAACCACATGGTGGCTCACAACCATCTGTAATGGGACCCGATGCATTCTTCTGGTGTGTCTGAAGACAGCTACAGTGTACTCATATAAATAAATAAATTAGAAAAAAAGGATGACAAACACATATGGTATAACTCTAGAGAAGAATAAAGGGGTGGTTTGAGGAAATAATTCAGTCAGTAGAACAGTAGAGTGTTTGCCTTGAGAATACAAGGACCTGGGTTTCATCCTCAGAGCCCACATTAAAACACACACACACACACACACCACAATAAAAACAAAACCAAACTCCTGGGTGTCTTAGTTAGAGTTTTATTGCTGTGAAGAGACACCATGACCATAGCAACTCGTATTAAGGTAAGCATCAGGGCTAGTGTATAGTTCAGAGATTTAGTCCATTATTGCCATGGTGAGAAGCATGGTGGCATGCAGGCAGACATGATGCTGGAAAGGTAGCTGAGAATTCTACGTTTGGATTGACAGGCATCAAGAAGAGAGAGAGAGAGAGAGAGAGAGAGAGAGAGAGAGAGAGAGAGAGAGAGAGAGAGAGAGAGAGAGAGAGAGAGAGATGACCTGGCTTGGGTATCTGAAACTTCAAAGCATACCCCCAGTGACACACTTCCTCCAATAAGGCCACATCAAGGGAATAGTGCCACTCCCTATGAGCCTAGAGGGAACATTTTTATTCAGTCATCACAGGTACAGTCCTAACATATTACCAGTGATTTTCCCTGAGCTGACTAGATTTCCTCCTCTTCTAGTGCAATGGTCCTGAGCTAGGTTTTGGGGTCAACACATTCTCTCACCATGGAAGTCAGCAATGAGTCTTGGCCATTCTTAGTAATAATGTGATACAGAACCTCTTACCCTTCTTATTCACAAGGAACCTAGCGATCAGTCTGGCTTCCTGCCTGATCCAGGCTCATCTCTCTACTTTAGGGCCAAAGGATTAGGAACCTGAACTTCATTTCCAACTAGACTTCTTTCCCTTTGCCATGGAAGACGATATAATTACAGGTTGGATGGCCATTCTTTTGCCTCCTATACTGTCTAGGGGACCTTGGCAGGTAGTTTCTTCATCTGTAATAAGCTTTTTAATACCTCAGCACTTGGGTGTTGAAGGTGGTCAGTCCTTGGTTGTCTTTTAGTACAACTGTCCTCCACATTGTAGAACTCTGACAGCATCCCTCAGCTGTTTATCAGGAGTGGAAGCTTTCTTTCGGCCATTGCCACTTGTCCCTTGGAGGGGAAGTCACCCCTGGATGAGTACTGCTCTCTAAAACAGCTGAAATTCTTACCTTTGGGTATAGTTGTGAAGATCTGGTGATAGAATGTAGTAAGGTTCCCTCCATGGTGTCTGACCGTATTTTTTTTTTTTAAGAATTAAATTTGGGGGACTGGAGAGATGGCTCAGTGGTTAAGAGCACTGACTGCTCTTCCAAGGTCCTGTGTTCAAATCCCAGCAACCACACGGTGGCTCACAACCATCTGTAATAAGATTGGATGTCCTCTTCTGGTGTTTCTGAAAACAGCTACAGTGTACTTAAATAAATAAATAAATAAATCTTAAAAATAATTAAATTTGGTCTTTTGTATTGATACATAAAACATAAAGATCATGCATGTTTATGGGGGTATAATGCTTATATCATATGTACACAGTATATAAATTAGGGGTATATAAAACCTGCCCATTCTCCCAAGCATCTATCATTTCTGTACAGTGGAAACATTCAAGCTCCTTCTAGCTCTTAGCACATATGTATTTAAAACTATTGAAAACAACAACAACAACAAAAAATGGTTTGGTAGAAGAGTCAATACCTCAAAGACAAAGATACTGTTTTTCCTTTTTAAAGATTTGTTTTTAAGTGTGTTTGCATGCTTATATGTATGAAGATGCCCATGGAGACCAGAAGCATCCGATACGCAGGAACCGGAACTGAGTTGTAAACCACCTGGTGTGGGAACTGAGAACCAGAGTTGGGTCCTTTGTTAGAACAATATGTGCTCTTAATTGTTGAATCATCTCTCCAACCCCAAAGCTACTTTTTAATGAAAACTCTAAAAAAAAAAAAAAACTCTTTAAACTATTCAAATACTAGGTTCCCTTCGTGTTATTAAAAAATTAAAAATACAGATGACATTATTATTTTTCTTCTGATTCTGCCCATCTTGTGCCATTCCCTCCCCAGTGGTGACCCATGAGATCCAAGTACCACAAGGGTAAGTATTTTATTTATTTAAGACAGCATCTCACAATGTAGAGCAGGCTGGCTTGGAATTCATAGAAAAAACCAAACAAACATTTGCTCCAAGACATCAAGGATATAAAGCTTTTTATAAAATATACAGAAAAGAGGGCCAGCAAGATTGCTTGGAGGGTAAAAGCTCAATTAAGTGGTATATGGAGAAGCCCTATGCCACTTGTCATTGAACTGCATTTTTGAAAGCTTTTTATTGATTTCTTGTGAGCTTCACATTCTGCACCCAGTCCCGCTTTTCTCCCTGTCCCCTCACATCTGCCTCTCACTCTGGCAATCTCCCTCCCAAAATAAAACACACACACACACACACACACACACACACACACACCAACAAAAAACATAGAAAACATCTCATTATGGGATCTGTAGTATGTCACAGTGTTTCCCACAGTATATCCCTATGTCTATACATTCTCACTTGCAAATGTTCACTGTAATGAGTCATTGGTCTGGTTCGAGATCTCTGGCTTTTGACACCATCAATACTGGATCTTCATCTGGACTCCTCCCAGGTATCCTGTTATTGCCCCATGCCATGGAGATCCTGCAACTTTGCAATAGCAGGACTGGCTTTTACATACCAAGCAGATAATATCCATTTTGGGGTGAGCCATCTCAGAGCACCGTATCTGGGCCTGGCTGATAGCAAAGCTGGTCCAACCCCTCTCCAGCACTACTCTGGCTAGGCCACCCGATGCTGTCACCAGTAGGAAGGAAGCAGAGTCAGTTCTTGTCTCACACCCTCAGGGCCAGCTCACCTGCACCCACACTTCCAGATTCAGCTTCATTGTGCTTCCCAGTCAAGGTACAGATCTCATTCTCCCAAATGCTACAGCCTTTGAGGGGCTGGGTCAGCTCTCTGGCTCTCACATCTTTGAGGCTGGCTCACTCTGCTCGAGTGTTGTATCTAGTAAGGGACAGGGCCAAATCATCTACTCTCATGACCCCAGGACCAGCTCTCCCAACTGCTGCAGGTGGTGGTGGTGGTGGGGTCATCACCCCCACACCCATGCCACCTCATGAGTGGTGGGGCCAGTTCTCCCTCACTCTCGTCCTTAGGGCTGGTTCACCTATGTCCCTTCGACTACTGTGCTGCTCAGGAGAGGTGCAGGGCCTGCTTTCCCAAGTGCTGCTAACTGAATATTTTTCGACTGTACATGGATTTTTATAAAAATGGATCACTTACTAGCCCAATGCCACAGTTTGGATGTAGCAAGCCAGTAAACATCTTCTGTAGGCTTGTATTTTGAATGTGTTGTCCCCAGATGGTGACTATTCTTAGGGCTGTGACAAAGCAAAGCTCGGCTGGTGGAAGTAGATCAGTGGGGCTGAGCCTTTGGAAATTATGGTCCAGATCTGGTTCTTGTTGTTGTCTGTTTCCTGGTCCACCATGCTTTGAGGGGCCTCAGCCACATGGTCCTGCTGCTGTGGAGTGAGCTGCTTCATCGTGTTATCTCCACTGTGATGAGTGGAAATGGTGACTCCTAATAAGCCTTTCCTGTCTTAAATTGATTATATCAAATAGTTTGGTCACAGCAACACAAAAGTAGCTACTATACGTATTTAGTAATAAAGAACTGACATGTACAGACTAGATAGATTTACAAGCATCAGTACAGTAAAATTACAAACTAATATTTTGTGAAAATTTAGCTCCAAATTGAAGGAGATTGTTCCCAAGATTACTCAACAGCATTCAGTACCCTAAACACGGGTCCTAGATCCCACAGTTATGGCTACTGTGATGGCTAATTTTATCTTAACTTTATATAGGCCAGTGTCATCTGAGGGGAGTAAACCCCACTTAAGAAAGTGCCTCCATAATATTGGGCTATAGGCAAGCCTATAGGGCATTTTCTTAATTTAATAATCAATGTGGGGAGGGCCCAGGCCATTGTGGGTGGTGCCACCTCTGGACTGGAAGTCCCAAGTTCTATAAGAGAGTAGGATAAGCAAGCCATGGTAGCAAGCTGCCAGTAAGCAGGACCCCCCCATAGCCTCTGCATCAGCTCCTGTCTCTAGGTTCTCTCACTCTGTTTGAGTTTCTGTCCTGCCTTCCTTCAGTGATGGGCTATGGATGTGGGAGTGTAAGCCAAATAAACCGTTTCCTTTCCAAGTTGCTTTTGGCCATGATGTTTCATCACAGCAATAATAGCCTTGCCATTCCTGAGGTAAATCACCCCTTCCAGGCTGGGGTGAGGATCCTAGGGTATCAGGTGCACTGTGAACATGGAATAAGGTAACCCACTCAGAGGCACTTAAATTAAGTGTTACAACTTGAGGCTGATTCCAACAGCAGCAGCCATAGGGTAGAGAAAATGGACAAGGTGGAGATGACACCTTGAGCTGATTACCTTTAGCTTTCCCTTTAGTTTCCCCATTGACTCTGAATATCATTCAGGACAGAAAATTTCCTTTGAGTTGAAGCAGTCTATGCATTGACTGTTTTGGAAGGGCTCCCTTTGTGCCTCTGTGGCCCAGATCCTGCCATGGGGGGTGGGGGGTGTCGTTGCTGAGTGAGCATCTCATTCTCTAGTGGTTTGAGTCTCTTCTAGCGCTGAATTCCAGGCAGGGGAGAAAAGTCCAGTAACCTAAGTTTCATCCCCTTCTGAAGCTGCTTTGTAACCCCAAGCAAAGCCGCCACTGTCCTCATGCCCAAAGTGTATTCATTATGGCAAGGAAGAATAAATCTGAGGGAATCTGGGAGGCTTATCCAGGACTCATGGCTAGATGACAGAAAGCCACTTGAGGCTACAAAGAAATTGATTGATGAAACCAGAATGTGTGGCACTGGCTGCAGGCATGGGTGATTCCAGAGTCTCTAAGACCATTAGGACCTTGCCTCTCTCCATCTCTCAGCTTTGCTGTCCCTTAAGTTGACCTTCCTCTGGGCTCATGCCCCATCCCTCCCCTCATCAGTGACAGTCACCTGAACTTCCAGATGCCCACCAATCAGCTTCATTACCCCTGTGGGAAAGAAATTCCTCTTTTCTGACAGCCTCAGCAAAAATAATCCCAGGACTGGCTTAAGTTCCAGCCATCAGCCATTCTGATGAGGCTGAGGACTGGAATACCAATTGACCAGAGTTGGCCATAGCTTCTGGAACTGAGAGGAGCTGGGATATTAGAGAAGAGCAGGCAGCAACTGACACTGATCTCCCCTTCACTGTGTGGTTATTGGGAATCTGATGGGGATGGGCATATGACTTGGATCTTGGGTTACTCATTCTCTGGGGAGGCAGACAAATATTCCACCCAAAACCATTGTAATAGCCAGACAATTAATGCTGTTGGAGATCAAAGAGTTCAGTGTGCCTTGGATGCCAGGAAGAGCATCATAGGGGACGTAACATCTCATCTAGTCTGATATCTTTTTGCATGCATTTGTGGGTGGCCTACACCTGTGGATGATTTAGGACAGCACCTGAAAGAGGGCCTTAAACTCTACCCAACAATCCATCAGGGTCTTAGCCTCCACTTACCCAGGACCTCACTTAGCCTCAAGCCCACCTGAGTGAAATGTGGAGAATTATGGCCACATCTGCTGATCTAATTATTGGGAACTGAATGAATTCCAGGACCGGAGAAGAGCCTGGTTTTGCATATCTAAATATGGAAATTTAATAACTGTACTTGATGCAATCCTCTATCTCTGTCTGTAGTGCTGCAGAGAGAAAATTAGTCTTGGTGTTTTTAATTTTACAGATATTAAGAGACTGGTGCAAACAACAAGACTCATGAGGTGGAGGATTTGAAGTGGCAGAGTTCATCTCATGGCCCATTGGGCTGTTGATAGAGTTGTACAGTGTGAGAGTTGGAGGACCTTATTGCTGAATCAACCACAGGCTCTGCATGTGGGGATAGAGAAGGCACCTAGGTTGTAGGCAAAACTGTGCATGTGTGTTTTCTCTAGGCAGAGTATGCATTGCTTTCATCAGATTCTTTTTAAAAATTTAAAAATTTATTTAATGAGTCCTCTGCTGCATGTACACCCACATGCCAGAAGAGGGCAACAGATCTCCTTATAGATGGTTGTAAGCTTCCATGTGGTTGCTGGTAATTGAACTCAGGACCTCTGGAAAAGCAGCCAGTGCTCTTAACCCCTGAGTCATTTCACCAGCCCTTGAAGCGACCCATATCTATGAGAACAATAAGAACCTTGAATGTGGACCATGTCCTTTCATTGGTGGTGGAAGGACACAGAGTCCTGAGGAGAAGGACTCATGCCCAAGAGCTCTTCAAGTCATTGTTGAAACTGGTGTCAATCTGCAGCATCCCACATTCTAGATGTGAGAGGTCTTGTTTTAGCTTGATGCCCTCAAGCCTGACTAAGCACCAAAGCCCTCAAAGGCATTAATTAACAATTTTATAACCTGGCCTGGCCCCCTGCCTCACTAAATCCAAAGTGTGGGTGAGCCTAGAGAGAGCCTGAATGCTTAGAAAGCTTTTCAGGAGGCTCCTTTGGTTGTAACCTGGAATTGGCACAGGGATAAAGCTCTGGGTCCATATTGTGAGAAGAACATTCTTAGAATTAGAGGAGTGTGGAGGGGGCTGTTTGATATGTGTTGTGGAGTGGGTGTGTTGGTTGTCAAACAGTGTTTCAGATTTGATAATTTACTATACAGACTCAGAGGACTCAACATAGAGTCACATTCATGGCTGAGATTTATTATAGTGAAAGGGTACAAAGAAGAATAGCAAAAGGCAAAAATGTCATGCAGTGAAGTGCCGGGGTTATAGGTAAACGTCCCAGAGTCCTCCCCCTCATTGTATATATACTAACAATCCTCTAGCAGGTGACCCTGGTGGCTGGTGTGGACATGGGCCACTATGGAAGCTTGTTTAGTCTTTGTGGAAGAAATGCCTATTCAACTCCTTTGTTCATTTTGAACCAAGGTTTTGTTGAATTTATGGATTTCCTGGACAATCTGTATAAAACTCTGTTATCAGATATATGGCTGGTAAATACTTTTTCTCCATCACATATGTTGACTTTTTGCTCTGTTGATAGCGTCGCTTGATGCACAGACATTGTGTGTGTGTGCATGTGTGTGCATGGGTATGTACCCACAGGATGTACCCATGTGGAAGCTAAAGGAGGATATTGGGTATCTTCCTCTATCACTCTATATTATTCAGGGCCTTTATTTATTTTCCTTAGGATTGTTTGATAATTTCATGCATGTGTATAATATGTTTGATCTCGTCCCCATTCCTTTCCCTCTAGCTCCTCACCTGTCCCCAAGACAGGGTCTCTTACTGAACCTGGAGCTTGCTGTTTTTCCAGTCTTGTTGGCCAGCAAGCTCAGCCAACCAGCAAGCATAGTCATCATCCTGTCTCTCTGTTTTCACCCACCCTCTGTGCTAGGGTTACAGGTGTGTGCAGCTATGACTAGTTGTTTTACCTGGGTTCAGGGGATCTGAACTCAGGTCCTTATGCTGTGTAGCAAATGTTTTTACTCACTGAGCCTTTGCATAAGCCCATGCACAGACATTTTTAATTTTCACAAAAGTCAGTTTTCCGGTTTGTTGTTTCATGTGCTTCTGTTCCATCCATGAAATCATGGATAAGACCTCCATCAAGAGGCTTTTCTCTTCTTAAAGATGCCCTTTCCTCCATTTTTTTTTTGTGGCCTGCCTACTTTAAGTTTATCAATTTTATTGATCTTTTCAAAGAATGACCTTTATTTTCATTGATTTTTTCCTATTTAAAAATTTTCTGACCTATTTTTCTCTGCCTTAATCATTATTTTCTTCCTTCTGTTAGTATTAGGTTTGCTCTTCTTTTCTATTCCTTGAGTTTATGAAGTTAGGTCATTGGTTAGATCTTTCTCTCTCTCTCTCTTTTCTTATTTCCTCTTTATATTTTCTCCATCTTTAAAAAAAAAGATTTTATTTATTTATTTTATATATGTGATGAGTACACAGTAGCTGTCCTCAGAGACACCAGAAGAGGGCATTGGATCCCATTACAGATTGTTGTGAGTCACCATGTGGTTGCTGGGAACTGAACTCAGGACTTCTGGAAGAGCAGTCAGTGCTCTTAACTGCTGAGCCATCTCTCCAACCCCCGTTTTTTCTCCATTTTTTCTCCAATTTTTTGTCTGGTATTCTTGAGGGCCTAGGTCTATCCTCAGGATTAAAACAAAAAGTTGCTTAATTTCTACAAATAGGGAGAATTTCTTACTTTATTTGTATTATTAATTTAAATATCACTGTTTTACAATAGCTATATATATTTTTTAAAAATTCTATTGAAATTTAATTTGTACCCTAATATGTTCTATCCTGGCAAATACCCCAAGCACACTTGAGAAGAACATGAGTGTTTGTTCTTGCTGAGTGGAATGTATATCTGTTAGGCCTTGAGAATTAATATTGTAAAGATGCTATACAACCAAAAGCAATCTACACACTTAATGAAATTTCCATCAAAATTGCAATGACATTTCTCACAGAACTAGATAGAGAAAACAATCATAAAATTTGTGTGAAGATACAAAAGACCATGAATAGCCAAAGCAAGTCTAACAACAACAAAACTCACATCACAGAGGCATTAAATTATCCAACTTCAAACTATACCACAAGGCTATCGTGACAAAGATACTACCTTATTGGCACAAAAGCAGACCTTGTGGAGAGCTCTTGGGGCTGATTCTAGACATTTGGCAAGAGTATGCCATTGGGCTAGGACACAGAAGCAAGCTCAGGCAGGAATTTGACATTGAGCTAGGACTAGGAGGTAAGCTCAAGATGAATACAACTGAGGATTGTGTTCTTTGTATCTTTTGTTGTTGTTGTTGTTTTTGTTTTTTGTTTGTTTTTTTGAGACAGGGTTTCTCTGTATAGCCCTGGCTGTCCTGGAATTCACTTTGTAGACCAGGCTGGCCTGGAACTCAGAGATCCACCTGCCTCTGCCTCTGCTTCCCAAGTGCTGGGATTAAAGGCGTGCACCACCACGCCCGGCTTTTTTGTTCTTTGTATCTTGATGGGTCTTGTCAGAACCCTGAATACAGTAATCATGAGACCTTTGTTTATGCTTTGTTTGTTCCTTAAGTACACTGTGTATGCTTTAGAACTGATCACATTCTTTGTATATACTTAGAATGATATAAAGGCAGACTGGAGAGAAATAAACCTGCTTCAGCTTCAGAACTGGCTGAGGTCATGTTATAATGTTGTCTAATTGTCTTTTTCTTTCCAATCCTCACTCTATCCCATGAGACCTTGTTGACTGAACTGGCTTGGTCAAGACATGCAGACCGACAGAGTATTATAGAAGACCCAGAACCCAGAGATAAACCCACATAGGTATGAATAGTTGAATTTTAACAAATGTAAAAATTATGCACTGGAAAAAGGACATTTTAAGTAAATGATGCTGGAAAAACTGAATATATCTCAGCAGAAGAATAAAGTTAGATTCCCCACCTCTCATTCCACATAAAAATCAATTCAAACTGATGAAACAGCTTAATATAAAAAGTAGGAAATACTAAAGCTGTTAAAGTAAAACACAGGGTAAATACTTTAGGACATAGGTATAGACAAGAACTTCTAAATAGAACCCTAACAGCACAAGAAACAGCTTCAAGAACTGGCAAATAGGATTACATGAAATGAAAAAGCTTCATATCAAATAAAACTATCAAAAGAATGAACAGTCAGGTTCCAGGAAGGGAGAAAAATCTTTGCCAGGTGTACTTTAGACAAGAAGTTACTATCTAGACTGTATCAGGAATGGCAAAAATGAAACAGCAAAGCAGACAAACCAAACACCCTGACCAAGAAGTGGATCAATGCACAAAACAGACAGTTCTTCTTCTTTTTTTAAACTTTATTTATTTTTATTTTTATTATTTTATTAGATATTTTCTTTATTTACATTTCAAATGCTATCCCAAAAGTTCCCTATATCTCCCCCCCTCCCTGCTCCCCTACCCACCCACTCCCACTTCTTGGCCCTGGCATTCCCCTGTACTGGGGCATATAAAGTTTGCAAGACCAAGGGGTCTCTCTTCTCAATGATGGCCAACTAGGCCATCTTCTGCTACATATGCAGCTAGAGACACGAGCTCTGGGGGTACTGGTTAGTTCATATTGTTGTTCCACCTATAGGGTTGCAGACCCCTTCAGCTCCTTGGGTACTTTCTCTAGCTCCTCCATTGGGGGCCCTGTGTTCCATTCTATAGATGACTATGAGCATCCACTTCTGTATTTGCCAGGCACTGGCATAGCCTCACACGAAACAGCTATATCAGGGTCCTTTTTGCAAAATCTTGCTGGCATGTGCAATAGTGTCTGGGTTTGGTGGCTGATTATGGGATGGATCCCCGGGTGGGGTAGTCTCTGGATGGTCCATCCTTTTGTCTTAGCTCCAAACTTTGTCTCTGTAACTCCTTCCATGGGTGTTTTGTTCTCTATTCTAAGGAGGAATGAAGTATCCACACTTTGGTCTTCCTTCTTGATTTTCTTGTGTTTTGCAAATTGTATCTTGGGTATTCAAAACAGACAGTTCTTAAGAGAGATCCCAATGGCAACAAAAGCATGACCTGGCTGTCAGAGTCATGCGAATTAAAACGACTTTGAGATTTCATCTCAGAATGACAAACATCAGGAAAACAGATGACCATAAACATTGGTGAGGGTGTAGGGGAAGAGGAACCCTATACCCACAGGACAGTGCATCCTCCCAGAGACACTTGCACACCATGTTTATGGCTGCTTCCCCCCCCCCCATAAGTAGTAAATGGAATCAGTGTATATGTCCATCAAGAGATTAATGGATAGTGAAAATATACATATACACATGGAACTTTATTTAGCAGTAAAGAAAAGTGAATTCATGAAATGTGCAGGCAAATGGCTGAAACTGGGACAAAAACCTGAATATTCTCTTTCATATGTGGGATCCTAGTTTCTACTTGTTAAATATGACTATCTAGGAAGGAGTAAATGTGGCTAAGGTCACAAAACTGAGACGGGGCGAGTGAGAGATGAAACAAAGAGGCTTTAAGGGAAGGGACAGAGAAGACAATGAGGGCATGTCTGCTATCAAAGTGAAGAAACTGGAGGCAAAAGAGTGCACAGAAGAAAATATGTGGCATGGAAATTAGGGAAAGAAGTAGAGGAGAGAATTAACTGTGAAAAGTATTTTTAAATGTAATAAGGAAACCTGTTGCTTTGTAAGCCCATTTAAAAAATAAAAATAATTTAAAAAATGAAGCAATGTTTTAAAGCCATGTAGGGACTTTTTTTTTTTAAATGTATGTAATTTGCCACTCATTTTCTGTATGCCTCTTGGTTGATTTTTATTATTGTTGTTGTTATTGTTCATGATTTCCTATTTTATTGTAATTGTATTTACTTGATTCTTTTGGTAATAAAATGTTTGAGTTCCTTTCTCATCTCTTTTGGGTATATTCTAGGATCCTTGTGTTTACTGTGGGAATTACATTTAACACCCTAAAGTTATCATATTCTCCATTTAATTTATATCAGCCTTCCTTATTCACACAAGAAAGCTCTGCTCCTTTCCAACTCTGTCCTTCCCTTTCATAAAATTCTATCTTGATAAGAGAGGGAGGTAGGGGGGTGAATATGATAAAAATATATTAGAGACAGCGCTACACTTCCTGGTCCACACAGCTCCCTCAGCAGTCAGATCAGAACATCTCAACCCCCATCAGAGTGGCTTCTTTCTTTAGTAGAAGGTGATTAACTCAGAGCACAAGTGGTCAACATGCAGAGAATAAGGGAATGTGGACTGCTCAGCTCTGAATAGAACATTATAGCATTCCTCACCCCAAGGCACAGGGATTGTCATGGAGGAAGAGACAGAAGGGTTGTAACAGCCAGAGCTGATGTGTGAACATCTGTAGTAAAACAGAATTTGATGAACATGACAGGGCTCGTGCATACACAAACTCAAAGCAACTATGATTGCATGTACGAGAACTGCCCAGGAGCAAGTCAGACAGAATCTCAGGATGGAGAGGGACCAGACTTATGAAGTCCTGTTCCCTTCTTCCATGATGAGGAGCAATTGACAATTCAGGGCTGCTGGGAGAAGAAGAGCCAGTTTTCTTCAAGGATACAACCCTTGAGAGGTAATTTACACCCACCATACTAAGGGACTCAGGGTGCTAAGAAACCAGCACATGAAATTGGGAAGGAATAGTAGGGAGGAAGGATAGGAGAGACACTGGAGGGGAGGAAATGGGAGATAAATTTGACTAAAATGCATACTGTGCACATATGAAATTCTTAATAAAATATATCAACTTACTAAAATATGAATTTTTTATCTTTATAAATTACAAACCCACAAATATTATCTAATAACTGTTTTAAGCCTATTATTTTCTTTCATGATATAGAAAATAAAATATAGGCCCCTGACTTTAATTTATAGATCCTAAAAGAGAAAAACAAGAAAAGGGAAAATTTACTCTGTAGCCCAAACTGACCTCAAACTTGGCTTGATCCTATCTAAACCAGCCACCACACTCGGTTGGTAACTTTTCCCCTGAAAATTGAACTCTTTAAAAATAATTGTAGAAGTTTGTTTCTATATTATGTAATTAAGTGTTTTTTTTATTGCATGCATGTATGTGTCTCATGTGTGCAGTGTTTATGGATGCCAGTAGAGTGTGTCAGATCTTTGGAAATGTAATTACAGATGGCTGTAAGCAGTCCTGTGGGTTGCTGGGAGCTGAATCCAAGACCTCTGCAAGAGCAACAAGCGCTCTTAACTTCTGAGCCACCTTTCTAGCCCCCAAACTCTTTAATGTAATATTATAATTACTCTGGAAATCAAATTCTCCCCTTTCCCAGGGTTTGCTCTTCACCATAATTTATATCTTATTTTTTATTGATATCTAGGTTCCAAGGATTAGCTTGAGTTAGAAACACAAAGACTTCCAAGAGCTTTTCTGTGTTCTACCTTTTCTTGAGCATGTGTGGTTGTTTATAAGTTTCTCCAGACATTTGTTTTTGAATGTTCTAGTCTCTAGTGGATGGGTACCAGAAGGGAAACAGAGAAAAATGAAGCAAAACTGTTGTCCTTCTAAGTCCCCTGGAAGTCACTCTTAGTCAGGGGGAGGGGCTTATATCAGAGGAGAAGCTTGCAGTAGACAATGGCTGGTTGTGCCTTCATCTGTAGCTCTGTGACCAGGAGAGGCCCCCCAGCATCAGAGCACAGATCCCCGAAACTTGAAGGTTGGCTCATATTTGCCTATGCTGATTCCCAAAAACTACATGCAGGTTACTCCTGAAATAAGTGAACAACTGCCTGCCGCTTTGCTGGGGTCCCCACCAGGTAGGCAGCAACTACTGCACTGAGAGTCAAGAGTGATTTAAATCAACTGTAATTACCCTTAGAAATGGCCACAGAGATCCTAAATAGTCAGATCAGACAGATTCTGAGTGCAAGATTCTCTAGGTGGAGAAGACAAACTATTGTTGCTCCCTAATCTGTCAACTTCCCATGGTATTCCCCAAATTCATTTTATAGGAACTCCAGTTATATTATATTAGACCCTACCTCAATGACCCTATTAAACTATACTCCCTCTTTAAAGGTTCTGTTTCTGAATAAAGTTACATTTTAGAGAGTAGGGGATCAGGACTTTAACATAAGAACTTTGGTGGAACATATTTCATCCGATAATAGTATGCAAGTTCCCAAATAGAGCCAGGGTATTTGGAAATAGGCAGCTATAAACCAAGAATATGGATACAATAGCCAGTGTGTTTGGAAATAGGCAGCTATAAACCAAGAATATGGATACAATCATGTTGTTTCTTTTTTGGTTTCTTGTAAAGATAGTTTTGGAGCTGTAGCTGGGCTGCTGCAGGCCTGATCTCTTGGCACTTCCAGCACCCAAAGCTAAAGAGACAGACTCAAGGGTGGACAGAAGCCTTTCATGTAAAACTTTCTGCCATTGTGCAAGAGCCCCCTTAATCCTCCTGGGACTGACAGCCTGTCACTTGCTGGGTGATGTCATCATGGAATAGTGGAGAGCTTTGGCCAAGGGATGCTGGGGACTACAGAGTCATGTAGCCTTCCTGGGTCTCTCTGTGTGTGAAAAATGGAATAAAGTCCTTCTTTGCTTCAGGTGGATTTTAGAATCTTCAGGTCAGTTTTCAGGGAGTGAGGAGAGGACTAAAGCTGTATTAGAAGGTGCTGTGAGATATTCCAGACTCTTTTTCCAGATATGAAACACCCTGTCACCAGGGCTACCTCTAGTTGTCTCTGCCCTGGCTTCTAGCTACCCAGCCCTTCAGTAAGAGTGAAGAACCCTAGCCTAGGATTAGCTCTGATGATTTGAGGGTCTGAGGAGGGAGATACTTGTGTGAGCCATGACCAAGCAGATTAAGATCTCTCAGAAGACATCAGCTAAGTCAGCTGGGGCACTCCCATGTGGAATTTAGACTGTATTTGATGGAGCGTTGGGGATGGGACTTGTCACTTGAGAAAGTTTCTTTCATCCAGTAAAAAGGCTGCTTGTAGCAGAAATCAAACAGTTTCATCTATTTTCCTCCAAATGTCATGATTTCCTTCTTTGCTGCCAATTCTCCATTGTGTACATGTACCACATTTTCATGATCAATTCCTCTGTTGATAGACAGTTGGCTGCTTCCATTTCCTAGTTATTGTGAACAGTGCAGCATGTGTCTTTGTGGTTCACACATTCTGAGCAACAGCTCTGTTATTGCCATAAACCTAACCCAACTTCTTAGCATTGTCCTATTTGACTCATGAATAATTTGTATTACTATCCTTTTTTTTTTTTTTTTTTTTAAGATAGGATTTCTCTATGTAGTCCTGGCTGTCTTGGAACTCCCAGAATAGACCAGACTGGCCTTGAACTCAGAGATATCTGCCTCTCAAATGCTGGAATTGAAGGTGTGGCATGCCACCACACCTGGAATGCCATCTTCTTTAAAAACATTACAGATGGTTCTTAGATTCCTTACTGGTGCTGGGAACTGAGCTTGGGTCTTCTGTAAGAGCAGAAAGTGCTCTTGATTGCAGAACCATCACCCCAGCTCTGATATCTCTCTTTTGAAAATTTAATCTTATACTCTGTGTGTGTGTGTGTGTGTGTGTGTGTGTGTGTGTGTGTGTGTGTGTATGTATGTGTGGTGTAATGATCAGAGAGCTTCTTAGGGGATCTTTCAAGATTGGGTTATCTCCTCCCACTGTGAGTTCCAGGGATCAAGTTCAGATCATCAGGCTTGCACAGCAAATGCTCTTACTCACTGAGCAGTATCACTAGCTCACTATTCCCTTCTTATCTGGGGCGTAACTGGAGCTCAGAGCAAGGAAATAATGCTCCAGAGTTTGGCTGCTTTGTGATAATGCTGGCTGGATCAGGGCTTATGTCCTTTGCAGATGTTCCCAGTCATGGAATTCAGAGCCTGAAGTTCTGCAGGTATATTCTTGGGCTAGGTAGCCATTCCCATGACAGCTTACAATCCTGGTTTAGAAACTCTTGGGGGCAGGGACAGCAGAACCGCCATCCTGTGTTTAGCTTGTTCTTTGCCAAGACTTAGATTCTGAGAAAAACCCTCATTTCTAATAAGACATAAGAAAGCTGAATCATCTAGATACATCAGTGGGTGAACCCACACTGGGTATCCAGGGAAAGAAAACAACACCTCTAGATTTACTCTTTGGCCTGAATTTCCTCTTTAAGTCCTGGGGTTTCCTCTTTCCCCTTCCAGAAACCAAACAGGAACCATGGCACAAGCTTACAGTGTGCCCTGCTTTAGTAGGAGTTATGAAGTTTCTGAGGTTCCTAAGAGAGCCACATACCTTCAAAGTAACATAGGGAAGTGATATCAGCTTCTTCACTTGTATATCTACATCCCACTCCTGCCACTGACACACACACACACCATGTTAGCCAGGATTCCACGTGGTAGTCTTTGCTACTCCCTGGAAGAGTACACTGTTGTTAACACTTGCAACAGTCTTTGATGCTCTTGCAGCCATTTGAGCTGAGATTAAAAAAGAAGTACTCATTGAAAGGGGCAGTACTGTAGACTCAAGAGCTGGGGTGACTTACTGGGAGGCCTCAAGTGAGGCACATTACCTGTACCTCACTTGGATCATCAGTAGTTAGAGGTGGGGCCTCTCTATGGGCAGATGGAGATGCTAGTGCTAGCAGAGGCCTGTGAATACCAGGACAACCAGACAGACAGTGCAGTGCCTTTGACCTTTCTGAAGCCTTGCTAACCTTTCCAGGTATTTGGGCCCTGCTGTCAGAAGATGCTGCTGCAGGGTAGATGGTGCTGCAGGCTGGGGCTAACTGACTGAAGGGTGCCCCCTGGTGTTCATCACTCAGATCTTCAGCCTCCGGTGGTATTGATAAGGTCAGGGACTCTCCTTTCTCTGGCTTGGGAGCCTTTTTTCTAAATGCTGTTCCAAGCTGAAAAGGAAGAAAGTACAAAGTCTCCCTGCTCTTCAGTGTCTCCAACATGAAATCTTTGCTTAACTCAAGGTCAAAAAGATATACTTCCGCCTCGCTTCCTGGAAACATTTGTTTTGCTTCTCAGGTTTTATGTTTAGAAAGGGGGAAAAATATTGTTTAAAGATAGATGTTGAGGGCCTGAGGATGTAGCTTAGTTGATAAAATGTCTGAGACCCTGGGTTCCATCCCCAGTATCACATAAACAGGGTCTAGTGGCACATGTCTGTAATCCTAGGATCAAGAAGATAGTCAAGGTAATTTTCCACTTCATAATAAGTTTTAGGCCAACCTGAAGGATACAAGACTCTGTCTAAATATCCAGTGGAGGAGAGGACAAAGAAGACTTCCATGATGGATTCATCTGAAATGGAAGTACTGGAGAGGGTGGGTACCCAGAAAGGAGCTGACAGCAAGAAACCCTGAAGGAGGAAGATGAGGTAGAAGTTGGATCAGCCAGAGTTACCCTCAGGTGCTAGGGGCTGCAGATACAGACTGAGAATTTCATTATTGCAGAGGAAAGTGAATGTGGGAGCCTTTGTTCATGCTAATGGAAGTCATTGCATGGTTGTTCAGAAGGGGATGTGTGAACCCAGACCAGACTTGCAAGACTTAGGGTTCTATTTCTCTAAATGGTATGGGCCCCTTCCCTGGAATCCTAGGAATTAGAAATGTTGCTACCAGCAGGACAGGTAATGCTTGAGGGCAAAGCCAGGGAAAAGTCAGGAAGAGATAAAGTGGAGGGAGAAATGCAGCGATATCAAGAGATAGAAGAGGAAGAAAGGAGGGAAAGGGCAGTGGCCCGTGGCTTAGTTTTGCAGCTGGAGTTATGGTGCAAAAATCTGTAGCATCAATGAGGATGCTAGTTCTTGGGCGCTCCCTCACCTCCTGCTTCAAGGAGCCTTGCAGTGATCACTCTGCTGGCTCACAGTGAGAAATTCATAATGTTTCCTCTAACACAAAGATTTCTCTTCCCCTTCTACTTTTCATTTCTTTATATTAATTGTTTTGGTCTGTCTTCCATGTTCAAAGTGTGTCTTAGGTATCTGACACTCTTGCCCTGTCCATTCTTATTTGATTTCTTTCCTAAAAGGCTAGTTGGGAGGCATGAGCTAAAGTGGGACTGTCAATCATAGGTTTCACCCAAAAGCAAGGTTTTCCAACTTTTGCTACACAGTAGAGTGACCCGGAGCTTTTCCTGGTGGCAGCAGGGCTGGGGAGGCAGCACTTAGGTCTGGCCAATTCCTCATCTAATGAAATCAGAATCTAAGGGGAGGGGACTGAGATTAGCGGTTTAGAAAGGACTTCAGGTAGTTCTAATTGTAGTTTGAACCCAGCTCTAGGGTGACTTAGTTCCTGTATGTTGAGAAACAGTCATTAGCAGTGAGATAGAAGAAAGTTCTGGAAGTTTGAAACCCTATGTGCATGGGAAAGTATGAGAAGTAATGTAGATAAACTAGGAAGTTGCATTTTCTTTGACAGGTGTTGGTTATAAATCAATTTTTTTCCCAAAGACATTTCCATGTCTAAGATTTCTTCTTAGAGGACACATAGCAGATACATTGGCACTCCTAGCTCTGTTGGTCAGGCTGCTCTGTGAAGGATTTTCCACCGTCTGGCTTTGGTTTTTGCTAGCATCATGAGAACCTGATAGGAGTGGGGGCCAGGGAGCCTTTAGTTTCCATATGCAGTGTGTAAGCTTTAATTGAATTTCCTGCCTCCCATACAATTCCTTTCTACTCATAGGTCATCAGCATGCCCCTTTGCAGAGTTTGGCTGCTTGAGTTTCTCTTGAGGAATAGTGCCTGGCGGACTGAAAGGCATAAGGGGTAACTCGGTTCTGTGTGCTTCTGTGTGGATTTGTAGCAGTTCCTCTGTGTTTAGCTCCATTTTCTTTCCTCCATCATGAAACTCCGGTGTGATGACCCTTCCATCTTCAGGAATTCCTGAGTGTGAATATGGCTGGGTCTCAGCTTCCTCCCTTAGTCCCCTTGGTTCATTAGTCACTGGTATCCACGTAAAATCCATAGCTATCATCTTAAAGAAAATAAGAGGTAGTTTATTCTGGAGCCAGTTTGAATGACCTTGGCCTGAGACACACAGAATTAGGTTACCCCAAATTCCATGTCCCAATATGGGAGCAGATTCATGAAATTGTGTAGTGTTGCAGAACAAAGAAAGCCATGAATCGAGGAGGGTTTAAGAACATTGGTGGGTACATGGAGTGGTGGTTATAGTGAGATGGGGAGACATTTTTTGTAGGCCCAGGATGCTGTCTGAGGACATTTTTAGCTAATGGTTGGTGCAAGCTAATGAGCTGCTAAGTGACAATATTCCAACAGTTTTTTTTTTTTTAAAATTAGTCACACGGTGTTAGTTCTTATACAGAGATGGACAAGGAATGGCTGTGGCTGTTCCGGAGGGCTAGAATTAGCCCAAGGTAAGGTAATTAGCTAATGTACCTACAACCTTCCAATCTCTCCACAGTTCTGTAGTTCTAACTAGCCAATCAGTCTCTGCAGACAGTTTCTTTCCAGGAGTTCTTGTCACCCCAGCTTTCAAAATGTTCCAGATGTTTCTCCTTCTTTTTGTTCTGGTATGTTTATTCCATTGTGGGCCTGAGGCTATAGCTCAGTGTTAAGAAAACATGCTCAGCACATATGAAGCCCTTGATTCAGTTCATAATGCATGTGCACACGCACAATACACATGCATTCACCTACATGTGTGCTCACATGTACATGCACACACACACACACACACACACACACACACACACACACACACACACACACAGAGTATTAGTCATTTTCCTTGTAATAGTGACAAAATAATAACAGAAGTAACTTGAAGGAGGAAAGGTTCACTTTGGCTCACATTCAGCCTGATGTACTTGGGTATAATATCATCATAGGTAGGGGAGCAAGATGATAGGTAGACAAGAATCAGAGATCCAGAGAACTAGCCAAGGATAGTTCCCAAGGATTTTCTCCCAATGAACAATTTCTTCCAGCCAGGCTTAAAGCTTCCAGAACTTCCTAATGTTGTGCCGTCTACCCAGGCTTCAACACATAATGCCAGGGGGCATTTCAAATTCAAACCACATCCAAACTTTTTTAATAATGATTTTAGTAGAAAGGATTCTGGGGGTGGGGGCATGCTAATGATTGTTTTAGGAAAAGCTTATTTTATCACGTTGTGTGGACATGTGATGGGTTACTTTAAACTTAGAGACAGGCTCATAAGCAAATTTAAAGTCATGTTCTCAGGTGTAATTTATCTTCAAGAGGCACAGATTTTTCAATGAACAAAGCAGCCTTATGGAGTATTCCACGTAAGTAGGCTGGTAAGAGAAGAGAGATTCATTTGAATGCTCATGGGACAAACTGCTTTGTTTTGAGGCAGGTAGCCTAGACTGACCTCAGACTCACTATATAGCTAAGGATGTTCCTGAGCTTCTAATTCTCCATCTCTCATACTTCTGTAAGCAACCTTCACTTATATTTTGTAAGCAAGCTCATACCCACACTGATTCTCTGAGTTGGGCTTTGGTGAAATCATCCTTTGGTTTTGAACCCTCATATAAGAAGGAAATAGATGTTTGTAAATGTCTCTCCCAGGAGCGTTCTGGAAACAGCTATGCATTCTAGACAAGCACTCTAACAACTGAGCTATACCCCCAACCTAGAACAAACTTGTAAAGAAACTATCTTTGTTTCCATTCAGCTCAGAAGTGTGACAGTTTCATAGATGCTGCTAAGTGGTAAGCTTGGGGATATAACATACACTTGTTGCGCTGTGAGTGTCTAGTCACTATCACTGTTGGAATATGTTTTATAGACTGTCTTTCTGGAATACCTAGATGGAGGCATTTGATTTTGGTTGGATATAAACATGGCATTTCTTGGTGCATAGTCCTAGGGCCTTTAAAGTGAGGAAAACATCCTTGGTGTTTAGAAGGAAGGAAACAGAAGCCTTCTTAAGTAATGCTTTGTGTGCTCCAGGGTCTTTGAATGAAAGAGTGACTGGACTAATTCTCCTGGATTTATTTCTGTTACACTTTGGCCTCCCTGGTGCTAGAAATGAGGCTGCATTTAAAAGTCCTTTAACATCTTGGTAAACTCACATTGAATAATGTAGTGGCCAACAGCTGATTCATTGTGTTGATTGTCTTTGTGTTTTTTTTCCAACTGAACACAGGGCATGAAGTCATATCAATCTACTAAAGAGGAAGAATTAATTCTACTGATGGATGCATTTGGAAAGGAGAGCTTTCTGAGACCTGAAAGAACTTCTAAACAGGAATCTGAGTCTTAGACTCTGTGAAACTACCTCCCCCCCCCATTATTTGTAGCATAGAGCCCTTGTTCTGTGGGCTCTGTTTATGCAAAAAAGAAAAAAAAATTAGCTGGGCAGCTAGGACCCAATTTGGGCCTGGTATTCCCTTTTGGCTGGAGGGTGAGAAGAAATCCTTGTGTAGGATGAGCTTCTCAAGTCTATCCTGGGAACAAAGGGAGAGCTCAGTTGGCAGTTTTAGCCATTGCTTCACTGTTGGGGGCCAGGTTCATTTTCTTTGGGCGAACTGTCCAGTAGTTTGGTGCCAGTAGTATTGAATCTCTGAGCTAGGCCTCTACAAAGTGTGAGTGCACGATGGGACAGTTCCTTTGTGGTCTGTTATATGAGATCATTGGCTAAATGAGAAATATTTCTGTGAGGTTCATGTGTTTGATCACTTGGCTACCATTTGGAAGCACTCTTCTGAGATGTAGTAGAACCTTTGGAATAAGGGGCATAGATAGTAGACTTTGTCCCCTTGGGGCAAGCCTTGAGTATTCTAGTTCTCTCTGCTTCCTGATTCACTGTGAAGCAAGAAGCTGTCCCATATCCATAGGCTCCTGCCACCATGGATGGAACCACTCCAGATACCCTGCTTTCTCTGCCATAATGGTCCTTGAACATGAGTCAAGACACACATCTCTTCCCTTCAGTCACTTCTGCCTGGTATTTTCTCAGTGATAGAGAAGCTTGAAACTGCAAAGCCAAGACCACCTTCCGTGTCTATAGTGTTTGCCAGCCTGGCCCCTAGTTTCTGATCTGGGTAACTGGACACTTGGCTCCCATCCTGGCTCCAGCCTCTGGCTTCCTGGAACCCTAGAAAAGTCTTTTATCTTCAGGTTTTCATTAGCATTACCAGAAGTCAGCCATGAAGTGAGGTGCCTGCTGGCTCTGATAGTACAGCATCATAGCCAATCTGGAATCCCTAGTGTGTGTTCCAGTGCTAGACCTACAGCCATAGCTCTGAGCCCAGAGGCTTCCAGGTTCCTCCTCCTCCTCCTTCTCCTGCTCTTCCTCCTTTTCCTCCTCTCCGTCTCTTGTTTTGAATCAGTGTTTCTCTGTGTAGCCCAGGCTATCCTGGAACTTGCTCTGTAGACCAGATTGGCCTTGAACTCAGAGATCCATTGCCTCTGCCTCTTGAGTTCTGGGATTCAAGGCATGCACCTTACCAAGTTCTTCTTCTTCTTCTTCTTCTTCTTCTTCTTCTTCTTCTTCTTCTTCTTCTTCTTCTTCTTCTTCTTCTTCTTCTTCTTCTTTTCTTCTTCCTCTCCTCCTCCTTCTCTTCCTCTTTCTTCCTTTCTTTCTTCCTTCCTTCCTTTCTTTCTTTCTTCTTTCTTTCTTTCTTTCTTTCTTTCTTTCTTTCTTTCTTTCTTTCTTTCTTTCTTTCTTTCTTTCTTTCTTTCTTCCTTCCTTCCTTCCTTCCTTCCTTCCTTCCTTCCTTCCTTCCTTTCTTTTTCTTTCTTTCTTTCTTTCTTTCTTTCTTTCTTTCTTTCTTTCTTTCTTTCTTTCTTTCTTTCTTTTCTTTCTTTCTTTAATGTATGTGAGTACACTGTAGCTATACAGATGGTTGTGAGCCATCATGTGGTTGCTGGAAATTGAACTCAGGATCTCTGCTCGCTCTGGCCCTACTTGCTCTGGACCCCACTTGCTCCGGCCCCCAAGTTCTTCTTGGAGAACTCTGTGTTCTATGCATCATGGTCTCTGGAGGAAGTTAGCATGTTGGAGGAACCTGGAGTTACTAGTGAGTGATGTCCAGCACATCTGTCAAGAAACCTCATATTTGTCCCATGTCCTGAGATCCTATCTTAACCCACACCCTCTGAGAAACAAAGTATGTACCTAACCTTTTCTTGCCTTGTTCTCTTATGTATAACTCAAATGTATAATTTATCAGTTCCATATGGTAGGAGTCTGAGATAGTTCTTCCTGAGCTAAGGCCAAAGTCTGAGCAGGTCAGGCTCCTTCTGAATGTTCCAGGGCAGAATCTGTTCTGTAGTCATTTTTGTGGCCACTTCTAAAAGGTTCTGTTACCACACAGCAGTGCCATCAGCTTGAGACCAAGCCTTCAACATGTGAACTTTGGAGGAATGGTCAAGATCCAAACCCTAAAGGTTGAATTGTGTTGCTCATCCTGAGGAACATCACATTCTGAGGTTCAGACCTCAGTGCTCACACCTCAATGTAACTTTATCTGGAGACTGAGTCATTGTAGAAGCAGTTGAGATGAGGCCATCCTGGATTGAGAAGACACAGGCAGAAATTGAGTGTTGCTTCTCAACACCACAGAATAAGAACCACACAGATTGCCTGCACCTACCAGCAGCCCGAAATGAGGTCTACAGTAGGTTCTCACCGTCTCAGAAGGAAGCTAGCTCACTGACACCTTGGCTGGGAATTTCTGCCTGATGAAGGGAGAGGATATATTTCTATTGCTGACGTCATCCAGCTTGTGGTACTTCAGAATTTCTAGGAACAAATTCTGGCCATAAGCCAGAGGACAGATGCCAGGGTCTGTAGTGCCAGCTTTGGCTTCCCATACCTCCAGTTTTCTCACACCTCCCCTCTGTGGATTCTACTACACCAGACCTTGTCATACTCAGTTTTAAAAGCTTTCTGGAGTATGAAAGCTTTATTAGTCACTTTTCTTGTGCTGTAATAAAATACACAACAAAAGCAGCTTAAGAGAGTTTATTTTTATGTACAGTTTGAGGGTACCACCCATCATGGTGGTAATGGCATAGTAGCAGGAGTATGAGGCAGCTGGTCACATGTATCTATACTAGGAAGCAGAGGGAGATGGATACTGGTGGCTGCTTGCTTTCTTTTTATTCAGTTCCATGGAACACTGCCCACATTAATGGTGGGTCTTCCCATCTCAATGAACCTACTCTAAAAATTCCCTCACATACATGGCCAGAGGTTTATTTCCACGGTGATTCTAGGTCCTGTCAAGTTGACCAGATTACCCACCATAAGAGCTTCGTAGGAAAGCTGCATGTGAAGTATGCTATTTGATGGTTTCTGACATATGCTGGTGCCTGTGCCATCATGACCTTACCAAGATAATAAACTGACTACCCTAAAGCCCTAACATTTCCATGTGCCCTCACTGTTCTCTCACCCTAGACAACTATGGGCATACAATAATTAGCTTGCATTTTCTAGAATTTTATGTGAATGGAATTTTCCAGTCAGTACTCTATTTTGAACATGGATTGGGTTCCTTTTCAATGTCTTGGAGCCAGTCCTCCACACTCTTACCCAGAACAGCAGACATTCCTTCATCCTAGCAGTTCCTGGGAGAAACTTACCCAAAGCCAAGATAGAAGAACTTTCTACCACACACTTTGCTGCATCCTCCCTCTGAACCCTGAGTCCTGTGCAAGTCCAATGTCTGTGACTGGCCCCAACTCTGCACTTAGGGGACAGACTCTGATAGGCTGTCAATACTGTTCCTGGCTCCTGGCAAATGCTCATGTAGCATGGGGGAGCCTCTGAGGAACAAAGGCACACCTGTGTTGGGAGCACAAAAGGGGTCCAGACAAACCTGGCTCCCTAGCCCTGTAATCTCAGCCATTATGATGAACACTTTTTTTTCTGCTCTCCCTCACTCCTTTTCTCTTCCCTTCTTTTTCCTTTCTCTCTTCTTCCACCATCCATCATCCTCTCTCTGCCTTCTTTTCCCTTTCTCCCTAGTTTATTCCTCTTTTTCCTTCCTCCCTTCTTTTCTCTATCTCCTTCCCTTCTTCCTCCTTTTGACCCTATTTTCTTATCCTTAAATTGGGTTCAGTAACAGTGCCAAACTCCAGAATGTTGTGAGGTTTAAGGGAGGCCATGCATGCAAAGAATTTCTAAAGGTTCCAAACACATAGGTAATCCTTCATTAATGATAGTCAGACATTCTTGATCTACCGACTAGCAGGCAGTTCTGTTATTCAATGCTGGCTGGGCTTTTCAATTCCTGAGTGAGAAGATTCATTCCTTCATCTTGTTAATGAGCCACATGGCTAAAAACTTCTTGATGGCTCAGCAATTCTGAATAATTAATAGTTGGGAGATCCAACATTAGAAGATAGGAACATCAACCTACCCACAAAATAAACCTTCGACCCATAATTTGTTCTACCTACAAGATGTACAGGGATAAAGATAGAGTAGGGATTGAAAGGCCAAACAAGGATTGGCCCAACTTGATACTCATCATATGTGAGAGAGCCAACCCCTGATACTATTAATGGTACTCTGTTGTGCTTGCAGACAGGAGCCTAGCATAACTGTCTTCTGAGAGTCTTCATCCAGCAGCAAATGGAAAAAGATGCAGAGAACCATAGCCAAACATCAGGCTGAGCTTGGGGAGTCTTGTGGAAGAGTGGAAACAGGATTGAGTGAGCTGGAAAAGGTCAGGGACACCATAAGAAGACCTACATGGTGAACTAACCTGAGCCCATGTGGGTTCACAGAGACTGAACCACCAACCAAAGAGCATGCAGGGGCTGGACCTAGGCCCTTTACACATTTGTGGCAGATGTTCAGCTTAGTCTTCATGTGAGTTCCCTAAGAATTGGAGCAGGGACTGTTTTTGACTCTGTTGAATGCCGTTGGGTCCCCTTCCCCTAGCTGGGCTGCCTGGTTGGGCCTCAGTGGGAAAGGATGTGCTCAATCATGCTGTGACTTGATGTCCCAGGGCAGGGTGGTATCCAAGGTGGGGCTCTTCTTTTCTGAAGAGAAGGAGAGGCGGTAATGGGAGGGACTGGGAAGGGGGCTGTGATTGAGATGTAAAGTAACTAAATAAATTAATAGGAGAAAAGAAGAGATGGTTTTGGTACAGTGTTAGAATTTCACTAGCTTCCAGGAATGCCAAGCTCTAAAAATTTCCTCTTTTAAATGGGGCTGGGTTTACTCAGTGCAAAAGTTCCAATATCGAGTTCTATGTGAATAATGGCCCTGCAGAGAGAAGGTGGAACTCATTGACGGGCAGCTTCAAGCATAGTGGTGGGTTTCCCACCAACCTGACATCAACAGTAGGCCCCCAGGATCTGGGGTAGAGTCTGCCCAAGATGGTCATGGCCATCTGAAGGAGCCCTAAGCAAGGTCAGAGGATATTGGCTCCCAAGGAACCTGGGCTAGGCCTCAGTTCAGTTTGAACATAATATACAACTTATGTGTGATGTCCCCTCTCTATCAAAGTTATACAGTTCGCAACATATATGATTGTACATGACACCCTGTCTCAGATGTTGGGCTATGGATTAGTTTTAAGAAACATCTTAGACCCTTAAGGACATTGAGGAAAGCAGTAAAAATGGAAAAAGAAGCTGGTGGTAGAGCAAAAGGCACAGAGCTCATTCCTCCCACTCAAGCTTAGGATCTTTGGCCCATACAGGAAATATTGGATATACCTTTTTTTCCCTGCACAATGTCTCTGGGGAGATGCTGTGAACTGGGGGTCACTCTGCACAGTGTTGAGTAGGTTAGGTTAAATATTGCATTCATAGTCATCCTTTGAAGCATTATTGTGATGTGACTTATATCTCTATTTATAGATTTTGGGGTAAGTAAAATCTCAAACCCTTGCATCTTCTTAGTATTTTAGTTTACCTGGAGCTCCCTGAGGTCTCAGGACAATAAGAGGGCACCATCCATGCATATATCATCTCAAGTGTTTGGAAATGATCCTGCAGGAAGACAAATACGTCTCAGAAGTCAAGGTCCTTTTCTCTATTGCTGTAACATTGGTTGCAGGAGTTTCCAAACTATATTCAACAGGAATGAGTCCCACCAGAAGCATTGGGAAGAGAGTTCTGTGGTAACATTGATATGGGTGGAACAGCTGCTTCTGTGTCCTCTCTAGGGAACATCAAGGCCCTGACTATTCTTGTAAAATAGGAGCCCGTGTAACCATTTATTCCAGTGTTTTCCTGACTACTTGACCATGCAGCCCTCTTTTATGTGTTTTTTATTATTATTACCCCATCCACATTTCTGTAGCTGGCTACACTTTGGGAAATTCCTCCAAGTAACTGGCATATAGTTCAAAATGGTTCTCTACATAGCCCTGGCTGTCCTAGAACTCACTATGTAGACCAGGCTGGCCTCCATGTGAGCCAAATGCTGGAATTAAGGCATGCACCACCACCTAGCCTCACCTTTTTGAGACAGGATCTCATCGACTCTGGTCAGCTAGTGAGGCCAAGGGAATTACCTGTTTCTGCATCACTGGTGCTAGGATTACCGCATTTTTTCTCCTTCCTTCCTTCCTTCCTTCCTTCCTTCCTTCCTTCCTTCCTTCCTTTCTTCTCTTCTCTTCTCTTCTCTTCTCTTCTCTTCTCTTCTCTTCTCTTCTCTTCTCTTCTCTTCTCTTCTCTTCTCTTCTCTTTTCTTTTCTTTTTTTTTTTGAGTTACTCCAGTTGAGCTGCTCTGTTTGAGTACAGATGCTCTGTCTACTCAGGATAACCACAAGCACAGACTGACAGATGACTTCGTTGCACTAATAAAAACAGTCACCATCTGTGAACCTACCAATTTAAATCAGGAGTTCAGAAACACATATACTTACCAGACCTTGTCAGAGACTCCAGGCATATGAGCTTATCAAGCCAGGCTAACAGATGATGGAGTCCCTGGTCTACAATGCACAAAAGGGAGACACATAATAGGTTGCAGCATCACATATCAGTCTGTCACTTTGCTCTGGATTCCCCTCTGGTTTATTTGTTGTAGCCTCTGTCTAGGAGATCATCAAGTGACAAGTTCCCAACTGTCTCCTAACTCAGTTCAGTTTTGGTTGCAGCCAATTTGGGCTCAGGCTGTGCACATCTGCTATACTTTCTGTACTCGAAGAAACTGGGTCAAAGTCAGACAGATGTGTTTCACACCTCCCTAGAGATGTGCATCTTCATTTATTCATGGGATCTGGGGGGAGGCTGTAGCTAGTAGCCTCTGATGTGTTGGGAAGACACAGACATCTCTACTGAGACAAGTGGGTGGTGTGGTGATCTGAATGGAAAGCTTACTGTAATTTAGGGTAGAGGGCAGGGGGCAGGGTCTCAGATCCCAGAACTGTCATAGCTTGGCATTTGAAGAAAAAATCTGTTGAGCTTTCTTTGTCCTTGGGTTCTGAGGAAATGATACTATTTGCAGATTTACTCATTTGGGTTCTTTTTTTTTTTTTTAATGTTCTGAAGGGTAGTCAATTGACACAGCTAGTAAGACCCCAGGCTTTTACAGGAAACCTGCCTGTAAAGAAGTAACTGTGCCTGGCAGCCTGATAAATTGGGAGTTTGTACATGTCTCAAACTCATTGACTTCAAGCACATCAGCTCTCATGGTGCTTCAACTGACACGGTGGAAAGAGAAAATTGGAGTTAAGTAATCCAGGTAGGTTCAGACCTTAGATGAATTCTTTATTAACTTGGTGGGTGGGACCTTGGATCAGTCAAGTGACCTCCTGAGTCTGATGTCTCTTCTGAGAAATGGGAATAATAATATCATGTACCCTGGTGGCCTGGGAGCTGTCTGCCTTTCAGGTCATTAGAAAGGAGAATTTTAAAATGCACACATGAAGGATATTTTCTATTGGATGGGAGGGGGAGAAACAAGGTTTGTGGGAAGTGTGCCTGCTGAGGCAGAGAAAGGATGGGCAGGATGGACTGTGTTGTCTCTCTTTCCTTTCTCAGCTCTAAGGGCATGTTTGAGCCCTTTACAAGGAGACAATAGTAGCTCCCTCAACAAATATAAAACTTGGGGCTTAGGCAGCTGCCCGGGGATAATGAGGAATCCTGACTGAGATAATCTTAATATTCTCACAGGCTGGAATGTGGCTAGGGCCAAGGAAGCCAGACCAACTGAAGCCTGCTAGGTCTTGTGGTCCAGGTACTTCTGGATACACAGGGTCCTGAGCACCCTTGTAAGTGAAACCTGTCAATCAGAAGACTGTAGGTCACAGTGAGAAGGCCAGAGTGGAAGAGGTGATCTTTTGTGCCTGAGATATCCAGGAGTACTCAGGCTGTGGTGCACGGGATGATGGAGACATTGAAGGTAGTAGCTGAGAACCTGTGAAGTATGAGCTCACTGGTCCTGTGCACTAATAAGGTGATAGAGAACACTGGGGTCAGGTAAAGAACCCATGAGAAGGCATTATGACATCATGAGTCCTTTGACAAATTACAGTGCACCCCACTAGCCAACTCTTAGTGGCTCTTAGCCTCAGTTTCTCTATTTGTAAAATAGTGTTGATGAGTATCATTACTTTGACCTTGGTTGTTCTAAGGGTCAAGTGACATGTATTTTATGTACAGAGATAGATGACATGCCCAAAGTCACAGAGCCAAAAGCACTGGTGTCCTATCCAGCTATTTGAGCTTGCATTCAATGTATTTTATTCCTATGAGGTTGACACTCAGTATCTGTGATCAAGGGAATAGACAGGTTCTAGTCTGTGTTCCATATAGCACTATAAAGTCCTACTTGTCCAAGTCTCATTTAGAGGATCTCATGGGACTCCAACAGATCCTAATCTGTGAGCATTGAAGGCAGGTCATTGTGAGATGGTCTCCTAGCTCTTGGGGATACCTCCTTTTGCTCTGACAATGATCATATGACACCTCCTTTTTCACTGACAATGATTATACGAAACATATATTGTTATTCTAATTCCATAATGTGGATAAGGAAACCAGAACTGGGAAAGACTGAGTGATTTGTCCAAGGTCTTAAGGAAGTTAGGAATAAAGCTATATTGGTTTACTCTGTAGCCTAGACTTTCTATTTCTTCATGTGGTAGTTGACAAGATCCTAGAATTTGACTCCAGGATCTTGTGGGTGGACCCTGCCTAGACCCCACCTCTGGTTAATCATTCAGGACAACACTATACTGCATCACTAAAGATTGGGTTGCAGGTGGTTGTTGCTGCCACAGAACACAAGACCCCAGACTTCTACTAGGATACTGTTTCAGAATAGCTGTTGGAGCCAACAATTATTACTTTTGTGTGTACAATGGGTAAAATTTGCCTCTCCTTCCTTGCTTCTGTGCTAGAAGAATTGATTGGACAAGTAAGAGAAACAGCCATGCATTGTATTTGCAAACTGTTTGGTGCAATTATTGCTGCAGATTTTACTGAATTTGAAAATGATAAATGGTGAATTTTAATTTCCCAAGCTCTCCATTCTGTCAAGCAGTTTGTTAAAGACTAGCAGTGCAGCTAATTGCCAGTACATAGTGCCCACCAATACAGTTTCCCTTTTTATATAATGCATTATGCTAATCACCTGGTATTCCATTTTTCAATAAAAGGTCAACAGAGCACTGTTTGTTCAGAATGTGCAATTTAAACTTCATGTCTGTGATTAGAGATAATCTAGCTTTTGCTGCATCAAGTGCGGTTGCCATAGAAACCAGACCCGCAAGCTCTGTTTACAGCCTTTGGAGAATAAACACTTTGCATTCATATCTTTGGGAAGGAATAATAATAATAATAACAATAATAATAATAATGACAAAAATGTAAAAATCATCAAACAATTAAGTAAACTGAAAACAAAGAAGTAATAACCAAGGGGGGAGGAGAGAGAGAGAGAGAGAGAGAGAGAGAGAGGGAGAGGGAGAGAGAGAGAGAGAGAGAGAGAGAACATTGTTGTTCATCAAAAATCAGTAACTGCCACATGGTAGATCTCTGGAGCATTCAAGCAGGAGATTGATGCAAGTGGTCAAATATTTCCCCTGGGAAAGCAATGTGTTATTATGCCAAATACAAAATTAATTTAAGTGTGCTAATGGGCCTTATTCAAGCTATTATAGCCTTGGAAAAAATTTTTTCTTTTTTGTGAATAGCATTGAAGTGACAAGTAGACTTTTTATGCCATGAGTTTGGACATTTAGTTGTGAACCTCTGCATATCCCAGATGATTTTGTGTCATAGTTTCTCTGATTGCTCTAGAAGCAGTTTAGTGACTCTAAGTTTCAGCATCCTAAGATCTGGTCCAAGTTAGAATGACTATATTTGTCAAATGAAATGGCAACAAGCTCCATTAAACATTTTAGTCTAAGTATGCCCCAAATATGGCACAGGACACACTACTACTACTACTGTTTTTTTTTTTTTTCTGCTTCTTTGAAATATCCCAGGATTCACTGTTCAATCAGCAGCTCTTTGAGGGAGGGGCCTACAGAGTTATGGAGGCAATTCTCTCAGCTCTGCTGAAGCCTCCAGCCTGAGTGTCACAGGGCAATGAAGTATATGAAGAGATATGTGTGGTTGATTAATCTTGTTAAGTCTCAGTGTAATTTTGGCTCCAATGTGCTGAAGGCACTACTAGCTAAGTTGAGTTAAAAGAAGTAACTCCTTCACAGAGCTTCTGGGGGGAAGTGTTTAGGTTTTTCCTACTGGCAGAGGGCTACAGGGATACAGACTAGAGACTCCCTTTCCTGTGGAAGAGCCACGCACCTCTCAGTTACTTTTGCATCTGGGACTGTGCTAGTCAATCTGGGGCCATAGAGGTGGGATCCTGTGAGTTGCAACCTCAGTCTTGAAACTTGTGCTTCATAGGACCTAGTCATGGTAGAAAATGGCTTCCTTTGACTTACTCCTGGATTTAGGCTGGCAAATAATAACACACTTTCAGTTCAACAGAAAAGAATTTGACATATGTTGTCAAGGCCAGGTGTTGGGGGACTCCAAACCAGTTGATGGTCAGCCCTCCTCTGATGACTCAACTGTAGGGAGAAAGGCTAGAGCCAGGAAATGGGGTGCGCATCTGAGCAGAGGCAGAAATGAAGTATTTTAGGAACATGGGGAAGACAGGAGGACTTTCACTATGGAGGCTGACAGTCTTCTTGGAGGAGGGGACTCTTAGTTGATTTTTAGAACATTCATCTGCAGACAGAGATCTATCTAAGTGGGATCAGAAGATGGGACTGGTAGAATTATGGGGGCTATGGGCTAGAGAGATGGCTCAGTGGTTGAGAGCACTGGCAGCTTTTCCAGAAATCCTGAGTTCAATTTCTAGCAACCTCATGGTTGCTCACAACTATGTGTAATGGGATCTGGTGCCCTCTTCTGGTGTGTCTGAAGACAGCAAGAGTATACTCATATACACAAATAAATAGATAAATCTTAGAAAGAAAGAAAGAAAAAAAACAATCTGGAGGCGTGGTAAATCCAGTTCCATTTTGGGCCAGAGATTAAGGTAGAATCTCAGAACCTGGATATGAGTTCTTGCCCTGCTGTATGGGAGGTCACCCCTGATGCTTGCCTCACTTCCCTCTGTATGATGTGAATGATACTGTAACTGATTACTACCTATGTCCTTTGGGTTGGGTGTGACCATTTCAGTCTTAAGTCATCTTACATCTGAGGTGACCTGCAAGAGACTCTCACAACATTGGGCTTATTAATATTCTTTAGTGTGTGTGGAGGGGGAAGGAAGATCATAGGGCTCATGAACCTTCTTTAATCTTTACTAGGCTCCTCTCTCCCTAAGGTTATGTAAGAAGTAAGCAATTGACTGTGATTGGGCTCTCTGGTGGTATAGTTGCCTTAAGTTGCCCAGGGGACTTCTCAGTGGTATAGCTTGGTCACCCATGTTCTTCTAAGGAACCCCAGTAAATTCATTGGTTCAATCAAGCTGGACTTGACTCCTTTCTTTGGTCTTCTGGTACCTTGTATGGGGAAAATAGGCATTTCTAGTTTTGTTTTTATGTGTATGTGTATTAGGTATGCATGTGTGTATTTGTGTTTACATGTATATGGGTGTACATGTGTGTATGCAGGTGTGTGTGGAGGCCTGAAGTTCATGTCAGGTGTCTTCCTTGATCTCTCCACTTTATCTGTTGAGGCATAGTCTCTCTATTAACCTGGCCACCTTGCTCTGAGGACCCCTTGTCTCTGCCTCTCGAATGCTGGGATTACAGATGGCTGCCACACCTACCCAACTTTTATGTGGGTTCTGGGAACCCCAACTATGGTCAACACAATTATAGGCCAAGAACTCTATCAACTGGGTCACCTCCTCAACCCTGAGTACACATTTCTTTATGTCGTCCCAGGAAAAAAAATGATATAATCTTAAATCATCAGTTTTGCAAGAGTCAAATGAAGCAAAGCAAATAAATTCCTTGCTCAGTTTCTGTGCTCCAATTGTTTGAAAAGTGGTTTTGCTATTCTCATAATTCCCCATTGCTTTAGCAAATTGTATTCTTATTCTGCCTCTAAGCCTTGTCCAACGTGAGCATGAGGCCCAGAAGTGCCATCTGTTTCCAGCTTTCCACCTGACCTCCTGTCCCTGGCTTATCAGTTCTCCTGCCACGAGCTGTAGGTCTTTGGAGTTCTCTAAAGATCATACTGTTCTCAGTGCACCAAACCTGAGTCCTTGGAAGCCACATGGATTTGTGGTCTGGAGAATGTGTGGGTCACATGGCTCCCCACATAACCCAGTCCTGTGCACCTTGCTCTGTCCTTTGCTTCTGACTTGGCTCTGTCTTTTCTCATAGGTCTGGAGATCAGAGAAGTCTTCCAGGAAGAAAGGGCAGTGTGAGCAAAAATAAAGAGAGAAACACAAATCAGAGGTTTAGAGAAAGGCAAGTGGTCCAGAATTGAGAAGCCAGAGAGTGCCTGGGGAAGAGTTCAGGGGATAAAGGAGGGAAGATGACAGCTGAGAAGGCTGCTCCACCCTCCTTTCCATGTTGTTTTTGTCTGGAACCTAGATAGTTCTGTAGACTTTGGGATCCCTTATGCTGTGGCTGGGTGTAAGGTACAAGCAGACTTAACCACTATCCTCGTATATGAAGTGTGTGTGTGTGTGTGTGTGTGTGTGTGTGTGTGTGTGTGTGTGTGTGTGTGTGTGTTGGTTGCTGGGAGTTAGCTAAGTGGATCAGTTAGTAGATGCCACAATAATGTTGTATAACAAGCAAACACATACCTCAGTGGCACATAACACTGGCAATCACCTTGTTTTTAAGTCTGAGATTTAGTAAGATCTTGTTTGGGTTTGCACATATGACTGAACACCAGCTGTGTATCTGCTGATCAGTGCTGGCTGTGGCAGAGATGGTTGGGGTACATAAGCACCATTGCCGGCTGCATTCTCAGTGGGCTAGCCCAGGCAAGTCCTCAGAGACATGCTTACAAAGCAGCAAGTATTAGTGCTCTTTGATTTCTCAAGGCTCTCAAGCATCCCAACTGCTGTCACTCCATTGGCTAAAGAAAGTCACATGATCAAACTCAGACTAACAGTAGAGAGTGACCAACTCCATCTCCTAAGTGTGAGGAACTGCAACGGAGAAAGCCTAGATGCAGGGAAGCTGAAGACTAGAAGATGAACTACACCACTGTGTGATATAGTACATGCCTAGAAGGATGTTATTCACAACACTGCTGACCATTCTGCGTCCCATGGGAACAGGACACATCAGAAAATGAAACCTGGCAGAGAGGCTGAGCCAATGAGCCAGAATCTTGATCTATCAGCACTCTCAGCCCCATTAGAAGTTCCTTTTGTGAATGAGTTCTTGTCATTTTTCAGTGGAAAGAAGCCTGACTTACAGTGCTCTAAATGCAAAGCAAAGATGTTAGATGTTAACAACATTCTTTTTTGATGTTGCAGAGAAACTCAAATGCAGGAAGGATGAGGTCCAAATTAAGGTCTGGGCAGCAGGAAGGGAACAGAAGGGACAGGCAGAATACTAAGCTGAGAGGCAATCAGTGTGGAGGATGAGGGAGCTGGTGTGATGTGTACTAAGGCATTGTGAACAAAATTGTTGAGGATTTTTTTTTTTAACCTGGAAGCTGGAGTAAGGTATGCTGAGTCAAAACTCCAAACATGAGCCTTTCCTTGGCTGGACTTGTTGATTTCATTGATATCAATGCTCCTGTTGTAGCTCATTTCAAAGAACTTAAATTTAGCTATCAGCAGGAGAAATATGGCATATTTAGTAATTGGCTCTGGAGATCTGGGCTGACAAGCTTCATTCAAGGTCATTTTAACATGGATTGGAAAGCAGCAGTCTGTGGAAACCCAAGGTTGGAGGTGCCTATAGGTCTCGGCAGTGAAGATCCATAGCTTAGTTTCCTGGTGCAGTCTAGAACTCAGAAGAGTGGTTCAGGTCATGCACAGTTGTCAGGGAAGAGACACCATCATAGTTTTGGATAAGAATATGTGGCAGGAAGTGCTTTTTGACTCCAGTTGACTGACAGGTAACACAGAGACCTCACCTGATACACAAGTAGATTTTGTTGGCTTTTTCAGTGGGATAAAAAATTCAAATTCACTGCTGCTTTTGTTTCCCAGGCTGATGTATGAATTTACCACAAACAGACAGCTTAACCCAACTGTGGGGGAGGTATAATCCCCCACAGTGCTACAGGCCAGGTATCTGCAATCATGGTGGCAGTGGAGTGGGCTCCTCTGGTGGCTCAAGGGTCCCATGCCAGTCTCCTGTCTCTCTCTATGGTTGCTGACATCTTTGGTGTTCTTTGACATGCAGTGTACTCCCCAACTTCTGCCTCTGTCTTCACATAACTTTCTGTGTGTCTCCATGTGTCCTCTCACTCATAAGGACATATGTTGTATTTGTGGTCCATAGAAACATGATCTACTCTCAATCAACCTTTATCTTCACTATACATACTCAGGACCCTGCTTCCAAACAAGATCACATACATCCTTGCAATTTCTTGGTGGAATGATTTATTTGCTTATTTTGGAAACAGGTTTCCATGTCATTTAGGCTAGCCTTAAACTCTTGAACTTCTGGGTCTGATCCTGTTTCCACCTTCCCAGTGCTGCGATTAAAGTTGTGCACTGCCATGCTTGGTTTATAAAGTTCTGGGGATTGATCCCAGGGCATGCTAGGTAATCATTCTCACAACTGAGCAGCTTAGGTGGCAGAGTTTTCTTGGACAATGCTACTCAATCCACAATAGTGGCCAATGATTATAAATTGATGAGTCCCATTAACTACCCTGAACAGTGTACCTGGCTCAAGGACCTGCAGTGGACCAGGGGTTGGGGGAGGCAGGTACTCATCCTAGATTCTGGGTGCTCTCCTGGGCCCTGTATCCATTCAGCCCTTGTTGTGATTCAGCTTTTGCTATTACTCCTGGGTCCAGTAAGGCTGGAATCTGCCTCCTGTTCTTCCATTTCCTCCTTGATGTCTCCTTAGCAACAGGCATTCATTTATTCTGTGCACGAGCCACCATTTAACAGTATTTACTTCCAGAGTCAGAAATATTTGATTCCAATTAGGGACAGCAAATTGAAATCCAGGCAATGTCAAAGATGCAGGTCAGGCAATAATGAAGAGCCTGTGACAAAGGACAGGGAGGGAGAACTCAGGCAAAACAACTGAGTTTCCTGTAAGCTCTTGGAAAAGTAGCTCAGTTTTAGCTAGTGTGGTGGTTTGAATGAGAAATGCCCCCATAGTTTTGGACATTTGCGCTGTTTGGGGAGATTTAGGAGGTGGTGCCTTGCTGGAGGAAGTATGTCAACATTCGAGTTTGTTCTCTCTGCTTCAAGCTATGAGCTCTCAGCTTCGTTTTACTTGTTGCCATGGCTCTGTTCCCCTTTCATGGTCTTTTATCACACTGGAGCCATAATAAGCCTTTCCTTCTGTAAGTTTACTTTGATGATAGTGTTTTATCACAGCAACAGAAGAGTAATAGATACAGCTGGCTTCAGTTTCACACACAAGGGTTAGATGAAATCATGACTGCCATGTTATGGGAACTTGAAATACTGTGCCTAAAGGCCTAAGCATGCCATAGGGACTCAAGAGAACGGTGCAAAAAGCATGAATGAAGTAGTTATTTTTAAAAAAACTTTTATTGATTCTTTGTGTTTCACATCATGAACCCTAGTCCCATTCATCCCCTTGTCCCCTCATATCCACCCCCTGCCCTTGCAAATCTCCCCCAATTAAAACACATACACACAAACAACAACATGGAAAATTCTCACAGTGGAAGCCATAGTATGTCAGAGTTCCCCGCAGTATATCCCTCTGTCCACACATCTTTCCTTGCAAGTGTTCACTGCAATGAGTTATTGGATTTGAGATCTCTGGCTTCTATGGCACTATCAATACGGGATCCTCACAAGGACTCCTGGTTATCCTCTTGTTGCTCTGTGTCCTGCAGCTTTTGAACAGTTGTCCTACCAGTCCTGGCCCTTAAACAGATGATACAGAGGATATAGATTTTGGGGTGGGTCAACTCAGAACTCTGTATCTGGGCTAAACAGGTCAGGCTGTTGACTCTCCCTTATCTGCATCACCAGGGCAAGTTCTTTAGCATTGCTCTGGCTAGGCCACCCAATACCACGACCCAGGAGGCAGGGCGATGTTCTCATGCTCTTGGAAGTCCGTTCACTGCTCACCAACAACCACACTTCAAGATCCAGTTCCACTGTGTTTCCCAGTCAAGGTGCAGGCCCCACTCTCCCAAGTGCTGCAGCCTGTGAGGGGCTGGGCCAGCTCACCTGACTGCTTGCCACAGGTGGCAAGGGTTAAGGGTGTGGAGGACACAGCAGAGGGGTGGAAGGGCCAGCTCTCCTTCACTCTCACCCTTGGGGCCACCTCACCTGTGTCTCCTCCACAAGGGCCAGCTGTACTGTGCTGCTCAGGTGTGGTGCAGGGTCCACTCTCCCAATGCTGCCACTGGTGATGGACAGGGCCAGCTTACCCTCCAGGGTAAGTTTCTCATCTGTTGCAGGTATGGGGCAGGCATCACTGCTACACTGACACCATCTCAAGACAGACAGGTAGTAGTGTCAGCTTTCCCACACTCTTGCCCTTGGGCCTGGCTTGCCTATGCCCCTGCCACCAGGGTCAGCTTGGCTGTGCTGTCCAGTTAAGGTATAAAACCTGCTCTCCTGAGTGCTGGACGGCTAGGCCTTGAGAGCTCATGACCCAGTGGGTGGCTTTCCTGACTGCTGCAGGTGGCAAGGTTAGGCAGGGTGAACAGACATCACCTCTGTCCACATGCCACCCCATGGTAGATGAATAATATGGTTAGTTCTCCTATACTCACACTCACCCCACCACCAGGGTCCACTCCACTGTGCTGTCTGGTAGAAGTCCAGGCCTGCTCTCCAAAGTGCTGTAGCTGGTGAGAGATGGGGCAAGCACTCAAGAGCAAACAACCAGTGAGGGGTGGGGCCAGTTATGCCCAGCACCTGGACATCCAGGTGGTACCTGGCTGGTCCCCTACCAGGGACATCTCCATGTTTTCTAGTGGTAATATGAGCCACAGACATCAACACTGACCCCTGCAACTGCATAGACTTAAACTCAGACATGGACCTCAGTGGCAGCTTGGGCTGGAACCTTAGTATGGTCTCAGGTGGGGTCCTCTTAACAGGATACTCCTTCAAGTCTCCAGTTCCATCTCTCATCATCATGCTCAAGCTGCTCCACTACTCTTTCTCTCTCATCTGATCACCACATACACACTGTGGTGGCTCCCACTGCAGGCTGGTCACATGGCTGGCAGGTCCCTGGGTGTTTGGCATGGTGACAATCAGGTGTCTATGCCCTGCCTGTGTTGTGTGATGGAGGACAGGTCTGTGGGTGGCATGGCAGTTCTCAGGTCTCTATCTTCTTCCTCCCTTGCTGCACTGCCTGGATTTGATTTGAGTTTTAAGAGTCCTATGTATTCTTCAGTTTAGGGACATCTAGGTTATTTACAGTTTCTGGATATTATGAGTAAAGCTGCTATAAACATAGTTGAGCAAGTGTCCCTGTGGTGGGGCATCTTTTGGGTATATGCCCAGGAGTGTCATAGCTGGGTCTTGGTGTAGAACTATTCCCAGTTTTCTGAGAAACCACCAAACTGATTTCCAAAGTGGTTGTACAAGTTTTCACTCTCACCAGCAATGGAAGAGTGTTCCCTTTGCTCCAAATCCTCGACAGCATGTGCTGTCACTTGAATTTTTGATCTTAGCCATTCTCATGGTCTGTGATGGAATCTCAGGGTTGTTTTGATTTACAATTCCCTGATGACTAAGAACGTTGAACATTTCTCAAAGTGCTTCTTGGCCATTTGAGATTCTTCTGTTGAGAATTCTCTGTTTAGCTCTGTAGCTCATGTTTTAATTGGGTTATTTGGTTTGTTGGTGTCTAATTTCTTGAGTTCCTTACAAATTTTGGATATTAGCCCTCTGTTGGATATAGGATTAGCAAAGATCTGTAGACTGCTATTTTGTCCTATTGACAGTGTCCTTTGCCTTACAAAAGCTTTTCAGTTTCATGAGGTCCCATATTGTTGATCACAGTGATTGAGCCACTGGTGTTCTGTTCAGGAAATTGTCTTGTGTAGCAATGCATTTAAGGGTATTTTCCATTTTCTCTTCTATGAGATTTAGTGTATTGGGTTTTATGTTAAGGTCTTTGATCGACTTGGACTTGAGTTTTGCAGGGTGATAAATATGGATCTATTTCATTCTTCTATATGTAGACATCCTATTAGACCAGGACCATTTATTGAAGATGCTTTCTTTTGTCCATTGTATGGTTTTGCTTTCTCTGTCAAAAATCAAGTGTCCATAGGTGTGTGGGTTCATCTCAGGGTCTTTGATCAGCCTGTCTGTTCCTATACCAATTCCATGAAGTTTTTATTACTTCTGTAGTACAGCTTGAGATCAGGGATGGTGATACTCCAGAAGTTCTTTTATTGTTCAGGATTGTCTTAGCAATCCTGCTTTTTTTCCCCCCATGTGAAATTGAGAATTGTTCTCTCAAGATATGTTAAGAACTGTGTTGGGATTTTGATGGGAATTGCACTGGATCTGGGCACTAACACTTTGGAAATCAATTTGGCGGTTTCTCAGAAAGTTGGGAATAGTTCTACCCTAAGACTCAACTATACCATTCCTGGGCATATTCCCAAAAGATGCCCTACTATACCACAAGGACATATGCTCCAGTATGTTCACAGCAGCTTTATTCATAATAGCCCAAAACTGGAAACAACCTAGATGTTCCTCAACTGAAGAATAGATAAGGAAAATGCGATATGTGGTATATCTACACAATGGCATATTATTCAGTTATTAAAAACAGACATCATGACTTTTACAGACAAATGGATGGAACTTGAGAATATCATCCTCAGTGAGTTAACCCAGAGCCAGAAAGACATATATGGCAGGTACTCACTTATAAGTGGACATTAGCCATAAAGTGCAGGACAACAATTCTACAATCTACAGACCCAAAGAAATGGGTAATAAGGAGATCCCAAGGGAAGATCAATGAGTCTCACTCAGAAGGGTTAACTAAATAGTCATTGGAGGTGGATGGAGAGAGGAAACTGGGTAGGAGAGGGGTGAGAAGGAGAACAAGGATAGGGATCAGGTGTGAAAGGAGAGGATGGGAGAGGGCTGGAAGTGAGAATGGAAGTATGTCGGGGGGCATCTCTGGTAACTAGCTGGAGGCTTGGGATGGGGGATGGTATGGGGAGTCTATGGAAGTGTCCCTAGCTGAGATTCCTATCAGTGGGGGATATAGAGACTGAAGTAAACACCTTCTGTAGCTAGGCAGGATTTCCAGAGGAGGCAGAGGACATCAATCCACCCACAAAACCTTAAACCCAGAATTTGTCTTACCTACAAAATGTGCAAGATAAAGATGGAGTAGAGACTGAGGGGATGGCCAACCAATGACTGCCCCAACTTGAGACCCATTCCATGTGAGAGAGCCAACCCTGACAAAATTAATGATATTCTGCTATGCTTGCACACAAGAGCCTAGCATAACTGTCTCCTGAGAGACTTCATCTGGCAGCAGATGGAGGCAGATGCAGAGACAAACATCAAGCAGAGATTGGGGAGTCTTCTGGAAGAGTGGGAGATAGAATTGGGCAAGCCGGGGGTCAGGTCAAGGACACCACAAGAAGACCGACAGAATCAAGTAACCCTGGGACCATGGGGGCTCACAGACAAACCAGGTAGCATGCAGGGGTTTGACCTAGGCCCCCTACATATTTGCAGCAAATGTGCAGGTTGGTCTTCATACAGATCCTCTAACAAGTGGAGCAGGGGTTGTCTCCATCTCTGTTCCCTGCCATTGAATTCCCTTCCCCTACCTGGATTGCTTGGTTGGGCCCCATTGGGAGAGGATGTGCCTAGTCCTGCTGGGTCTAGATATTCCAGGGTGGGGTGGTACCCAAGGTGGGGCTCCCCTTATCTGAGGAGAAGGGAAAGGGGCAGTAGTGGGGAGGGATTTGTAAGAGTGGGACTGGGGGGAGAGGAGGGAGGCTGTGATAGAGATGTAAAGTGAATAAAAAATAAATTATTGGAAAAAAGCTGTTATAAATCTTTATGTACAGTGGCTTTGTGCACACCACTCTTCTTTTTCTCCTGCATCCTTTTAAACACTTAGAGAGCTTTTTTAAAAATATAAGCCATTTGATAGGTTTATAGTAATAGCTCATTTCAATTTTGCATTTATTTCCATAGAAACTAATGATGTTGAGCATCCTTTGATGTACTTATGTGACACTGTATGAAAAGAAGTAAAGTCTGTTGTATTTATTCATATTTTTGCTTAACTCCTTCCATCTCTTCTTTCCTCTGATCCAAGGCTTTCTTTCTTCCTTTCTTTTTCCTTCCTTCCTTCCTTTCTTTTTCCTCCCTCCCTCCCTCTTTCTCTCTCTCTTTCTCTCTCTCTCTCTCTCTTTCTTTCTCTCTTTCTTTCTTTCTTTCTTTCTTTCTTTCTTTCTTTCTTTCTTTCTTTCTTTCTTTCTTTCTTTCTATTACTCATTTATGGTGGGAAACATTCTCCTAGTTTCCTTGTATGTGAAAATGTCTTGATTTCTGTACCACATCCGCCTCTGTCTTTTGGCCTTGATTTTGCTGTTCAGTTCAGATTAGTCTAGAATTTGCAGTCTTTGTCTCAGTCTTCTTCATACTGAGATTATAGAAATGGATCACCATGCCTGGATCTTCTTTTCTTGAAGGATACTTTTGCTAGGTAGAGGGATTCTGGGTCAACAGTTTTTCTTCCTTCCTCCTTCTCTCTGTCTTTTGCCTCCTTCCTCCACCTTCCTGCCTGCCTTTCTTCCCTTCCTTCTCTCTCTATCCCTCTCTCTCTTTTCCTCCTTCCCTCCATATCGTCCTCCTTCTTTCCTCCCCTTTTCCATTTAGAAAATAATGTACTATTTCCTTCTAGTCCTCATGATTTTCAACAAGACACCTACTCTTTTTTTTTCCATTTTTTATTAGGTATTTAACTCATTTACATTTCCAATGCTATACCAAAAGTCCCCCATATCCACCCACCCCCACTCCCCTGCCCACCCACTCCCCCTTTTTGGCCCTGGTGTTCCCCTGTACTGGGGCATATAAAGTTTGCAAGTCCAATGGGCCTCTCTTTCCAGTGATGGCCGACTAGGCCATCTTTTGATATATATGCAGCTAGAGTCAAGAGCTCCGGGGTACTGGTTAGCTCATAATGTTGTTCCACCTATAGGGTTGCAGATCCCTTTAGCTCCTTGGCTACTTTCTCTAGCTCCTCCATTGGGAGCCCTATGATCCATCCATTAGCTGACTGTGAGCATCCACTTCTGTGTTTGCTGGGCCCCGGCATAGTCTCACAAGAGACAGCTACATCTGCGTCCTTTCAATAAAATCTTGCTAGTGTATGCAATGGTGTCAGCGTTTGGATGCTGATTATGGGGTGGATCCCTGGATATGGCAGTCTCTACATGGTCCATCCTTTCATCTCAGCTCCAAACTCCGTCTCTGTAACTCCTTCCATGGGTGTTTTGTTCCCAAATCTAAGGAGGGGCATAGTGTCCACACTTCAGTCTTCATTCTTCTTGAGTTTCATGTGTTTAGCAAATTATATCTTATATCTTGGGTATCCTAGGTTTGGGGCTAATATCCACTTATCAGTGAATACATATTGTGTGAATTTCTTTGTGAATGTGTTACCTCACTCAGGATGATGCCCTCCAGGTCCATCCATTTGGCTAGGAATTTCATAAATTCATTCTTTTTAATAGCTGAGTAGTACTCCATTGTGTAGATGTACCACATTTTCTGTATCCATTCCTCTGTTGAGGGGCATCTAGGTTCTTTCCAGCTTCTGGCTATTATAAATAAGGCTGCTATGAACATAGTGGAGCATGTGTCCTTCTTACCTGTTGGGGCATCTTCTGGATATATGCCCAGGAGAGGTATTGCTGGATCCTCCGGTAGTACTATGTCCAGTTTTCTGAGGAACCGCCAGACTGATTTCCAGAGTGGTTGTACAAGCCTGCACTCCCACCAACAATGGAGGAGTGTTCCTCTTTCTCCACATCCTCGCCAGCATCTGCAAGACACCTACTCTTATTCTAATTATTTTTCCTCAAAGGTGAGGTGCCACCTTCCTCTGGCTGCTTTTAAGGTTTTTTGTTATTAATTTTAGAGGTTTAATTATGACATAATATTTAATTATGATGTATATTTGTCTTAGGGTTTCTATTGCTGTCACAAAACACCATGACCACAGCAATTGGGGAGGAAAGGGTTTACATTTCCATCTCCATCATCCAAGAAAGTCAGTACAGGAATTTAAACAGGGCAGGAACCTGGAGGCAGGTGCTAATGCAGAGGCCATGGAGAGGTGCTGCTTATGGGCTTTCTCTCCATGGTTTGCTCAGCCTGCTTTCTTATAGAACTCAGGACTGCCAGCCCAGAGATGGCACCACTCACAATGGCTCTCCTCCATGCATCAGTAATCAAGAAAGTGACTTACAAATTTGCTTATAGCATGATCTTATGATCTTACAGAGGTATTTTCTTAATTGAAGTTCCTTCCTCTCAAATGACTTTAGTTTGTGTCAAGTTGACATAAACCATCCAGCATAATTGATCCTTTGTCAACTTGACACACACAATATTATTGTTAAGCCACAACTTTTCCTTTTTTGCTCATCTCCAAGATGACAAATTAATATCAATATCACAGTATAAAACCTTTTTTATTTTACAAACTTAAAAATTCCCACAGTCTTTATAAATGTAAACACTTTAAAATTTAGTCCTTTTTTAAAATTCAAAGTCTTGTTTAAAACTTAGGATCTCTTTAAAAATTTAGTCTCTCAACTGTAGACTCCTATAAAATGAAAAATAAATTAATATATCCTTACTTCAAGAGGTAAGATCCAGATCACAGTTACAATCTGACCAAAGCAAAATCAAACTCCAACAGTATAAATAACTCAATGTCTAATATCTGGGATTCACTCACAATCTTCTGGGCTTCTCCAAGGGACTTGGGTCACTTTTCAGCTTTGCCTTTTGTTGGATTTCAGTGGTGTTTGTTTTGTTTTGTTTCTAATTCTTCCCTTTTTAGATGAGAATAAATCCTTCCTCTCTTAAGGTACATTTTTATCAGGTATTTGGTTATAACAATGAGAAAAGAAGGTAATACATCTGCCCTTCTTATCCCATGTTTCTGGGTCTTCTTATGGATGCTTTATTTTTAGTGTAGGGTTTTTAGCTGTGTGTTGAGAAAAAGAGAGAAAAACGTCTGTATTTTATTTTCATAGGTATAAGTCCCTTATAGACACATTTATACTTTGGGTTTTAATCCAATGTTGTTCTTTTTTGTTGTTAAAATGTCTAGCTATGGTTATTTGGTATATATTCTGCTTTAGAGTCTCTCTCAGCATTAATGGCTAAGGAAACACTATGAAAGGACCAGGGTCCTACTTCAGTGAGGAAGGAAAAGCTTGTCTTCCTTCTCTGGACTTCCAAGTCTGTGTAAGTCGATGTTTCATCATTGTGATGAGATACCAGAGACAAAGAAGTTGTGTAGAATAAAGTCTCATTTTGGCTCCTGGTTTCAGAGGTTTCCATTCATGGTTGTCTGACACTGTTGCTTTAGTATGTCATATGTACATATGGTACAGGAGTACTATACTGCATAGACGTTAGGGAGTAAAAGGAGAAAAATGGGAAAAGTGAGCACTCAGCTGAACAAATCTCACGACCTGGGTTGGATCCCTCGAATCATTGTAAAGATGGAAGAGAACTGACTCCTCAAAGCTGTCTCCTATTTTCCATGCACATGCTGTGCCCCCACAATAATTATATAACTTTTTAAAAAGGAGAAAAATGAAGGCTCCAGGGTTTGAATGTCCTTTCAAGGGCCCATCTTCAATGATATAACTTCCTCCAACTATGTCTACCTCTTAAAGGTCTCACCACTTCTCAGTATGCTCTGGGTTGTGGATGAATTTTTCAACTAATAAGTCTTTAGGGAATATTTAAGGTCCAAACTATAGAAACGTTCCTTTTCCATCAGGCCGTTCTAACTAGAGGCCAGATTTGAATTTTTAAAGACGTGTTTGGTACTTAACTTTTTACTTTATGTGTATGAATGCTTTGCTGGCATGTATGTAGGTGATGGGAACCAAACTCAGATCCTCTGTAGAGCAGTAAGTACTTTCATGCATGGAGTTATCGCTCCATCCCCTAGAGGCCTAATTTGAAGCTGTTTCTGTGGTTCTTCCAATATCTATCAGATGTAAATTGGAGTGGGACTAACTAACCAATTATAGGGTGAAAGTCCTAGAGCCCCGCCTCTTCTCCCTTGGGTATTGATTTTATCTGTCTGATAGAAATGGTTCTTCCCACTACCTTAGCTTATGAGGAGATAGGATACAGCCAACGTGATCACTTATCAGGGGTGACAGCAACTAAACATGAAGAATGTGCTGGTAGAGACAAAAGGACAGTGATCAGAAAGGCTTTTTCTTTCAACCTAAATCATGATGTTTTGGGAGTCGGCTAGCGTTTTCCAAGTTATTTATAACTGTCCATCCCTGTTAGGGGATATATGTTTTATCTAAAAATAGATCATCACTTCCTAATCAGATGATAAATGTGTGTGTCCCAAATGGAAGCCCCATAGTTAGCCACCTTGTTAGCAGATGTTTGGGTGAGTGATGAAACAATTACTAGCAGGACAATGGATCAGCTATATCAAGGGTCTCAGAAAATCTTTAGATTTTCTTGGGTCAGCCTCTTTGTATTTCTGAAGTAGCCCTTATCACCCAAGTCCTTCAGAATGAGATTTAAATTACCTCTCACTGCCAGCATGCGCTGGAGCTGTGCTGCATCTGGTTGAATTCATGCTGGGTCCAGGCTCTTTCTCTTCCATTCTCCTTAGGGGATTTCAGTGCAGCATCAGAGCTACAGGCTTTGTTCCCCTTCTTCCATGTTAGACAATTCTTAGAATAATGAAACTGATGGGAACCTACCCACTGCTTCTTATCCTAGCTTCTCATTAGTGACATCTGGGATGTAGTGCTGTGGCCAAGAGAAATTCTGTACCTGCGTCTCTTGACTGTTCCTGGAAATGCCTCACTGCCCATCCCCTGTGACTCAGCCTAGTTGCTAGTACCTAGTAAATGGCCAATTAAAAGTCATTTGGCTGCCTGAAATCAACCTGTTAGCTTTAGCCTGCTGGATGAGACCCTATGCATTGTTGCTCTATTCTGAGTGAACCATATGGCTCTTCAATAAGTGAGTGAGTGAATAAAAAGCCTGCCTTTTTCAAAGTAAATGATCTTATGAATGAAACCTGGAGCAGGAACACAATTATTCCACCCAAAGAAAGAGAGACTTAAACACAAGACTGCATTGTGCATACATACAGGGAGAGCTGAAGGTGCTCACATCTCTCATTCCTAGAGCAGGGTGAGAGGAAGAACCCTTCATCTGTTTATAATGATCAAAGATGTTCTTAAAATCAATCCTTTCATTAACCATGTGATGAATGAGGCTGACTTAGTGAAACATTTCAAGCAGCATGAATTAATTATAAATTGTTTTAAATGATCGATCAACCTTTACCTAACTCCCTTTCATGCCTTTGCAGGAAGGGCCAGAGGAAGCTCAGTTCACACCAGATGGTGGCAAATAGCAGGTAACAAAATCTGGCTTCATGCCACCATTTTGGTAACGACTTGGGAATGTCTTGTCTGAGTCTGACTCCTTTTGGAACAGTATCAGAATTAGGGTAGACACTGAGGAGGCTAACCATCCCAAGTGTCCCTGTTTGTACACTGAGAGTTCCTGGGAGCTCTCATTTTCTGTGAAAAATCCCTAATTGCCAGAGACAGGCATAGAGAGTTGTGGGAAAAGTGTAAGATTCAATAGAGAGAGAGAGCCCAGTACAAGTGTTTTGGAGCTGAGTGGTACTGAGCAGGTAATTTCCCTTCTGTGACTGCCGTGGCTGTTCTATCCCTGACTTCTGATGGTAGCAACCACGGGTGACCTTTTAAAGATGCCTTTGCATCAGCCCTGCCTCTTGTCTGCTGTGTGATGGCACTGGCGAAGGAGAGATCCCCTTTCTTCTCTTTTGCCCTCACCACTGGAGGCAGTGGGGAGAGTTGGACTTGAAGGGGTCATGAGAGCAGGAGAGCTGACCCTGTCCCTCACTTGCTGCAGCACTCAGGAGAGAAGACCCTGTACTTCACCTGGGCAGCACTGCCGAGCTGATCATGATGGCAGGAGTGTTGGTGAGCTGGCCCTGAGGGAGTAAGCACGGGAGAGCTGACCCTGCCTCTTGTCTGCAGTGCATCAGTGGGTGAGGGAGAGATGCCCTCCCCTCTCTTGCCCCTTGCCACCTACAGCAGGCAGGAGAACTGGCCCTGGAGACACGAAAGTAGGAGAATTAGCCCTGTTCCCCTACCTGATGTAGCACTCAGGAGAGCAGGCCCTGTACCTTGCCTGGGCAGCACAGTAGAGCTGGCCTTGATGTGGGGATTGTAGATGAACCTACCCCTAGGGCATGAGTGCAGGAGAACCAGCCCTGCCTCTTGTCTGCTGGGTGGTGGTGTGGATGAAGGAGGGACACCTTCCTTTCCTCCCTCATCCATCACTATATGGGAGACAGGAGAGCTGGCAAAAGGGTTATGAGAGTAGAAGAACTGGCCATGTCCCTCACCAGCTGCAACATTTGGAAGAATTGAGCCCTGCACCTCACCTGGAAAGCAGCGTAGAGCTGGCTGTGGCTGGGGGATTGTGGATGAGTCAGCCCCAAGGGTGTGACCTCATGAGAGCCAGTAGGCTGACCCTACCTGATACCTCTCAGGCCCAGATCCAGGACTTTGAATTGGCCCACCCAACAACATCTACCCCATAGATTAACTTCAGAATGCATGAAGCAGCCAGTTCTGCAGATCCAAAACAAAGGATCTCCATGACACAGGGCAACAACAATCCTGTGGATATCTTAGAGGAGTCCCATTGAGGTTCTAGTATTGATAGAGTGGCAGAAGCCAGAGGCCTCATACCAGACCAAAAAGTCATGGCAATGAACCTTTGCAGGTTCTTTCATAGCCATTTGTATAAATCTGACTGAAAATGTTCTCATTAGAATATTATTAATGCAAAGAGAGAGTTGGGGGTGGGCAGTCTCAGGCAGATTCTATAAAATATTTTAAATTTATTTTGGCAGTTCTATATATGTATAAATGTATATTGATCATATTTACCCTATATCCTCCTCTTACTCTTCCTGGAGTTCCCCCCACTAAATAATTTCCCCTCCTACCTCATGTCTTCATCTTCCTCTTCTCTGTTTTTTTTGGGGGGGGGTGAAGGAAAGGGGTATCCAATTAATACTGCCTGAACATGCATGACTGATGGGCCACTTACCAAAGCATGGACAACCTACCAGCAGTACAGTCCAGAAAAAAATTAATTGCCAACAATCTCTTAGCTAGTGGTGGAGCCTCATGATTCTTCTTCCCATGCTGTGGTGTTGACCAGTTTGATCTTGTGCAAATGATCATATCTGGTGTGGCTTTGTGAGTGGAATGGTCCTGTCATGTCTAGAAGACAGCACTTCATGGCAGTCTTCCTATCTTTTGACTCTTACGTTCTTTCCATCTCTTTTCCCTGAAGCTTCTGGGGTGAGGTGGCTAGGGGAGCTGATATAAGCGTCCCGTTTAGGACTAGCACTCAACAGTCACTTATTCAAGTGATTTGACTATTCCAGCATTTTGACTATGAGTTTCTACTGCGTTGACTGCTGCTTAGTGAAAAATCTTTGTAACCAAATCTGAAAGCAGCACTAACCTATGACTATAAACAAATGTTTAGAAAGCAATTTGATAATATATCCATTTGGCAAAACAACAATAGCAGGTTGTAAAAATCTATTGTTTCTTCTCCTTTATTCTACCCTGAGTTGAGCTATAGGCTGGTTTATGTTCATCTCCTCAGCATTGTGGGGAGAATCTTCCCTTTACTTTAACCTAAGTTCAGCTATGTGGTTGGTTTCCTCTCGTCTTCCTCTCCATATTCCAGACAAATCACCCACATTCTGACTGTCTCTCAGAATTCTCTCTATCCCTGCCAGATGTCCCTCCTATTTTCTGCCTCAGCTTATTGGCCATAAGCTTTCTTATTGGCAGGCTATGCTTATAAGAGAATCTCTCTACAGTAGGTTTCCCTCTAAGGGTCTATAACCTGCACACACATGGAGTTTTGACCAGATTTATATGACCAGGTATGAATTCTTTCTTGTAGAGCAGGCCATAAATGCAATCAGAAAGCAGTTATCCCCACAACAATCATACTACTATTGTACCAGTAGGCACATCTTGTGTAGCATGTGGGATCTACCACAGGGTAAATCCATTGATGAATTTTCTCCCTTAGCTGCTTTCTTAGCACCTTTTAACATTATGAAAGCTAGCCAGCAGAGAGGAAGTTTCCAGCTTGATTTCTATTTGTTTTCAAACCAAAATGTGTAATATCTTCAACAATAGGGTCATCCATCTAACTACAGAGGACAACCAAAAGCAACGTCAATAGCCCTTGCTGTTTCAGGGGCCTCTGAGTCCCCCATTATCAATATTCATAAAGGCATCCCACACTTGACACTGATATTTTCATTTCATAACTTATGTATTCTTGGGGAAGCATTCCCATGCAGGGGTATTCAAACTCATTTTTAAAAACTATATTTTTAATTAGTTTAAGGAAACAGTGGGATTCCATAGGCTTTTTTATAATCCTTTCGATGTGTTTATTTCCAATGTCTTTATGATTCTTTGGCGGTGTACAAATAAATATTTTGATCAGCTTTTTAAAAAGGATGTTTTTATTCTTTATTTTAATTTTTTCCATTATTTTATTTATTTACTTTGCATCCCAATCACAGTGTCCCTCTCCTCCCAGTCCCTCACCATAGCCTCTTTCCCCCTTCCCCTTCACCTCTGAGAAAGGAGAGACCACCCCAGGTAACAACCCATTCTGGCACCTCAAGTCACTGAAAGACTAGGCACATCTCCCACTGAAGCCAGACAATGCAGCCCAGTTAGGGGAACCGGAAATACAGGCAGGCAACAAAGTTAGGGACATCCCTGCTCCAGTTGTTGGGGACCCACATGAAGACAAAGATGCACATCTGCAGCTATGTGTGCACATGTGTGTGGAGGGTCCTAGGAACAGCCTATGTATATTCTTTGATGGGGGATTCAGTCTCTGGGATTCCCCAAGAGTCCAGGTTAGATGACTTTGTTGGTCTTCCTGTGAAGTCCCTATTCTCTCTAAGTCTCTCAATCCTTCCCCTAACTCTTCCACAAGACTCCTTGAGTTATGTCTAATATTTGGCTGTTGGTCTCTGCATTGGCTCCAGTCAGCTGCTGGGTGGAGCCTTTCAGAGGACAGTTATGCTAGGCTCCTGTCTACAAGCATAACAGAGTATCATTAATAGTGTCAGGAATTGGTTCTTGCCCATGGGCTGAGTCTCAATTTAGGGCAGTCATTGGTTGGACATTTCCTCAGTCTCTGTGACAACTTTGTCCCTGCATTTCTTATAAGCAGGACAAATTTTGGGTTGAAAGTTTTGTGCGTCAGTTTGTGTCCTTATCACTCCACTTGGAGTCCTGGTTGGCTACAGGAAGTGGCCACTTCAGGCCCCATATCCCCAGCAGCTAGGAATCTCAGCTAAGGTCACCCTCATAGACCCCCCGGAGCCTACCCATCCCAGGTCTCTGGTGTGTCCTACAGAAGCTCCCCTCACACTGTTCCTAGTCATTCTCCTGCCTTTTCTCTGCCCCCTGCAATTCTCACTCCCTGGGATTCCCACCCATGTTCCCCACCCCATCCCCTCTTCCACCAAGTTCCATTCCTCCATCTACCACCAGTGACTATTATATTTTCCCTTTTGAGTGAGATTCAAGCATCCTCACTTGTGCCCTTCTTTTTATTTAGCTTCTTTGAGTCTGTGAATTGTAGCGTGGTTATCCTGTACTTTATGGCTAATCTCCACTTATAAGAGAGTTCATACTATGCATGTCCTTTTGAGTCTGAGTTACCTGGCTCAGGATGGTATTTTCTAGTTCCATCCATTTACCTGTTAAGTACCTTCATTAAAAAAATTGGAGATAGCTTATACTAGCAACTTAACAGCATACCTGAAAGCTCTACAGCAAAAAGAAGCAAACATACCCAAGAGAAGTAGAATAGTCAAACTTAGGGCTAAAATCTGTAAATTAGAAACAAAGAGAACAATATAACGAATTAACAAAATAAAGAGCTGGTTCTTTGAGAAAATCAACAAGATAAACAAGCCTCTAGCCAAATTAACTAAAAAGCAAAGAGAGAATATCCAAGTCAACAAAATCAGAAATGAAAAAGGGGACATAACAGACACCGAGGAAATCCAAACAATCATTAGGTCTTACTTCAAAAGCCTGTACTCCACAAAATTAGTTTCTGCTTGAGATACAAGGATGACTTTTGTGGAGTGCTCTCAACTGTGAATTCTTCAAAAATTTCAAAGAGACATTTTAAGAGGGACTAATGTGGTCCAAGAATTTTGTAGGACTTTTATTCTCTAGGGAAGAAATGAGCTTAGTGAGAAATGGTACCAGCTAAGCTCAGCATTGTTGGGCTCAGGAAAATGATCAAGGTGGAATGACCAAGTACCCTCCACTCCTGGCTTCAGGGTTCTAAGACTCACATGGGCCTGCCTGATGGAAGGGGGCAATGGGCAGCCATATTGGTGTCTGCGCAATATATCATAGGGAGTAAGGCTGTAGAAGCAAGGAAAGGGGCTCCTATCCACCCATGTAAAGTTTTCCCTTCTAGTCTCAAAATAGAATAGAATTGATGGTAGAGGGGAAGGAAAGAGAACAGAAAACCAGAATGTGGGGCATGGGCTCAGCACTCTCACGGTAGAGACAGGAGGACGAGTTCTAAGACATCCTCAGCTATATAGGGAGTTCAAGGCCAGCCTAGGTACATGAGAATCTGCCTCAGTAAAATAAAACCCAGATTTGTTTTCTTTTTACCAACTTAAGTATGTGTGTCCTCACTGTCGTAATTATGAGAAAAATGGGAGGGCTAACCACTCTCTCAAGGCTTCATCTATGGGAAAAGAACCCATCTAGTGAGGGAAGACAGGTGATATTCCTGATGTGTTACCAGAAGGAACAGAACCATAGCAAAGCCTCAGCTGAACTCCATAGTGCCTCTCTGCCTTTTGCCTCTTCTTAGGACTCCTGCCTAATGGAAATTAGTATTGATCCAGACATTCAGCCACAGTTTCATTCTGGGGTTTCTGAGCTGCAGACTGTCATTAAATTAACTGAAGGTTTTTAGTATGGGCCAGGAGCAGTGATGTAGGGGTACATGGCAGGACACAGGATCTGTTGTTTGCTGCTCTGAGTACTTGGAGACATTCTAATCCAATCAAGGCCTTTTCTGTGACAGCTCCCCCAACCCCCAGCCCACCCACCTCCTGCCATGGTCTCTAGCCCAGCAACCAGACGGATCTTTGAAATGGAACAATTAAATCTAAAGCAAGCTGTCTGAACTAATTTTTCCCCTTCATCTTCAGCCAGCGCTGTGAACCTCTACCTAGCATTATTCTCATTAGCAGCCAAGACAGTCTCGACAGGACTCAAACAGCTGGCTTCAAATTGTGTTCTCTGTTCCCTTAGTCGAATATTTCTGTTCTTCTCACCACCTGCCTGGGCTGTCTCCCTGTCCCTTTGCTGACTTCCTGCTCCAAAGTCAAAAGCCCTGGGGTTTGCCCTCTGATGGTAAAGAACAGGACGCCACATTTGGCCATAGAGCTGCACAGCACATAACCTGGGGTAGCCTTTACTTGAGTCTAGAATGAATGGCACCTTTTAGAAATGTGCAAGTGGCAAGTATCCAGGGACTCTTTGGCCAAAAAGAAGAGACTGCCTGTGTGACTCTTCCAGGTTTTATCTACAGTGGTGACCAGGAAAAGAGGGAGAGAGGGTTTCTCCCTCTGTTAGTTAGAAGACTCCATTTTGTCAGCTGCTTCCTTCTCACTTTATAACTATATTCCTGGCTGGTGACCACTCATCTAATCTCAGGTGCTTGGCCAGGAGAGGGAAGAAAATGGCAGAAACAGGCTGTGAAGAGTCTTTGAGCAACACCCAGTGTGGCTTTATACAACCATCAAGGGCTAGTGTTCAAGATAGAAAAACTGAGGCTGGGAAGTGGTGAGAAAAGGCATAAAGGCATCCCAGGGGGAAAACCAGACATAGTCTCTTTGCTGTCTCATGATCCCTTGGGCACAGAGCTCTTGGGAATCTCAGTTCCTGGCACTTAGTGGACTCTTAGTGGTTGGTGGACTGAACTAATGGGAACAATGGGGGGCACAATCTAGAAAGAAATATTAGACCCTGAGTGCCTCAGTGTTAGGACTATGTAAACTTCATTTTTATATCCTTAGGACTCAGCGCAGGGCCTGACACACAATGGCTGCTCAGTAGGGCTTGCTAAATAATTCAACATAGTTGGAAGCAATATGTATAACTGGGTCTTCAAACCAGGAGTCTACACTCCTGTGTTTAGTAGTCATTTTGGGAACTTGAGAAAGTCATCTTTCCTGTACTTTGGGTATATTAAAAGAGGTTCTGCAGTGATTAATGCACTTTGGTTGCTGGCTTGGGTGTCAGGAAACCCAGGTTCCTGTCTTCTGCTTGTCTGTCTATTGTGAGTCAAGTCCATTATCTTCTCTGGGCCTTTCTTTTCCCTTAGGCTGTGTAGTCTTCCAAGTTTCTACTTACTCCAACATCTTGAAAATGAAGGCTGGGGACCTAGAGTACACAGGTCTGTTGTGCTATTCTATATATATGGATCTAGGTCAGGTAGAGAATTCTCTATTCTTTCCAAGCCTCTTTAAGGCCAGAGACCATAGTGGGAAGCAGCCTGGGTATCCAGGACAGGGATGAGAAGGAAATGAATTGGATCCTTATGTTCTGAAGTAGATGCCCAGGGAATGGAGGCCACTCCACAGGGACAAGGCTAAGTCTGGACCACAATGGCCCAAGTGCAAGTGATACTCCAGGTCTACCAGAGACATGTTGCTCATCTTGGGCCATTAAGTTTCAAATGCTACCACTGCTGTTGCTATGGCAGGAACACTGTGGGGGAGAGGACTGGACCCTAGAGGACATTGATGGTTTAACATTCTTTGTGGTCCCTGGAAAGAGTGGGATGGCATATGACTTAACCCCCAATTGCTCTGCAAAAGCTGTGGGAGGACAGGTAGTCCTGGTGGTGACATGAAGGTTTGTCTCTGAAATTACCAGGTAACCACAATGACCTGCCACTGATTACACCCCAATGACTGAATGAGGTCATATGCAATGGCCCTTGTATCTTCTCTAAATGTCTTGGGGATTGCTGGTGCTCTTTAAGTCAAGCATAGGATGTCCATTAGCCTTTGCTACGTGACACCATACCCATGTTGCTTCAGCAGTGTCAGCTCATAGTCTCAGGCACTGTTCTCTCGTTGTGCATGCACACAAAAACATGTGCATAGTCATGTGTGCACTGACTACACATGTACCTGTGTGTATGTATAGTCACACACAGCTTCTAAGAAGACAGGTTCTGTTCAGGGAGCCTGTTTCTCCTCTCCTGTTCTGTTTCTGTGTTCACCATGAACCCCAGTCTTATGTGGCACTTTCCAGAAAGCCCCACTGAGTCTCACACCTAAGTGGTTCTGGGATCCTTTCTTCCATGTTTTGTCTGTAGTCAGAGCTGCCTCCTTGAGTTTTCTGGGCCTTTGCCCTCAGCTCTCGTGGCTCCAGCTCCAGCACTGATTTCCTTTTGGTCACTCACTGTAAGTTCCCCACTTCTGTGAATGGCCTGACTTCTGTCTGGCTCCTCCTGCTTACACCTCACCTTCTCTCAAGGCCCTAGTACTTTTATAATTTGAAATTTATAAAAACAGATTTGTGTAATTAAAAAAATAGTGTAAACTTGATGATTTTTACAGATCATCTGGAGTCATTGTAGACTACCTTTGCCTCATGTCTTTTTCCACATATATCATATAGTCTTTATCTGCATCAGTGTCAAGCCTATATAAAAGTCTCCCATCTGGCATAGTTTATTCTCACATTTATATACCACTTATGCATTTATATGTATTTCACACCCTTACATCTCTGCTGCTGGGCAGAGGGCATGTCTCCTGTGTTTCACATTGTAGGTCATATTTTGTGGAGTTTTGTAGGCAGCAGCTTTAGGTGGTGACTAAGGCCATGGGCAATAGTTTGGATCCTGCCTCTCGTTTGTATAAAAAGATGTTTAAAATCTTTGTGCTTTATATTTGCCACCTGTGAAACGGTAGCAGTATTTGTCTTCTAACTTTTTGAAAATTATACAAGACATGTAAGTCACTTTTCATAGCCCACGACAAAGTAGGTACTACAATCTATTATTTTCCTTTTTGTTGTGTTTTAAAATCCATTCCTATGGATATATCCCATGAAGTAAGCTTGCTGAACTAAAGGTTAGAAGGTCTTTGAAATGTTTTGACAAATTGCATTTGAAAAGTTAAGAGCTATTTGCTCTCTCCTGTCTTTTTGCAAAGAGTACACAATAATTCAAAGCCCTGATCATAGAAGTTGGAAATGATGATGGAGTCCATTCTCAAGCTGCTAGATCTCCCCATCTACCCATGGCTGTTCAGCTCAGTCAGTCCTGCATATCCAGCCCAATTAGCTCTTGAGTGTGCTTACAGATACTTGACCCTGTGTTCTTTAATTGTTTTATAACTTAATGGCTTACTGAGACATTAACTTTTATTCTCTCACGGTGAGAGAATATTTCTATTCTATTCTATTCTATTCTACTCTACTCTACTCTACTCTACTCTATTCTATTCTATTCTATTCTATTCTATTCTATTCTATTCTATTCTATTCTATTCTATTCTATTCTAGGAGCTGGACAGGATATTTTTAAGTCAATTTGACACAAGCTAGAGTTATCCAAAAGAAGGGAACCTCAACTAAGAAAATGCCTCCATAAGACCCACTACCAGGCATTTTCCTTCTTTCTTTTCTTTTCTGTTTTCAACAATCAGATTTTTTTTTTTTGCTGGCTCAGGCAAGGGTACATAGGGAGCTGGGGGCCTTGAGGATCTGCTTTCTCATCTCAGCAGCCAAAGAAATGGGGCATGCCCAGTGGCTCATGGTTTTGTGATGGTTTGTATATTCTTGGGCCAGGGAGTGGCACCATTTGGAGGTGTGGCCTTGTTGGAATAGGTGTGTCACTGTGATGTGAGCTTAAGACCCTCACCCTAGTTGCCTAGAAGTCAGTCTTCTACTAGCAGCCTTTGGATGAAGATGTAGAACTCTCAGCTCTGCCTGTGCCATGCCTGCCTGGCTACTGCCATGCTCCTACCTTGATGATAAGGGACTGAACCTCTGAACCTGTAAGCCAGCCTCAATTAAATGTTGTTTTTATAAGACTTGCCTTGGTCATGGTGACTGTTCCCAGCAGTAAAAACCTAACTAAGACAGCTTTCTTGTATGTTTCTTAGCTTCTGTACCAAGGGACCCTGGTACTTGAAAGGAAACTGGTCTTGATTTTGGGTGGAGAAGAAACTCTGTCAACCCAGTGGAGCCTCTATGTGATTGTATTTGCACTGTGAAGTCAAGGTAGGCAGCTTGTCAGACAGCCTTGTGATTGTTGATTTACTCTGGCCACCTTTAGACCACTCTGAGAAGGATGTTGGAGAGTAAGAAGAGGCTCAGCCAGTTTTGGTTGGTAATTAAACCCTATGTTGGAGGACCTGAATTTGACCCCTGGGATTTACATGGTAGAAGAGAACTGACTACTACAAATAGTCTTCTGACCTTCCCATATATATCATGGCATGTGTGTGCCCATGCACACACAACCCACTAAAATAAAATGTCATAAAAAAAACCATTTAATTGGTCCCTGGAATGGCCTGAGGACTTTGGATGGTCCTAGTCAACTTCTTTTGAGGCTTAAACCTGTCTGGTAATAAATGTATCTGAGTTGGTGTGAAACTGAGCCTGAGGAGAAACTAGGGATGATCTTGACGCTGGGTTGTCATCAACAAGTCTCCCAAGTTCTGAATGATGGTGTATATCTGTAACCTCAGCACTGGAGAGAGGGAAAGAGAGAGAGAGAGAGACAGACAGACAGACAGACAGACAGACAGACAGACAGACAGAGACAGAGAGAGACAGAGAGACAGAGAGAGACACACAGAGAGACACAGAGAGAGACACAGAGAGACAAAGAGAGACACAGAGAGACAAAGAGAGACAGAGACACAGAGAGACTTAGCTTGATCCTCAGCACTGAAAAGATCACTACTTTCAGGATACATTGGCTTTAGTTGGCTTGACTGTGACTGGGGTTATCAGTAGTTTGAGGGGGGTTGATGAGGGGGTGTAACCCTTCCCCATGGCTTATCTTCTGTAACAATTCTTTGGTGGTGGAGGCTTGAAATATTCCACAGGGCTTCATCATTTTTTGGTTTATGGTTAAAAAGTCTAATTCTAAGATTTGGGTTTGGGGAAAGTTGGGGAGCATAGGAAAAAGATGAGGCAGGATATGAAGGACTTAGGGTAGAAGATTCAAGGCTCAAGTGACTATTTTTCTGTAGGGCATTTTCTTAATTAGTGATTGATGTGGGAAGGTCCAGCCCATTTTGGGTGGTGCCATCCCTGGGCTGGTGGTCCTGGGTTCTATAAGAAAGCAGGCTGAACAAGCCATCGGGAACTAGCCAGCAAACAGCACTCCTCTGTAGCCTCTGCATCAGCTTCTGCCTACAGGTTTGGGCTCTGTTTGAGTTTGCTGCCCTGGCTTCCTTGGATGATGAACAATGATATGGAAGTATAAGCCAAGAAAACTCTTTCCTCTACATCTTGCTTTTGGTTATGATATTTAATGACCAAATTAGTTAGGTTAGCAATAGCAACCCTGACTAAGACAAGATAACTTGTCTCTTATATGTCTAGGTTTTGTATTGCAAGGCATTCTGGCACTAGATTAGTATTGAGTGGGCAGGGACTGGGAAGTACACATTTGGATTATCTGTCATGATTCAAACTCCAGTTGTTAAAGCACTTAGAGAGGGACCAGGTTGAAAGGGGTACTTGGTAAACAGAGGAATCATGCAAGTTGAAGGCCAACTTGGTTCACAGAATGAGTTCTAGGCTAGCCGGGGCTACATAATGAAACCTTGCCCTTAAAACCAAACTAATAAACAACACATAGAGAGTGAAAACCCTGTCTGAGAAGTTACCTTCATACAAGGGGAGGGGAGTGAGGGGTGGTGGGATCTAAGGATGGTTCTGTTTTATCTTGGTTCTGTCTGTCTTGTGATCTGTTCTTCTAAGCCATGCTAATTAGGGGCCAGAAGAGACCCCAGATATGAACATAATTGTTTCAGCTTTGACCCCTTGGTGCAGATGGTAGCAGAAATATCAGCAGAAGGTGAACATCTCTAAGCCATCAGTCAGGATCAACAACTGAGGCATGAGTGCTGCTTATGAGCCTAGCGGTGGACAAGTGCCTGATCCCTCTCTAGAGCTATGCTGACTCTGTTGCTCAATCCTGTGGGCTGCTAAGAACTGCTGTGCTGACTGATGTTCCTTCTGGCTTGTACCAAGTGCATATCCCAGGAGTCTTGGGCTGATCAGGCCTATGTAGCTTTTGTAGGTTCCTGTGCTTGTCCCTGAGCATCCCAGAGCTTCAGTCAGCCCTGGACCCATATAGGAGGTCTTCTCAGTGGCTTCCCCAGAGATCCTCCATTGTCAGGGTGATGTGGGCCTCCATCTAGAATCCAGGGAGTTTCCTTTTTCTCCCATTCTCAGAGAGGCAGCACATACCTGTCTGATGCTAGTGTTCTCTGAACTTAAAATCACCAGTGTTTATTCAAAGAGCTGATGCAGACATAATAGCCAGACAGGAAGACTTTTGCAAGTAGCCTGGATATGCAGGCTTTATTGGGGCTGTGAGCCACTTAGTGCTGACTACGTTCATGGAAAGAAAGTAGATCAGTTACTCTTCTCATTACTTGGCAAAATACCCAACAAAAAGCAATGGAAGCAAAGAAGGAAGGAGGGAGGCAGAGATGGAGGAAGGGAGAGGGAAGGAGTAAGTAAGTAAGTAAAGGTTTATAGTGGCAGGTGTGTGAGAAAGCTGGTCACATTGCATCTGCAGTCAGGAAGCAGAGAGATGAATTCTGGTCCTCAACTAATTTTCTTCTTTCTGGGACCCCAGCCCAGAGAACGGTGCCACCTACGCTTAGCGTGGAGCTTCCCAACTCTGTCAAACCTTTCAGGAAACACACTCACAGGAAAAACCAGAGATTGCATTGCCATGATGGCTCTAAATCCCATAAAGTTGACGATGAAGAGTAACCATCACAGGGAGATGGAGTTATGCGTATATGTAACAAATGCTTCAAACATAGATTGTTACCCCAACAATTGACCTTGTCACCCAGCATCAGTCCTCTGGGCATACGATAGGAATTAATATGTTTATTGACTAACAACTCTCAGACCTGTCTATTTATATTACAGAAAGGGGAGATATTGGTACCTCCCATTTGGAGGCACTGAAGACTTGAGAGAAAGACTAAAGGGGGTTTATAGGAATTGGATTTGCACTGGCTATAAATGCTTTGTACGTTGTCGGAGGCTGTAGGTTAAAGTTTTCTAATTAATATCACATCATCAGCCCAGGTTGGGAGCTCTTTAGCCTCCCTCCCTTCCTAAGAGCCCTGGATTTCACCCTGCAATCAAGTTACCACAATATGGCTCTCAAAGAACACCCTGAAATCATTCACTGGGAACTGGCCTGACAGATGGGGGTTAGTCCTTCCTAAGTTGTTTAATGGCTAATTACATGCTATGGAGTGCCAAAATTCAGTGAGACCCTGTTAAAAATAAATCCAGTTGTTTACAAGGCATATGATAGAAATTCAGGTTTGGTATTCTTCTACTTTTAGGGTCTGGGTATTGAGGCTTTGGCAAAGGAGAGACCTGGAAATAAAACCACTGTTTTTATAACAGACCTTTTACCTTTAATGCCCATTTTATCCCAGTAAGTGCAGAAAAGTATGGAAATATTGCCATGCTCTTTGGTGCAATTTCCAACTGTATTTTTTTTTCTGTTAAAAGCCCCCAAAGGGAGTACATTTCTCTACCTACTTATTTGCCACTGTCAAAAGATAACAAAATGCATGCATGACAGTCTCTGCTGTCAGTCCTCAACAAATATGCAATTATTTCAGGCTACTGCTTTAAGGAAAAATTATTTCCACAGAAGAGACTTTCCTCTTTTCTGAACATAAGTGGGGTGGGGTTGTTGCCTCCAGATGTTTTCAATCCCTGAGGACTGCAAAGGAACATCTGCTTCAACACATGCAGGTTGCTTTCCTGTAGCAGTGCTAGCTCTGGTGCCTTTTTGTGAATAGCAAGTGAAGGACACAGAGTAATTTCTCTCACAGCCTTAGAAAACCTATCATTTCATGACATTCCATGGGGATGTTGGGCAATAAGTGATGGGAAGGTTTAAAGGGGAGGAGAAAATAGACAATTTTGCCCACCACAATCCAGGACAGATACATAACGGGAAGTTCTTGAAAGATACACAATTGACTGCCTGTCACAAATAATTGATGGCTGAGATCCTGAAGAATGTGGCCATGATAAAAATTCTGTATAGATTCTCACACACTCGGCATCCTCCTGACACCTCACTGGCTTCCTTTTTGCAGAAATCTTTGTGGGATCAAATTAGAAGCACTGTTTGCTGAAAGGCAATATTCCCTCCTCCAGGTTTATGAAAGCAGAGCTCCTTGTCTCCTGGGGAGCTTCGGTTTGGCTTTTATCTTTACACTGAACTCCAGTCTTGAACTTTATGACAAATAAGTGCACATAGCAATGACATAACGGACATACCTTTTGGTAGAAGGATAAGGAGGACTCACCTGATTACTTGAAGTCTGGAATGAGTTAACACAACTCTCTCAGATTTGGAAGGGTCATGGAATTTTTTCCTAAAATATTCTGCACTGTTTCGTGAATTTTGCTCAAGTGAGGAACCACTGTTGTGAATGGACAGAGGAGGGTGGTTGTTTGACGTCCAGTGGGAACTAGAGAAAGAGAGACATAGACTACCAGGTGGATGTTATAGGAGTGTTACTGTTGGCTCACTGCAGGGAGAACCTTTGCTCCCTGAGAAGAGAAACAAGGCTCACTTTACGTGGAGAACTGGTCCCTTGTTATGGAGGGAAACTAGATAGAACTGGAGGGGTTCTTGGGAGGGCTCCTTAGCAGTTTGTGTCAATGAAACAGATGATCTTTAAACATGGCAACAATGGTGCATGCATGCCTGTAACCCTAGCACATAACAAAGGTGTGTGTGTGTGTGTGTGTGTGTGTAGATAGAAGTCTAGGATCACTGAGGCTTGCCGTTCTACCAGCCTAGATCCAGGTTCAATGAGAGACTCTGAAGAAAGAGTGATAAAGTTGGGCTCTTTCCTTCCTCCTCTGTATGCATGGCTATGTTTATTTGCATATGTAGGTGAATATATCACTCCCCATACACACAAAGACTTTATAACCCTTTATATCATGTCAATCATTCTACCACTTGTGAGGCTGGAAGAGGTTCAGGGTTTCCCACAAGGCAGTTGGTCTCACCAATGTTTTCTTCATTTGTTTCAGAGAGTCTTTTTTTTTTTTTTTTTTTTGGTTTTTCAAGACAGGGTTTCTCTGTATAGCTCTGGCTGTCCTGGAACTCACTTTGTAGACTAGGCTGGCCTTGAACTCTTGAGCTCAGAAATTTGCCTGCCTCTGCTTCCCGAGTGCTGGGATCAAAAGCATGAGCCACCACGCCCGGTGTTTTTTGTTTGTTTGTTTGTATGTTTCAGAGAGTCTTACCTCACTATCAACTTCAGCATGTTAAACCTTGTGCTGATGACACGTTCCCTTTTTGAGTAAAGACAAGGTTTCCCACATGTGTTCATTACTCTGCAAGAAGACAAGTGGTAGACTGGCCACCTCAAACCTGTAAAAACAAGACAGGACAAAAATGACATTAGCATGAACATTTTTAGAAGTTCCTTGAACTTCCCTTTTGCAACTTCTCATTTCTGCAGGTTCCCCTGGGCCCTCATGTGGCAGGTAGACCCTGTGCCAACATTGCCTTTTTTAAATTTCAATCTTACGGCAGTGATTCTCAACCTTCTTAATGCTGTGAGCCTTTACTATGGTCCTCATGTTGTGGGGACTTCAACCATAAAGTTATTTTTGTTGCTACTTCATAACTATAATTTTGCTACTGTTATGAATTGCAATGTAAATATCTGATCTGACATGCAACCCCCATGAAAGGGTCATTTAACCCTCAAAGGGGTTACAATCCACAGGCTGAAAACCACTGCTCTATGGTGAATTGTGTAATGGGTTCCAAACTTCTCTAAGCTGGTTCACCAATGTAGTCAATCTTGTAGGTGATAAAGGGCATTTCCAGCTTTGAAATTAAGTAAGGGACACCTTCACAAGGAAGTGATTGGCTTTTCTGGAGTTGCTGCTCCAGCATCCATTCCAGAGAGTAGCATCATCTAGCAGAGACTGGAAACACTTCTCTGGATTTGGATAAATATATACATACTGCTTTCAAAAGGACAAATCTGTGTACTCTGTCATCTCCATGAGTTCTACATAGCCTTGTACATCTATATGTATAGAACAGTCCAGAAAATTCCCACCTCTTTTTTATTTGGAAAGAAATTATTCCCATTCTCCAGAGAAAGAATTAGATGTGATCTCTTTAGGGACTGGGGAGGTAGCTCAGTCAGTAAGCGTATGTGACCCAAGCATGAGGACTCAAGTTTTGATTTCCTTGTATCTGTATAAAATCCAAGTGTAGTGACGTCCATGCTCGAGCACTGGGGAGGTGGAGACAGGAGGATCCCTGGGCATTTGCTGGCCAGTCAGGTTAGCCTCATCAGTGAGTCCTAGGTCCTAATGAGAGACTTTGTCTCAAAGGAGTTGGAAAGCATTTCTGGCGATAACATAAGGTTTTTTCTCTGGCCTTCATAGGCATCACACACACACAGACACACACACACACAGACACAGGCACAGGCACACGCACAGGCACACACATGCACACACACACACACACACACACGCGCACACACACACACACACACACACACACACACACACACACACAGTTGCACAAATGCCAAAAAATTACATATGCAGGTATTGGTAGTTTTTAACCATACAAAACATAGTACAGGCAAACACTCATCACTATTTTGAACTTGAATCCCAAGCTTTCCAGCCTCTTTGTAACAGAATTGGTTCTTAACACTTTAAAATAAGTCATTACAAGTCTGTGTATATACTCCCATCAATCCTTCCAATGATCCGTGCATCCACTCTTTCCAAACAGATACCATTTATCAAACCTCTGTTTGTGCCCAGCATGGTGCCAAGGACTGAAGACAAAGACACTAATAAGATGAACTTCCTGCCTGCAAGCTAGTGGTTAGATTCTAATGGGAAGATGTTCTGCCATTTTGAGGGCCCCTCTGATTTCTGTGTAGTACCCTTAGTATGACCATATAACTCAACATCAATGCAAACCAGTGGTCTTTTCATGAAAACATACTAATCATAACATTTCCTCCTACTCTGCAAAGTATCTTCAGTATTCAAACTGTATCTCTGTTTCATTTAAATCCCTTTATAAGATGATGATTCTAAGGAACTAAATTTAGTTTTGAAAACTGTTCTGAACTTTGAAGTCATTAAATGTAGGCTTTGTGTGTGTGTAATATGACAGAGAAAAATTGCAGGCAGTAGCATCTATATTGAAAATTCTGAACTGGATTGCCATCAATTGCTAATAATACATCATAATTATTCTTATAGGGTTAAGCTTTTCTCTTTCCTCTTCCACCTGCCTTGCTGAGATAACCTCTAAGGATGTCCGGGAGGACGGGAGGGCTAGAATTCAAAAGCTTTCATGACAGCTGAGCTCTCCATGCAATTCATTATAGAGAAAAGATGGGGAGGGGGCTGTCAGCCAAGATAATGACTGTGCAATTTCCAGTCCATTCTCCTTGCAGCCAGATCTTGGAGGCAGCCCATGGACCAATTTCATCAAGCAGGCCTTGCTCATCTCTCATCTGTCTATATTGGGAAAGAGGTTGTGTCTGGATAGAGGGAGAGCAAGCTGGCAGCAGGGCTAGTGTGGGAGATTTGGAGAGGGATAAGCTGGGGAGGTGTCATCCCTAAAGCTTCAAATCTTGGGGTTCTTGGGTGTGGTACTGTCTGACATCAGTGCCGAGATAATGAAAGCAGAAGGTGGAAGGCATGGGAGTGATGGAATTGGGGGTGGGTAGTGTGTGTGTGTGTGTGTGTGTGTGTGTGTGAGTGTGTGTGTGTGTGTGTGTGTGTGTGTGTGTGTGTGTGTGTGTACTAGCCCAAGCTGTGTTCCCAGCTTTTTCTGCTTTCCCAGATTTGAGCCCAGAGCCAAGCAAAGCAGTAACTCCATAAATGTTTGTTGTCTGACTGATTGTGATGAAGAAGGAGAAATAAATGCAAGGTATGGGATTAGTGACAGCCATGAAATTTATGCTCAGCTTTTATGGAAAATGAAAATCACAAGCTGGCCTTCAATACTCAAGCCTCTTTGTGCCAAGGGAATAAGATTCTCTGCAGGGAGATTATAGCCTGGGAAGCAGGACTGATGTGAAATTATCTAATGAGAGGAAGCTCAGACATCTCTAGTGCCATCTTTACAGGGACCCAGGGTTTTAAACGAACACTGGTTGTTGCATCTGTTATGGCAGGCTAGACCCAAGGAAGTCTTGCACACACTCAAAGAGAAGCCAAGTGGATCTCTGAACACAAGGGCTGTGGTTTCTTCCAACTAGAGGTTGGCAGGTGCCACACATCTGAGTGTTCTGTGTAGGTTTCTGTTTTCACTTTCACTATGAGAGCTGTTTCATTTTCTCTCCTAGCCCTGCTACCTTCCTTTCCTGATGCCTCTTTCTATTTATATGTTCTTGGCAGATTCTCAAGGTTATAGCCACTGCTGAAATACAAACCTTCCCTCATTGCAGTAGGGAAAAGCCAACCCTGAATGCTATATAGGAAGTAGCACTGGTAAGGGGAATATAGAAGAGCTATTGGATAATAAGTATTTAAAGTCTTTCTTGAGCCCAACTCCTTCAGAAAGAAGACAACAACAAACAGTTTCAATTGTCCCTCTTTATCAAACCTTTGCTGTTTCTATACATCCAAATTTTAAAGAGGGACTAAGTTGCTTGGGATGAGCTCTGTTTCTTCAGTCTCTCTTATAGTCACTGTAGCCATGTGATTGAATTCTGGTTACAAGATCCAAGCACAAGTGATAGATCTAACTTCCTTTGTCCTCTTTCCTTTCATTATTAAAAGCAACTAAGTATGACAGCCTTCACTAATCATGAGATTAATTTCAGGATTCCCCCACAGATGTAAAATTTCATAGAAATTCAAGACTCTGAAATACATTGGCATCATAATCACATACAAATGCTCCACATCCTCCCTGCAGACTTGGACTCATCTCTGGAATGTTCACACTTGCTACCCTGTGCAATGAAGATGTTGTGGAAATGGCTGTTGGGCTGCATTGTTTGGGGAATAATAACAAGAATACTGTTGTGCATATTCAAGAGATAAAAATATTTGGTACTTTTGTGTAATACTAGGGATTAAATCAAGGGACTTGAAAATGCTAGGCAAGAGGTCTACCATGGATTTCTGCATCCAGCTCTTTTACAGAACATGTTTGATCCAATCAGCTCAATCCCATAGATGTAGGGTCAAACACTATAATTTACATACAGAGTTTAGTTGCATGACCCAAGGGAATTTGACAAACACACTCTACTTAAGACAAAGGATTTTTTAATCATCCAAGAAAGTTCCTTATATCTCCCTTTCTAATACATCCTTTCTCCCTGACCTATACCAAACGAATCTCCAGGTCTTCCTAAGCATGAAATAACCACAAGCACTAGTTAGTTTTGCTGCCCCCCTTTTGAAATAGGGTCTTCTATGCAGCCCAGGCTGTTCTCAACTTATTAAACCAGAAACCCCAGCCTTTCTAGTGCTTGTTCTTGACATTGATAGGAGTGGAATTTTATGGCATGTCTGTAAGCTTTTGGTGTGTGGGGATCCTCTCATTCAACATTGTGAGATTCATTCATGTTGTTGCTTGAAACTACTGTTTATTCCTTTTTATTGCCAAGTGATGCTTCCTCGCAGTGATATATTATATTTTATCTATTCTCCTGTTGACAGGCAATTGATGTTTCTGGTTTAGGAATACTAGAAATAAGGCTACTGTGATAAGTTGAATAAATCATGTAGAGTATTTTTAGTTCTCTAAAAAATGGAATTGCTGGATTGGTGGGTAAGGGGTAAGAAATTTCCAAGGAGTCTCTCAAAGTTGTTTTATTTTACAGTCTCTTACAGCAGCACAGGAAGGTGAAGGTGCCTCATATCCTCAGTAATGTTTACAACTATGGGTATTTTTAATTTTAGCCATTCTAGTGGGTATTTTGGTGGTATATATTGCATTTCCCAGTTGTCTGTTGACCAATGACATGGAGCCCTTTTGTGTACATATTGCCTATTCATATTCTTACATGTCTGATTTGCCCACTGTAAGAGTGTATTGCTTATATTTTTCAAAAGTTGCATCCACTTCTGATGTAGAGTACAAAGAATCATCTTACCAGGGCTTCCTTACATCCGTCACTGTTTTCAAGACCTATAAAAGTGTATGATTTTTATTTTGTCCAGATTTTTGTTGTTATTATCACAGGATCAAAAGTCTTTCCAGGGACTGACAAGGTGTCTCAGGTGGCAAATCATCAAGCATAAATATCTGAGTTTGATTCTCAGTATTAACATGTGGAAGGAAGGAGAGAATTGATCCCCCCTAAGTTGTCCTCTGACCTCCACATGAGTACCATGTCATATATGTATGCACACATATAAATAAACAACCAGATAAATGTAACAAAAAAATGCCTCTTCATCCTCTTGTTCCCAAATCCTAGTAAAACTTGGGGAGAAATATCCTAAATGGTATGAGTGTGCCTTTCTTGTTTGCTTCTCCTTTTTGAGACTTGGAAACCTGCAGTGGTCATGCTTCACACAGCTGAGGGGTGTGGAAGGCCTAAGGGTAAGGGGCCTTCCCCTTTGAGACGAGACGCCCTAGAAAGAGAATCCCCAGAACTTTGATATGACCTTGCATGTTAAAGGCTCTGACAATTGGGTTTTTCTGATTTAAGCAGCCACATCTGTTTCTAGCAGACACAGCAGTTGGCTGAGATTTTGCTTGGCAATGAGTCACTGGAAGAAGCTAGAAGTAGCCAGAGGATGAAGGGAGTTGAATGATACTATTTTGAGAGGTCATGAAACTTTTATGACAGAGTCTAGCTGGCAGACATAGGGATATAGGAATGGGGCTTGAGGGTTCTAGACCATCTCCTCTTCTGGCTCAGGCTTTCTGTCCCAAGGTGAGGGCAAGCAGCCTTATGCCTCCCACCCCCACCCCAGGAGCTGGGTTTACTGCATGTTTTTCCCACCATGATGAACTGTGTCTTTCCCACCATGATGAACTGTTCCTACTCAAACTGTGAGCCAAAATAAAAATCCTCCTCTCTTGTTTCTGTCAGGTACTCTGTCCCAGTGTTGGGAAAAGTAGCTAACACAGGAAGCTTCTTGTTTGTGGCTTCCTCTTGAGGTGTGTAACAGTTTCTTTTCAAAGTTTTAAGTAACTGTACTTTGGGTTTCTTTGGGTGAAACCCTGTGCTGAGACATACCTTGAAAGAGGTTCATTTTATTTAGGTTTTAGTAAGTATTGGAACAAGCCTGAGACTAGAGGATGGCTTGGTTAGTGAGATTCAGCACTTCTCTTCTGAGAAAGAAGCAACATTTACAAAGTCTTATGCTCAAATATCTAGTCTAGAAGGGTTTGGGACCAGTGCTGGTCAGTGTTCCCCTGTGTCAGATGAGGACAATAGCTGCCCACTTCCTGTATTATGGTGAGATTCTCCTTTAGAGCTTCATGGGCTTTATGGGGACTTACTTGCTTCTCAGCTTGGCTGTGAGCTGACAATCAACTGACTCTCATCTAAATCTGTTTCCCAGTTGGGAATTCAGCATTGTGAAGCTGGTGAATCATAATTTATCCGCGCATCATTTCTAGGATCTTCACTGAGTGGGCAAAAATTGGAAGGGAAATACTATTTCCAACCCAGAACTAAAAGCTGAGGCCCATGAGGGAAAGGGGACTCACTCAGAAGCAATAGCCATAGTGCTACTGGCCCTGAGGCCAGTGTTTTAGAACATATGGTCCAGGGACCTTCTTACTCCTGACTCCAGGTATGCAGGGCACTAAAAGGACATAGATGAAAAGAAGCCAGAAAAATGGCTGTTTTTTTGGCTTCTCAGTAACATACTGGAGACCTGTCTTCAGTTTCCTAGTTTTTTTTTTTCTCCATGATAGAAGCAGAAAGCTAAACTACTGTTACAGCAGTAAATTCATTCCTGACCACAAAATCAAATTCCACCATCCTGGACTTGGGGGTTTTCTCCCACATACTGATGATCACAGGTAGAAAAGATGAATCAGGATCAAGTCATGAATGGCTTTGTCTAACTCAGTGGTTCTCAGTGGAGGGAGGGAGTGATTTTGTATATTTGGCAATGTGTGTAGATGCTACTAGTGTTCATAACTAAGAAGAATATGAGGAGATACTTCTGGCATACACTGTAGAGGTCAGGGGTAGTACTAAATACCCCACAGTGCACAGGGCATTTCTTCATGACTAAGAATTATTCAGGCCAATTGATAATGCCCTTATAAGCTAATTATATATAATATAATAATAATCAATGCAATGGGAACTTCATTAGTTCTGCTGTACCTGAGAAGTGCCAGGCCCATAGTCTCAGTGCCACCCACTTGGAGTGCCATCTCCAATGGAGAGATCATATTCATCTGTGTTTGATTGCATCCTTTACACACACCCTAGTCATTCCCCAACTTCCCTCCATTTTCAAGGGTGGACCTAAGAAGACTACAACTGTTCAAACTGTACGCAGGAATCCTCCAAGGATCTTATTCACACACAGATTCTGAATCCCTAGCTTTGGAGTAGTCTGAGGTTCTGTGTTTCTAACATTCTTGTAGGTGATGCTGGCTCTCTGGTCCACAGACTAGACTTTGAGGAGCTCTGAGAAGACCACATGTTGCTCCTCCTCCAGTTCCTATTTACTTTTTTCCTGCGGATTTCATCAATGTGCCATTAGTACACTGGGGGAATACCATGGAGACATGCCCTCAGCTGGACTCTGCCCCTGTTGGTTACATTCTGGCCGGGTTCACCTCTACTTGAGACTGAGAAAGTCAATAGAAGCTGAAAGGTTTTGATGTCTCACATTGGAAAGCTCCTAATTATTTTGTCCATTTTTGCCAATATCAATTTTGAATATGTTTACTTAACATGTTTTAGTTACACTAGTATATTTCCTCTCTAAAATAAAACATATTTAATGTCTAATCAACATGACCCAATTCTCTTACCACATACCATCTTCAAAAAATTTCTTACAGATTTAAAAAGAAGACTATGGTGACTTTTTTTTTTTTTTTGAGACAGGGTTTCTCTGTGTAGCCCTGGCTGTCTTGAAACTCACTCTGTAGACCAGGCTGGCCTCAAACTCAGAAATCCACCTGCCTTTGCCTCCTAAGTGCTGGGATTAAAGGCGTGCACCACCATTGCCCAGCCTATGGTGACTCTTAACTCATGATCAGTCTCTATGCCAACTGGCATTGGCAAGTTAACTGACCTCTGAGCTCTGCCCTGTTCACATACAGAATGGAGTTAATGATTCTTGTGTTGTAGTGTGGTAGACATTGTTTAAGACAGGGCATGCAAGTGCACTTAGCGTAGAGTCATTTACAATTAGCTGGGTTTTTCTTTAAGTGTATCTAGGATTTTGTTTTAATCAGATAGAACAAAATGACAAAATCAAAAAACAAAAAAACCCAAAAAACTAAAACAACAACAACAACAAAAAAAAAATAAACCAACCAACCAAAACAAAAAACAAAAAGGAAACCTTAAGAGAAGAACATAGTGCAGTTCCCAAGAGGACAGACATGCTCTACCACCCAAGGCTACAGGAGGAAGCACCTGGGTTAGATAGAAGGCAAAGGAGGCAAGGGCAGAATGTGGCCTTGAGTCCTTACGGGAACATCTATGAGGACAGATGGGCAAGGCGGGAAAACCAAATCTGAGCAGGTTTACATATCATGGGGGCTCTAGGCTAGATAGGTAGTGTCTAGTTGCTGGGTGCTTGGCTCTAGGCTGATCTCAGGCATGGGGAGTTCTGCCTTGAGTACATGAGGGCTGTTAAGGAGGTGATTATATATATATATATGCTTCAGGTTGGTTGGTTTGTATGTGAAGGATGTTGTGCTGGTTGGTTTCTGTCGAGTTAACACAAACTTATACATATCTGGGAAGAGGGAATATTAATTAAGAAAATGCCTTAATAGGATTGGCCTATGGTGATTTTTTTGGATTGGTTTATTGATGTGGGTGGTGACACCCTTGGATAGGTGGTCCTGAATGGCCTGAGAAAACAGTCTGAGCAGGTCATAAGCACTCCTCCAAGGCCTCTGCATCAGAACCTCCAGGTTCCTGCTCTAAGTTCCTTCTCTGACATCCCTGGATGATGGACTCCAAGCTATAAGCTGAAATAAGCCCTTTTGCCCCTATGTTTCTTTAGCTAAGGTGTTTTATCACACCAATAGAAGCCCTAACTAAGACCCATGTATTTGTAGGACAGCCTTAACTATCTGTAGGAATTTGTTCCCTCAAAAGGACAGGCTCTCTGGCATTGGCAAATCCCAGGATGTCAAAATATAATAAAACCCAGAGGATAAAAAAATGTGGTCAAGGTGGTGGTATGCATGGCTCAGGGTCATGAACACCATGTCCCTTGCCAGCTGAAGTGAATGTGGTTACTTTTAGTGGCTGGCTGTCCCTTTGTCCTCCTGGAAGCCTTCTCCCTCTGCCTGCTTTTCTTTTACAGGAGGTTGGTGACACCACAGTGTTCAATACTCAGACTTCCAGATTACTGTGCAACAGAGACTCCTGTGTCACCCTAAGCACTGGTGTTGACAGAGAAGAGAAAAATCGCAGATGCCTGCCTCTCCTAAGCCCAGGGCACGCTGTGTGTTTCGATTTCATGCTGGTAAGATGAAGCTAATTTCAGCTTCTTGGCTGATCTGATTCCAAGTGAGTAACCAGAAGCAGCATGCAACAGCGCTAGTACCTGCTGCTGCAGTTAGAAACCAATTGAGAGCACTCAGCTTCCTAAGTGAAGCTGCCCTTTGTGTAGGAGGAAGGGAAGGAGGGGCTGGGGACCAGACTCCTCTGCAAGTGGCCCCCATGCTGGGCCAGCACATCCCAAGGCTGACTCACAACACCATAGAACAGACTTCCGTGAAGCAGGATCCTTTTGAGATTCAATTGAACAAAGTGCAATACTGACAGCCATTTGAGGAAGGTTGGGCAAGCCTAGGATGGAGAGGCAGAAATCATTTTTTTCCTTGGAGGTTAATGGATACTCTAGGTGCTGGGAAGGGGACTGCAGCCACTAGGATTTTTGTTTTTAAAGCTGCAATTAACAAGTAAGTCTATTTGAACAGAGAATGGGGGAGGTATAGCTATAATCCTAGCACTATCATCTGAAGCACAAGGATGTAAGTTTGCAGCCTACTTGAGCTGTATAGTAAGTTCAAGTGTAGTAAGGGCTACATAGAAAGATCCTATCTTAAAAAAAACCCAAAAAACCAACCCCCAAAACAAAAAACAAACAAACAAACAGACAAACAAACAAACAAAAAACCAAAACGAAAACAAACCCAAACTAAAATTAATAACAATAACAATAATGTTGGCTGACTTAAGGGACTTTAAAATATTGCCTAAGTGGATGTCCACAGAGGCAATGGGCTTTAGGATAGTGTGACACTGAGCTTCATGAAGTCAACAAGGTGTCTGCTTTGCCTTGTCTGTGTATGTGTTCATGTAAATTCAAATGCATGTGCATAAACATCTTTGAGGGTCAGATGTTGATAACAGGTGTCTTCTTCTATTGCCCTCTCTACCCTTTTTGAAATAGGATCTCTCACTGAAGCTGGAGCTAGCTCATTCTATTAGACTAGCTGGCCAAGGAACCTCATGGTGTATTGCTGCATCCAGCATTGTTGTTGTTTTCTTTCTCTTTCTTCCTCTTCCTCCTCCTCCTCTCCCTCTGTCCTCCCCCCCCCCTTATTTTTCTTGCTGCTGCTTCACTTTTTTTTTTTTTTTTTTTTTTTTTTGGCTTTTCCAGACAGGGTTTCTCTGTATAGCCCTGGCTGTCCTGGAACTCACTCTGTAGACCATGCTGGCCTCGAACTCAGAAATCCGCCTGCCTCTGCCTCCCAAGTGCTGGGATTAAAGGCGTGCGACACAACGCCCAGCATCTCCAGGCTTTCTTCTGTGTCTGGATTTCATTTCAGCTATGTCTATTTTGTTCCTTGCTTGTTCTCTTTTACTGGGGGTGGGGTGGGGTTGGAAATGGTTTTGGAAGTGTTTCTTTTCTCTCCACCCCTCTTCTTATTGAATGAATATTCTCATTAGGTTTTCTGGTAGAAACGACTTACAGGATTTCCTTACCAAGTGTGCTTGTCTTTTATTTATTTTGTTTCTTTTATAGAGCCGTGGGGAACCCATAGCCTTGTGCCTGTTGAGCAGTTTCTTTCTCTAGAGCTGCACCCTGGGCCCTGGGTTCCTCCTTTCCCACTTTCTCCTTTTCCCACCATCCTCTTTCTTTCTTTGCTTTTTCCAATTTTTTTCCATCTTGCTAATGCTTAGCAAGAGTGGTCCTGGGCTTGAAGATATGGCTCTGTGATTAAGAGCACTGTATGCTCTTCTAGAGGACCCAGGTTCTACTCCCAGCATCCACATGGTGGCTTACAACTGTCTTCAGCTTTCAGTTCAAGGGGATCTGATAGCCTCTTCTGACCTCTGTAGATACCAGGTATGTGGTACTAAGATATGCATGCAGGTAAAACACCCACATGCATAAAATAATAAAATAAAATAAAATCTGGTCCTATATCTTTTCTTTTGCTTGACACAGAGTGGCTGTTCTCTTTGATTCCTGAGAGTAGGGGACTGATTTCTGTTCAACTTTTGTAGCCTCAAGTTGCTAGGGTTGCTGAGTTGGTAGTTTAGTTGAAACTGAGCATGCCCTTGGGGGACACAGCTCAGTGCTGGGTGACGGTAAGAGTCCTCTCAGGCAGTCAGGGATGCCTCTCATCTTCACAGACTTCTTTTTATTTTATTTTTAATTCATTTTTTACACTCCATATTCCATTCCCTGCCCCCCTACCCCATCTACCCTCCCACTGTTCCACATCCCCCACCCCCACCCCCACCCCTCCTGACCTCTAAACTCCCTGGGACCTCCATAATTCTCTTGAGGGTTAGGTGCATCATTTCTGAATGATCACAGACCTGTAATTCCTCTAGTGAATGTGTGTTGGGGGCTTCACATCAGCTGGTGTATGCTGTCTGTTTGGTGGTCCAGTGTTTGAAAGATCTCAGGGGTTCAGGTTAATTAAGACTGCTGGTCCTCCTACAGGGTCACCCTTCTCCTCAGCTTCTTTCAGCCTTCCCTAATTCAACAACAGAGGTCATCTGCTTCTGTCTTTTGGTTGGGTGCAAATATCTGCATCTGACTCTTTGAGTTGCTTGTTGGGTCTTTTGGAGGGCAGTTATGATAGATCCCTTTTTGTGAGTGCTCCATAGCCTCAGTAATAGTGTCAGGCCTTGGGACCTCCCCTTGAGCTGGATCCTACTTTGGGCCTGTCACTGGACCTTCTTTTCCTCAGGCTCCTCTCCATTTCCATCCCTGTAATTCTTTTAGACAGGAACAATTATGGGTCAGAGGTGTGACTGTGGCATGGCAACCCCTCACTTGATGTCCTGTCTTCCTGTTAGAGGTGGGCTCTATAAGTTCCCTTTCCCTACTGTCAAGCATTTCATCTAAGGTCCCTCCCTTTGAATCCTGAGAGTCTCACCTCCCAGGTCTCTGATGAATTCTGGAGGGTCCTCTCAACCTCCTGTTTCCTGAGCTTGCCTGCTTACATTTTTTTTCTGCAGGCCCTCAGGGCTTCAGTCCTTTTCCCTCATCCAATACCAGATCAGGTTCCCCTCTTTCCCCCACTCCTTCCCTGCCCATCCACTTTCCCTCCCATGTCCCTCCCTTCCTTTCTACTTGTGATTCCTTTCTTCTCTCTCCAAGTGAGACTGAGGCGTCCTCACTTGGACACTTCAGCTTATTGAGCTTTTTGAGTTCTGTGGACTGTATCTTGTGTATTCTATATTATTATTTGGCTAATATCCACTTATTAGTGAGTACATACCATGCATGTCCTTTTGCATCTGAGTTACCTCACTCAGGGCAATATTTTCTAGTTCCATCCATTTGCCTGCAAAACTCAGGATGTCCTTGTTCTTAAAAGCTGAGTAGTATTCCATTGTATAAATGAACCACATTTTCTGTATCCATTCTTCTGTTGTGGGACATCTAGGTTGTTTCCAGCTTCTGGCTATCACAAATAAGGCCACTATGAACATAGTGGAATAGGTGCCCCTGTGGTATGGTGGAGCATCTTTTGGGTATATTCCCAAGAGTGGTATAGTTGGGTCTTCAGGTAGATCTATTTCCAATTTTCTGAGGAACCTCCAGATTGATTGCTAGAATGGTTGTACCAGTTTGTAATCCCACCAGCAATGGAGGAGTGTTTCTCTTTCTCCATAGCCTCTCCAACATGTGTTGTTAACTGAGGTTTTGATCTTAGCCATTCTGATTGGTGTAAGGTAGAATCTCAGGGTCATTTTGATTTGCATTTCTCTGATTACTAAGAACTTTGAACATTTCTTTAGGTGTTTCTCAGCCATTCAAGATTCCTCAGTTGTGAATTCTCGGCTTCTTTGCCCATCCCAGACATATTTCCAAATGCCTTTCCCAGTCTCCCTTGAAGCTTACATCTGCTCAAGTGGCCTCAGTGCTTTACTTTTTCATTCTAGAATTTCTGACTTTTTAAAAAAGTGATCTGCTATGTTACTGTTCTTGAGGGGATGTAACCTTGCATATATTCACCCCAGATAGGGCACTGAGGACAAAGTAATGATTCTATCCAAGTGTGACTTGGTGAACCAGTGAGTTGATTGGACTTTCTTATAGGAGCATGGGTGAGGGATTACTTACAGAGGTCTTGGTAACTCAAACAAACAAACAAACAAAACCAACAACCCCCCTCCCCCAAAAACAGTTGCATAACTGACAAGTCCCACTCATCACCAGCTCACCAAAGCTGCTTCATGAACTCACATCTTCAGTTAACCTTTCACCTTTCAAGATCATGTGCAGCTGGAGAAGAGAAGAAGGGAGTACTGAGTGGAATCCCAGGTTTAGGTCTTGTGATCCTCTCCTCTAGGGGTGTCATTACTGTTGTCATTACCATAGTCCTAGCTAACACTGTATTGTTCTGGTTATTTTGTTGCCATGACTACAGGGTCAAGCATTATGTAGGTCACCACAGCAACCTATGTTTAATGGCCAATGGCCATGTCATGCTCATGCCCTGAAGAGATTGCTTTTGCCATCACATGACCCATTTTGTTCATAGTTGGTCATTTTTACTTTGTTAGAGCTGTTTTTTCATAAATGCCATCTCCTAAGTCTGTTAACATACTTATTTCCTAATCGTTTTCAGACTGTTCCACTATCATTGGTTTGTGGTAAGCATCCAGCACTTCCAGTTAGCCCTGCTGTTTTTCTTTACCTTTCTTATAGTTTAGGGGCCTCTGTTTTGCAGGCTCATCTCAATTCTCTCTCTCTCTCTCTCTCTCTCTCTCTCTCTCTCTCTCTCACACACACACACACACACACACACACACACACACACACACACACTTTCCTCATAAGTGATTTTACAGTAACTCTCATCAGTATAGAGGCCCATTTCAAAGCCAAGGCTCATGGTAAAGAATCAGTCTTACCAGGAGCCTGATATAGCTGTCTCCTGAGAGGCTCTGCCAGAGCCTGACAAGTACAGAGGCAGATGATCACAGCCATCTATTGGACTGAGCACAGAGTCCCCAGTGGAGGAGTTAGAGAAAGGACTGAAGAAGCTGAAGGGGTTTGCAACCCCCCAGGAACTAAACCACCAACCAAAGAGGACACATAAGGACCTATGGCTCCAACCGCATATGTAGCAGAGGATGGCCTTGTTGGGTATCAATGGGAAGAGAGGCCCTTGGTTCTGTGAAGGCTCAATGACCCAGTGTAGGAGAATGCCAGGACAGGGAGGCAGAAGTGGGTGACTGGGTGAGGGAACACCCTCATGGAAGCAGGTGGAGAGGGAATGGGATAGGGAGTTTCCGGTGGGGGAGGGGACCGGGAAAGGGAATTTGAAATGTAAAGAAAGGAAATATCCAATAAAAAAAGTCACAAACTGTTGCAGAATTAAAAAAAAAAAAGAGTCAGGTCTTATAATGGGTAGATAACAAGCATGTCCCAATCATGGCCACCAAGGCAGCAGGTGATGGGGTCCCCATGTGCTGTTTGTACCCTCTCCTTTCGTAAGTGACAGTCTTAGTACTTCTAGGGACACAGTTTTCAGCCACTGCTCCAGCTTTAAATCAGTAAATCTGTTTCCCACCCTCTTTCCTAAATGGGGCTTTCTGTTGTTTAGTGTCCTAGAAACTGTTAAGTCTCAAAAAGTTCTTATGCTCAGGAATAAGTGTTGGCCTAGCTCAAACTGAACTATAGAAGGGTTTCTGGTGGTTAGATTAAAGCCAGCATCCCTCAGGAACTTGTGAAACTTCACGAAGTCATTTCCTTTGCATCTGTCAGAGGGGGTATATGGCTCTCCGTTGACATACACCTGTGGCTACATATCAAAGCCCATGCTGGCCTACCTCTGTCCCTACTTAAACTAGTTATGCATCTCAAAAATCCTGTAGCATGCTGACCCCTCTCATCCCTCCTTCTACCCTAAACTCCCAGGATGTTTCCGTTAACAGTCTTCCCTCCTGTATTCCCCAGATAAGGATCTGGGGAATTATCCTCTATATGATGGCAAGGTTTCCCACCCTATTTCCATGATCCCTGCTATTTTCAGTATTCTTATTATTCCCTGCTGTGATGGTTTGTATATAGGAGTGACCTGGCCTATTAGAAGGTGTGACCTTGTTGGAGTAGTTGTGTCACTGTGTGTGTGGGCTATAAGACTCTCATCCTAGCTAGCAGCCTTCAGATGAAGATGTAGAACTCTCAGCTCCTCCTACCTGTGTCTGCTTGGATGCTGCCATGTTCCTGCCTTGATGATATTGGACTGAACCTCTGAACCCATAAGGCAGCCCCAATTAAATGTTGTCCCGTATAAGACTTGCCTTTGTCATGGTGTCTGTTCACAGCAGTAAAGCCCTAACTAAGACACCTGCTATTCTCCTGCCTCTCACAGCTAGCTCTGACAATGTCCAGTCTGCTTCTTTTTCTTGCTTCTCTGAACTCTTTCAGATGTTTCTAAATGTTCTCTCTCTCTCTCTCTCTCTCTCTCTCTCTCTCTCTCTCTCTCTCTCTCTCTCTCTCTCTCCTCCATAATAACCACCCCCAAACATGGAGCAGCCATTTGGGTGGTTTCTTTACTGTGCCCTCACATACAGAAACAAAACTCCAAACTACCTCTGCTTCCTCCTGGACCTGCAGCCAACCAAAACTTCAGCCTATTTAACCTTTCTTTCTTCCTTCCTTCCTTCCTTCCTTCCTTCCTTCCTTCCTTCCTTCCTTCCTTCCTTCCTTCCTTCCTTTCTCTCTCTCTCTCTCTCTTTCTTTCTTTCTTTCTTTCTCTCTTTCTTTTAGAAATGTGTAGGGGTGAATAAAAAATAAAAAGGAAAAGAAAAGGAAACATGGACTGTGCCTACGTATGGTGAAAGGAAAGGTTTATTGTAAATATGTGGGAAAACACAGAAGCAGGGACATTTGGGAGATGCAAGCTGTTGCTAGTTAGCTGCTGGGTGGAGCCTAGAGGAATTGCTAACATAACACATTTGACCTGCTAACTTGCTACATGACCTTGGAACCAGTGGCTTCTTCTTCTTTAAAGTTCAGTCAGTTCCCTCCATTTTAAATTGATAGTGCTGGAAACTTAACCTTCAAGAACTTTTCTACCTCAGAGTCCAGAAGTCTATTGGCAGATTGTTTAAAATGTGACTTCTGCTACAATCAGGAGTGCTGAGTGTTTGTTCAGTTCAGGCAAAAAGTAAATGTGTCGGCTATTCTAATGAAACGGGTACATTTTTGCTCTAAATGTCATGGATGTTTATTATCAGATTAAACTACAGCAGGCCTAATTTTAGCTCTTCCAATTCAAGTGGAGCAATGAAGATTAAATGTTAGGCATAATTAAAGATGCAGATGTAGTTATATTGAATTATAAACCTCATTAAGTGCAGTGTCCCAGGAAGGCTCTTGAGACCAGCTACAAAGGACTTCTAGTCACAGTGCTAGAGTTATTAAAATATTCTAAAGTAAATCTCAGTTCCAAAATATTATGACTTGCATGAAAAGATTCCTAAAAACATGGTTGGGGTTGATTCCATGGCTAATTTCCTTATTCTGTTTGTAGAGAGTTGGGAAGGAGGATTTCTTCCCTAGTGTTTATATGGAATGTGTTTGATGCCATTGACATGGGATCAAATCTCCTGGGCCTGTGCAAAGAGGAACTCAAGGTCGAATTCCATTCTAGGGTTGATTTCGGGGGCATTAAGAGAGGTTTTCCAAAGTTTGTAAGGCTACATTTTGAAAATATAGACAGATACATTTCCTTGGTGACATTTCCATATTTTTCTGTCTGTAAAGTCAGCAGGTAGACATTTTAACAATCCAAGGAATATGGAATAGGATAAAGAATCCATGACTTCAAAGAAATCAGAGTTGATATTTTCTATCTCAAATTTTGCAAAAAAAAACAAAAAACAAAACCTATACCTTAAACATCTCTCTCTCTCTCTCTCTCTCTCTCTCTCTGTGTGTGTGTGTGTGTGTGTGTGTGTGTGATCACCTGTATGTACTGGACCGGCATGGGTGTATTTCATGGGTGTGCAGGTACATGTGTGTGCATGTAGAGGCCAGAGGTCAACCAGAGGTATTGTTCCTGAAACCATCTATCTTGTTTTCTGCTAGAGTCAGGTCAGCCAACTTTACTTTGACCCCAGAGACAATGTTTAGAGCAGAAACTGAAGGAAAGGCCATCTAGTGACTGTCCCACGTGGGAATCCATCCCATATACAGTTACCAAAGCCAGATACTATTGTGGATGCCAACAAGTGCTTGCTGACAGGAACCTGATATAGTTGTCTCCTGAGAGGCTCTGCCAGTGCCTGACAAATACAGAGGTGAATGCACACAGCTATCCATTGGACTGAGCACAGGGTCTCCATTGGAGAAGCTAGAGAAAGGATCCAAGGAGCTGATAGAGTTTGCAGCTCCATAGGAGGAACAGCAATATGAACCAACCAGTACTCCCAGAGCTCCCAGGGACTAAGCCTACCAACCAAAGAGTACCCATGGAGAGACCTATGGCTCCAGTGCAAATGTAGCAGAGATGGCCTTGTGGGACATCAGTGAGAGGAGAGGCCCTTGGTCTTGTGAAGGGTCCCAGTGTAGGGGAATGCCAGGACAGGGAAGTGGGAGTGGGTGGGTTAGTGAGCAGGGGGAAGGGGATGGGGTAGGGGGATTTTTGGAGGGGAAACGAGGAAAGGGGATAAATATCTAATTTAAAAAAGAGAGGAGTGAAAAAAGAATTTTGGGTTATATTGGGTTACATGAGACCCTACACAAGAAAGGGGAGGATCATATTAATTTAGGCTTATTAATATAATTATGTCCCCAAAGGCCCATACACCTCAACATTTAACAGCTGGGCATGCATTTACAGACTGTCTAGTAGATAGGACCAGTTTGTAATGTCACCAATGTTACAAGAATATCACTTTGGTATAGTTTTTGGTTAGATGCTCCCCAGCAGGCACTGTACTCTGGGTCGTCATCTAGCTTACTGCCCCCCCCCAACTGTCTTGTGTTCTAGGCCCCTACTGTTAGGAATGCCCTTGATGTTCTACCACATACATCCAAACCCTGTATTGAGCTCTCCTCCCCCAGGCAGAAAGGATGTTTGTCCAGCACATCACTGGTTTTAAAATATAGTCTTGCATCTCAAGCTCCCCACCAGACCCAGGTAAACTCAGCCGATTGATCACCATAAGAGAGGGGCTTGGCAAACTTTAAAGGGCCAGAAAATAAATATTTTAGGTCTCTATTGAGAGCTCTCGATTCTGTAAGTGCAATGTAAAATCGATTCTAGACTACACGTCACAAACGGGTGTGGCTATGTGCCAATCTAACTTTATTTACAGAAAGAGGAAGTGTGCTGTGTTGGGGGAAGGGCTTTAATTTTCTGACTCTGCTAAAACTGGACATTATAAGTATGTGCCATATTCTTTTATTGGTTTGTTTTGTCGTTACTGAAGGATTCACCCCCCCTCCCCCGGTTGGAATATAAGGGAGTGTAATGTCTTTACATTGTTCTCTGTCACTTAGCAGTTATGTGAAATTGAATGAGTTACTTAACCTCCTTGGTCTTAATTTCCTTATCTGTCAGATGGGGATAATAGTAATAATGACCTCCATGTGTTTGAGAGAATTAAATGTTTTTTTTTTTGTTTTTTTTTTTACAACATGTTGTCGTCATCATCATCATCCCATGTGCCTTCCTCATTAAGTTGTGCAATTCTATAGAAGTAAATCAGTGCATAGAACCATAAAGACACACATTAAAAGTCTTTTAGAGGCTGGGCGGTGGTGGTGCACGCCTTTAATCCCAGCACTTGGGAGGCAGGGGCAGAGGCAGGCAGATTTCTGAGTCCGAGGCCAGCCTGGTCTACAAAGTGAGTTCCAGGACAGCCAGGACTACATAGAGAAACCCTGTCTCAAAAACCAAAAAAACAAAAACAAAAACAAAAACAAAAAGTCTTTTAGATTATGTTTCACTGAACACTCAGAGGTGAGCCTATTAAGGAGAGCTGGATGCTCTCGAAGGTGACCACTAGTGTTCTCCCTGTATATTGGCTGTCCTTGTCTCCATGGTTACCAGCCAACTCTGAGTTTCTCAGAGGTCAACCCCCAGCTTCTTTATTACAGGTGGTCAGTCTATCCCTGAAAAGCCATCTTCTGCCTTGAATTCCATCTCCTAGCTACCTCTATGGCTACCTGGGTTATGTGGATGAAGCTCAGGAAGAGGATCCCTAAGACTATAGCAGGAAAGTTCTAAGCAGACATGGAAGTCACTGGTAAGAGCAAAGTTAGTGGGTGTGTAGGGTACTGGGACTGCTTATAAGCCCTGGTGTGAATAAGCTGCACAGGGTCCTTTCCTTGGTGACAGAAGGGAGGCCTCATAGCTGGTCTAGTGGACGCCTCCAACCAAGACCCCACTGTTTTATCAAAAATCTCTTTCATCTTAGGGCTGGTTGAGCTTTGATCTGGGAAAATGGAAGGCCGGGTTTCTGGGTGCCCACTGCCAACTTTTGCAGCAAGAGTGAGCCTTGTTGATCCTGCTGGCTCAGACGTACTCCATTTCCTGGTAATTAAACAAGTGGAGATCAAAGCTGACAAATCTCCCAGTCTCTCAGAACAGGAGATGAAGGTAAATATTTCCAGCAACAGTTCTTTCTCTCTTTTCATTAAAAGTGAAACATGAAATGTGTTTTTACTTTGAAGAAAATGGGTGTGTTCAAGGTCAGTCTAGAGATTTTCTGTCTGACTACTGTGGTTATTCTACACTGGTTCTAACTCTCTGCTCAGTGGAGGGATGCAGCATCTAAATCCTATCAAGTCAGAAGACACAAGGAAGGTATGGAACACACCCATCTGGTAACCAGAGCCTACATCTGGTGACACCTGCCCTTTGCTGGCCATGGCTTAGAGCTTCCGAAGCCCCTGTCCAGTTATTGCTCCTAGGGCTCAGCCTGAATTTCAGGCAGTTACCTATGCTATCTTGGCTGTTTTCCCATAATGTCTTTGTGATTTGCTGTCTTCTCTGAAAGGAACGGCTCACCAAGAGACTTTCCCCAGGCCCACCAATTCAGGAAGCTCAAGGTTGGAGGCTACAGATGCCTGCTGGGGGTCTTAGATGGGCTCTTCTCAGTGCAGGGATCCACTTGAGCTAGCTCAAGTTCGGGACAGGTGGGTTGTGTGGAACCAGATGAGGAGCTCCTGGGGACCCCAGATGGGGCTTCAGGGATACTAGTGACAGAGTCTGTGGATGCCTGAAGCGCAGGACTACATAAAGGGCTGCACAGCATCCATGTCCTTACCTTACCTAGGGCTTTCCTTCCTCCTTTGGCTCCATACTTGCCTTCTGAGTCATTGCTGCTTCATCCTGCTTGTTCACTGTCTCTGGAAGCTGACTTGAATCCAGGTCTTCCCTGTGTCCTCATGCTTTGGCCTTGACTTTCATGCCTCATCCCCAGTCCCAAATTCCAAAGAGAAGGTAAATGTGGAGAGTGGGAATCTGATTGACCTGTCCATCTTGAGTCAGGCTCCAATGTGACAGTTCTGATCAGGATGTAGGTGCTCCAGACCCACCTTTGATCCAATTAGCTATAAGTAAAGGACTTCCTTCCCAGAGTCATGGGGTAAGGAGTAACGTCAGCTTCTGTGCTGGAAATGCAGCTTAGTGGGTGGACTGCTTGGCCAGCATGCACTTCAGACTTACTAGGCCTTGGGTTTGATTCCTAGTACGGAGGTAATCCCAGCACCTGGGAGGTAGAGATGAGGGGATGAGAAGTTCAGGTTGTTCTCAGCTACACAGAAAGCTTAATGCTAGCCAGAGGTTTATGAAACCCCATTGAAACAAACAAACAGACAAACAAACAAACCAACCAACCAACCAATTTCTCTCTCACAAAGTATGTTAGCAAAATATTCCTCATAAGTGATCCTGACTGTGACCAGCTCAGAGTACGATAGATGCCAGGAAGGACCTGAATGCTCACTTAGACTTTTGGTTGCTGTGTTTATCAGCTGCCGTACTTTTTTAAAGATATAACTCACATACTATAGAATTCACCCTTGAAAACATACAACCCAGTGTTTTTTGGTATACTCTGCAAGATTCTGCAACTACCGCCACTATCTAATGCCAGATGATCTCATCACTGAAAATAAAACCCCATGCCCATAAGCATTCACTTGCCACTTCCTGTTCCTCCAACCCTGAGCAGCCATGGATTTATTTTCTATTTCCGTGATCTATCTATTTCAGACATGTCATGTCATTCCAATCACATGATCTACAGCCTTTTGTGTTTTTGTCTTTATTAGCATAAAGTTCTACAGGCTCATTCATTCTACAGCGTGGTTCAGTGTCCTCATGTTCACTGCATAAAACTCTATTAATGGGCCTTTTTCTTTTTTCATCCAGTTTCTTGTCTCTTCATGGGCACTTGTGTTGTTTCTACTTTCTGGTTTTGAGTTGTATTGCTATGAACATCTGGATACTGGTTTTTGTGTGTATATGTTTTACATCCTCTGACACACATGAGTTGAGATGAGACTTGCTAAATCACCCTAGTGAGTCTGAAGTGGTGTTTTGTTGTTTAAATCTGCATCATTGCCTTACCTCCTGAGCAGTAAGGAAAGAGGAGCAGGAGGAGGGAGGGATAGATGCTCTAAGCATCATTTCCTGTGCTCATTGGTCACTTGATGTTTTTGAGAAATGGCCATTCAAATCTTGGCCCATTCAAAAATAGTGGGTCATTTGTCTTCTGTTAGTGTTTGGTGTAGCTGCTCAACCTTTCTAGGACTAGATTTTCTTATCTTATTAGTAAGGTTACCTATTTCAGGTATCTGGAGGCAATCTGTGAGGCAATGCATATCACAGCCTTTAAAAGTGCTGATTCATAGGTTAACCCTATAGGAAGACCAGCAGTCTTAACTGACCTAGACCCCTGGGAGCTCTCAGACACTGAGCCACCAATCAGGCTGCATACATGAGGTAGTCCAAGGCCCGTGACACATTATAGCAGAGGACTGCCTGGTCTGACCTCAGTAAGAGAAGATTCATCTAATCCCTGAGAGACTTGAGGCCCCAGGGAGTGGGGAGGCCTGGTGGTGGTGGAGGATCCTCTCAGAGACAGAGGGGAGGAGGAATGGGATGAGGAGCTGTGGGACTGGGGAACAGGAGGAGGGCCAGTGGCTGGAAAAAGTGCCCAATTCATGAAAGAAACAGCAGTGATATTATTATCATGTCATTGTGTAGATTACCCAATAGTTTATTCTCTTGGTGACACTCTTTCTCATACCAAGATGCTGTTTGGGGTGGGGTGGGGGTGAGGATTGAACTTAAGAGTATATTGTAAGAAGCATGGGATGTGGCTGAAAGATAAGAACACCCATCCTTTCAGTTGTAGTAGATGACTACTAGTGAGTGCCCTTTTTGTTTACTAGGGACTCCAGTAAGGACCATAAATGTGGATAATAGAATATGAGAAGTGACTTAATATACTGTGACAAAATATTTGACATTAACTTAAAGGAGGATAGATTTACTTTGAACCATAATATCAAAGGTGTCAGTCTAGGTCACTTAGCTCCATGGCTTTTGGGTCCTGAATGAACACAAATGTTGTGGTAGGGAGCAGGTGATAGAGCAATTTATGACAAACAGGAGACAAGGGAGAGAAGGGCAGAAAGACAGAGCAGTGGGGAGAAAGGGAGGGAGGGAGACTGAGAGAGAGAATATGACCAGGAACTGGGATAAGACACAGCCTTTTCAGAGCACATTCCCCAGTGACCTACTCCCTCCAACTCAGCCCGATCTCCTAGCCTCTATTACCCCCTAAAGCCACCAGATTATGAGTCCATCATTAGATTAACCCACAGATTAGGTTAGACCCATCACAATGCAATCATTTCTCAGAAGCCTCACCTCTGAGTTTTGCTGTCCTAGGGACCAAGAATCTATGAGCCCTTAGGGACATGATAACAGGAGAGAAGCCAGCCAGGGGCTGGAGGGCATTGAGAGAATTGGTAAAGGTGATTTTTATGAAGCTTTACTGTGGTGTGTAATCGAAAATGTCTTCCCTCCAAAGAGCTGGTAAAATTTACATCTTACCTAAGCATTGTAGGAATGGGTCTTTTTTTTTTTTTTTGAGAAAATGCATAAAGTGCTTCTGGCTTGAAGGGGTATAGAATGGGTTCCATTATTCCCAAATTATGCTGTGATCTCTTTAAGAATTGAGATAATGAAGGTCAAGAATACCCCGCAGTGGTGGCCCATGCCTTTAATCCCAGCGTTTGGAGGCAGAGGCAGGTGGATTTCTGAGTTCAAGGCCAGCCTGGTCTACAGAGTATGTTCCAGGACAGGCAGGGTTACACAGAGAAACCCTGTCTCGAAAAACAAAAAACAAAACAAAACAAAACAAAAAGGTTAAGGATAGAAAATCTTTCTTGGTTACTCACACGGATATGTAATAAAACCATGGTGGCTCAATCTCCTCCTGGATTGGCTTGGTGCACAGTGTGGGAAGAGCCCTCTGCATCCTGCTGTCTGTGGACTATAAGCATCTTACCTCTACATGGGCATGGAGATTGTACCTCTGCTGTGCCTGTGTATATCTGCTTGAGGTCAGGTCTGTAGCCGCCACAGCTTCTTGGTGAGTGCTCTAATACTGTGTTATTTAGATTTCCAGCCAAATTTCACTTTGAAGGCTTCCTATGCATCTGATGATAGCATTATCAGAAGGTGGTTGAACTTTTAGGAGGTAAAACCTATTTGGAAGAAGTGGATCACTGGAGCATGTTCCGTGTTTTGGAACCATCTCCTTCTAATTTCTCATTGGCTTCAGGCTGCTTTGAGGTGAGCAGTTTTGCTCCCATGTGTGTGCTCTTCCTTATCCCATGCTCAACTTGATGGAATTAGCCAACCATGGACAGAAAACTTTGAAAATATGAACCATTATTCCTCCTTTAAAGTTATTTATCATAGACATTCTGTCACAATGATGAAAAAGGTATTACACAGAAGCAAAGTTCTGGGCTATAGAAATTTCATAGTCCTTTTATAGTTCAGAAGGAGTCTCCATTGTGAAGACCACAGAGGCTCTCCTATGCATATGCAGAATGTTTGTGCCCCACCCATTCCATGTAGATCTCATAGCACCAGTGACACTGAATTAGAAAGTGGAAACACTGGGAGGTAATTAAGTAACAGGGTGAAGACTTCATGGATGGATCAGTGTCCTTGTGAAAGCAACCCAAAGGTCTTTCTCAGTGTCTCTTTACCATGTTAAAATTTAGGGAGATTTCAGTATGTGATCCAGGATGCCTTCACTAGAACCCAGTCATGTTGGTGTCTTGATCTGAGGCCTCTAGCCTCAAGGTTTGTAAGCAGTATCTTCCTATTGTATCTAAGCTGCCTAGCCCACAGTACATTGTTATAGCAGCTGACTTATACACTCTCCCAAGTGCCTTAAGGAAGGGGAGTCTTTGCTTGGGAGGGGTGTAGTAAACAGTTTTATGTCACAGTATGGGAACTGCTATCTACACTGGCCATTAGTAGTAACTGGCTTACTTAGAAAACAAACTTTCATCTTCCATACACTGCAGGACAGTTTGTTCAGTCAATGGATAAATTAGGTACCGTCATGAAACACATTCTGAGCCAGGTATTTTCTGAAAGGAGATTCCCATCTAGTTAGAGAAACAACATGCAAACAGCAAGCAGTGGTTATAACAGAATGAAGCAGATGTGTGAAACCTGCACTGGGTGGAGAGGACTGCTCATTTTGGTGAAGGCACCAGGGAAACTTCTGTGAAGGGTAGAAGAGGTCATGGTCTGGAAAGGGTACTCCTGGCTAAGGAATCATAGGAGCAGAAGTACAGAGAGTCAGGTGGTTTTAGACTGGGCAAGGGAGGTATAACCTTAATTTTTCACAGCATATTTTTAATGATGGTTCTTAAATGCTAGTAACCTCCCTTTCCACCCACCAGGTGTGGTGGAAAAGAAAGGAGCCAGGGGAAGTGGACCTGTTTAGAAATGGTTCTTTGGAGCAAATCCTATATGCATTGTCAGGAAATCAGCAGTTCAGTTCATAGGTCAGCAGCATCAGCTTGATCCACTTGCAAACACTTCACAGATATAATCAGCAGTCCAATTCAGTAGTATCGGGATAGCAGCAATGGTGTCATGACCTAGCAGAGACAGCCAGGCCTCAGCCTCAGCATGAATCAGCAGGAGGGACCAGGGCCAACAGGAACACTAGGACAAGTTCTGCAAAGATCAGCGAAGACGTGAAATCAAGAAGTGTTTAGCTATGTAAGCAAGCCAAACTCAGCCTCTGTCACCGTCTGTAGTCCTTTTTATATGCCCTCCAAACATCATGTGTCCTCCACAGGTCCTGCCTCAGCCTGTGTCTTGCCTCAGCACGGGAGTCTGTCTCAGCTGACGTCACTCTACCAATCAGCCCCAGTCCGCAGAAGTGATAAGAAGCTGCATCACACCATCAGAAGTTTTTTTGGTGCGTTTTTGGAGCTCAACTATGCAATGTAAGGCTGGCCAATACATGCATGTCGTTAGCAAAGAACCCTTTATCACATGTCCCTTCAAGTGCTTGCTTTAGCAGAACACCCTTTCACCTGTGTCTGCTTCAGAGAAACATTCCTTCGTGTGTTTGCCCCAGCAAAAAATGCCATCCAACACAACTGACTTTCCTAAGAACCCTTAAGTTTTCACTTCGGGAGTTTTGACAGACAGATGACTGGGTGAAGCAGAAGAGGAAGGTGAGACCCTTAGTGTTGATCAGGGTATTAGACTATGTTTTTGAGGCAAAAAGGAGAATTAGTAGGTTGAGAGACTGTTAAGAACTGAGTAGAAGTGGCTAGGTTATTTTGAAGAATATGGGAAAGCCTAGAGGTTGAGGGGAATACATGGAGTTGGGCTGGCCACATGGTGGTAATGTGACAGCTGGGTCCTTCTTTCTTTTTGGTATTTCCCATCCCATGTCTGGAGCCCAAAGAGGGTGTCCTCCAAGCAGCCAGCCCCACCGGCCAAGTCTGCTTGTTTTCCAAGAGGTCCCTCCCTCTTCTTGGATTGACAGGAAGAGAGAGCAACTGGAAAGACTGGCAATCTGCATGAGCTGGACAAAACAGAAATACACATCAACTGGCCATTGTTAACAGTTTGTGCATGAAATGTTTCCATGGCTCATGTGTTTCAACACCTGGTCTCCAGCTGGTGGCGCTATTTTAAGAGCTTGTGAGTGTGCAGCTGACTCACTGAAGACAGGCCCTTGAGGGTTCTAGTGTGGCTTTTCTTCCAGTCCTGTTGCTTTCCCATCCAGCCTCCACATGAGGAGCCACACACTTCCACCAACAGCACTGATTAAATAGCTCCTGCACTGTGCCTTCTCTGCATGATGAGCTGAAACTCCCCTGAAGCCATAACCCAACATAAACCTCTTCTCTCTTAAGCCACTTCTGTCAAATACCCTCACAGTGAGAAAAAAAATAGATCTAAATCTATATCTTTGTGCCTATATTTACCTTTTGGACCTATCTTTGGTCCATTCTGTGAATCTCAAGCATCATCAAGACATATTGCAAGTGTTGTGCCAGGGAAAAGTTAGTGATCCTCAAAACACACATAGGAGCCAATCTGATGCGACTCACAGCAGGGTCTTTATTCTAGTCAAGCCAGCTCCAGCCCCCCTCCCCCTCCCCCAACACACCACTGTCTTGCAGGATGGTTTTGGTGATGGAGCCCCGAATGCCTATCCGGGCAAGACTTTACAGTAAGCAGCAAGCAGGGAATATGTGTGCAAGCATCAAATTGGAACACTCCTGTGGCCTTTAACATAATTGGCTGGTGCTGAGAGTCATATCATAAACTTAACTTCTGCTCCCCCCTGCATTGGTGGTTGTTAGGCAGGGGGTGGGCTTGTAACCTGGGGGTGCAGGTTTGTTGGGGGAATGACCTGGAGATGCTGGTCTTGTTGGGGATTAGCCTAAAGACTGGAGCTAGGCTCAGGTTTTGTTGGAGGCAAATTGGAAACTAATGCTAGGTACCAGCCTATTCGTCTACCTGAGTTCAAACTTAGGCCAGGTTTTCTAAAATGGAATCTGAATTTAAAAGCTTGGCATCTCACAAGCATTTGATGTACAGGATAGAGACATAGTGGTCTTGCCTGTCCTTAGTTGGAACTGGTGGGAAGCAGAGGGAGGGAGCAAAAGCCTCACCCCTCCCCCTTATGTTGAAAACCAGCAAGTTCTGGAAGCCCAAGGTTTGTTAAGGACTTAGGTACTTAACTTAGACTTGCCCTCAGAAGTCTGCTGTGGAGCTAGTTAACACCTTTCAACTCATGATTCTGATGTTCTCCAAAAATTGAAAACAACTGTTTAGCAATATTTGTTCAGGAAAAGAGGGGGGCTGTGTTCTGTGGCCCCTGAATTTTACTTAGGAATCATGTAGCTGGATACACTAGGTTTAAAGGACCTTAAGCAGAAGGCAGCATCAGGTCTCTTCCCACAGAAAGCCGACAGGTTGAGTGCTAGGAAACCTTTCCAGTTAGTTCAGAACATTTTTTCCTTTCTGTGAGTCAAAATAAGCCACCTGTGTTTCTGTAAGTCTCATTAGTCTGTACACATATGAGAATTAACATAAATAATATGTTAATTAACATAGATAAATAAACCTGGTACTTCCATGACTGTGCATACAGGACCTCTAACTCCTTTGCAAAATCACCCAGGATGGGCCCAGAAACATCAAGTCTTTCCTCACCAGATGGAGTCATGGGCTATCCACCATTCTGCTATGTTTTGACTATTTTTGACCAGGACTCCCCTGGTACCTTCATGTCTGCAGGCACATGGTCCCTCATTGAAACCAGAGCTCACTGAAGTCTTTCTGGGGTTAGCATTTAGGGTTTGGCTGCAGAATCAAGAGTCTGAGGAGGCACAAAGCATCACACCTCTTGAGGACTTCCAAGATTTCACAAAATACTCCCTGTTATGTTTTTCAACTGCTAATGGTTTTAGGGATTTACTATCTGCCATCCACTGCTCTGGGTGCTGATGTAAGGCATCTTAGTCACCCCCTCTTCTGCCTTATTTTTAATAGAAAATTAAATATATGTAAAATATAAAATAACAAAGTGAATCTGATGTTTTTGTTATCAACTCCTAACCCCCATACTGTTTATTTCTCAATAATAATTTATATAATTTTATTTTTAATTTTATGTACTTTTGTTTTAATTGATAAGTCTGTAGTTCTATAAGGCATAATAAGATATTTGATATATTTATACCATGTAGAATGATGAAGTCAGGTTAGTTGAGAAACCCATCACTTTGCATATGTTTCTAAATATTAAAAAAATTTCGTGTGAGTGTTTTGCCTGCATGCATGTATGTGAATTGCATGCATACCTGGTGCCCACAGGGTCAGAAGAGGACATCAGATCCCCTAGAAAAGGAGTTACAGATGGTTGTAAGCCTCCATGTGGGTACTAGGAACCTAACCCAGGTCCTCTGTAGAGTAACAAGTGCTTTGAACCATAGAGCCATCTCTTCAGCCCCCATGTGTCACCTTTGTGTGTGTGTGTGTGTGTGTGTGTGTGTGTGTGTGTGTGAGAGAGAGAGAGAGAGAGAGAGAGAGAGAGAGAGAGAGAGAGAGAGAACACAGAACAATGTAGCAATTTGAAATATACAATGCATTACTATTTATTTGTTCTTTCTGCCTGCATTTACATCCTTTTTTCAGGATTTCCTTTTCTTTACATCTTCAGCCCCTGGTAATCACCATTCTACCCTTTACCTCTATGAATTCAACTTCTTTAGATTCAACATCTAAGTGACATGATGCTGTGTTTGTATTTCTGTCCCTGTCACTTAGCACAGTGTCCTCCATGTTTATCTATGGTGTTAGAAGTGACAGTCTGTCCCTTTTGAAGGTGATATATATATATATATGTATATCACATTTTCTTTATCCATTCATACATTGATGAGCATCAAGGTTCCATCTCTGTTTAGCTATTATGAATACTATTCCAATGAATAAGAAGTGCAGTTGTCCATTTAGTTTCTTTGGACATATACCCAGAAGTAGAATTAATGGACCACTTGGGAATTGTATCCTTGGTTTTTGGAGGACCTCTAGATCATTTTCTGCAAGGGCTGTATAAATATACAATCTCATAGAAGTTTACAAGGGCTCCATTTTCTGCACATCTTCACTAGCACCTCCTTCTTGTCCTTGTGATAATAATCCATCTAAAAGTGTGAGGTGATGCCACATCATGGTTATAATTTGCATTTCCCTGATGAGCAGTGGTTATGGACAGTTTTCATACATCTGTTGGCCATTTGCAAGTCTTCTTTTAAGAAATGTACAGTCTGGAAAGATGGCTCTGTGGTTAAGAACACTCTCAGCTCTTCCAAAGGTCCCAAGTTCAACTCCCAGCATTCATAAGATTTCTCACAACTGCCTGATGCTGTCTTCTGGTGTGCACATGTACATGTAGACAAAGTGTAATTGTACATGATACATAAATAAATCTTTAAAAAAGAGAAATGTTTAGTTAGGGAGATGGAGAGGTGGACCAACAATTAAAAGTGCTTGCTGTTCTCCAAAGGACCTGAGTTCAGTTCCTAGCACCCATATTGGGCAGCTTGCAACTGATCCTCATTTACCCTTAGTGGTTCCAGAAGCTCTTCTGGTCTCCTTGGGCACCCACAAATACTCAGCCTAAACACACACACTAACACACCAAATAATAGAAAAAAATTCTGAAAATGTAGTTAGGTCTTTGGCACATTTTTTTTGAAGTAAATCCCCAACATGCTATTTTGACATTCATTTGAGATAAGTACATATAAGGGCGCTACAAGAAATATATCCATAATAGTGTTGTCATTTGCAAATGTAGTTAATGTGATTTTTGGATTTCTAGTACTGCCACAGATGTCATACATTTATAATTGTATATATATATATATATATATATATACATATATATATATATATATATATGCATGTGCATCATATTTATGCAGTGCTCACAGAGGCCAAAAGAGGGTGCTAGATCCCCTGGAACTAGATTTGAGGTTGTCAGTCACCATGTGGGTGCCATACCTTTTGCAAATGCTCTTTCTTTTTTTTTTTTTTTAAGATATTTTCTTTATTTACATTTCAAATGCTATCCCGAAAGTTCCCTATACACCCCCCCCGCCCTGCTCCCCTACCCACCCACTCCTACTTTTTGTCCCTGGCATTCCCCTGTTCTGGGGCATATAAAGTTTGCAAATGCTCTTAACCCCTGAGCTTCTCTCCAGCTCTTGAAATGGTTTTTAAAAATGAACCAGGATTTTCCCAAAGCTGGAAATGTTATATGTTGCTGTGTCTCTTGAATTAAAAAATAAAAAATAAATAAAACAAGTCAAAACAATGTTACTTCATTCAACTACAGAGTCCTTGCTATATTCTTTCATGTATAAATTCCCTCATAGACTTTTTCCTCATGGAAGGAGCTAAGATTAATAGCATTAGAAAATCATGGAATCATTCATTAAAAAAAAAAGCCTTATAATCTGCACTGGTGGATATGTACATGAGGTCATTCTAAAGAGCAACAAGGTGAGACCTGGGCTTGTTGTTGACCCCACTGCCAATGAGTAGACACTAAACCACTTTTCTCTTACTAGCCTCTGTTCCCCATAAAATCCCACAGTGAGTCCACAGTTGCAAGCCCAAGAAGCAACTAATGTAAATAACAGATTTTGCATTAAACTCTCTCCCTATCAACCTGCTTCCTGGGCCAATAGCTTCCACTTGGGCTACCTGTTCCTTGGTCTGGGTCCTCTCCAGAGGTAGCATGACCTTCAGGAAAGAACAGACTTAGCAAAAAGCACTATGAAGCTACCAGACACGCATGCTTGCTCTGTTTGCTAGATTTGAGAGAGATTCCAGTCTTTTGTCTTTTTTCTCTCCTTTCCTCATTTTCTCTCCAAGTTTTCTTGTTCAAGGCCAGGTTCATCTATTTCTCCATCCTTGGTGGATAGTAAACTTATTTATTTATTAATTTTAATATATTTCTGCTGGGGAAGTGTATGCTGTGTGTGTGTGTATCTATATCTATATCTATATCTATATCTATATCTATATCTATATCTATATCTATATCTATATCTATATCTATATCTATATCTATATCTATATCTATATATCTAATCTATATCTATATCTATATCTATATCTATATCTATATCTATATCTATATCTATATCTATCTATATCTATATCTATATCTATATCTATCTATATCTAATCTATCTATCTATCTATCTATCTATCTATCTATCTATCTATCTATCTATCTATGAGGTTGCTCTTGAAGGCCAGAAGTGTCAGATCCCAAGGGACTGGAGTTACAGGTGGTTGTGAACCTGCTGACAAGAGTGCTGGGGACTGAATTCAAGTCTTCCAGAAGTCAGATATAGGTGCCTATCTGCATATCCCTCTCTCTAATCCTAAATAGTTTTTTGATATTTCTTTTCTTTATAGTCTGTTTTTGTGTATGTGTATCTGATCTTGCAAATACTACTGTGTTCATGAAGAAGAGGACAACTTGTGGGGATTGATTCTCTCCTTCTTCTCCTTCTACCATGTGGGCTCCAGGGATTGAACCCAAGTTATCAGTGATAACTCCAGCTGTGTCAAGTTGACACAAAACTAGCCAATACAGAGAAAGGAGCTTCAGTTGAGGAAATGACTCCATGAGATCCAACTGTAAGGCATTTTCACAATTAGTGATCAAGGGGGAAAGGCCCCTTGTGGGTGGGGCCATCTCTGGGCTGGTAGTCTTGGTTCTATAAGAGAGCAGGCTGAGCAAGCCAGGGGAAGCCAGCCAGTAAAGAACATCCCTCCATGGCCTCTGCATCAGCTCCTGCTTCCTAACCTGCTTGAGTTCCAGTCCTGATTTCCTTTGGTGATGAACAGCAATGTGGAAAGTGTAAGCTGAATAAACCCTTTCCTCCCCAACTTGCTTCTTGGTCATGATGTTTATGCAGGAATAGAAACCCTGTCTAAGACACCCACTAAGCCATCTTGCTGTCTGTCCTCACCCTGCACTTTTAGATTGAGCTCAAAGTTTGAGTTTGGTTTCGGGGATGAATCACAAGAATATTTCAGGATGCTGAGGGTCCATCCTACTGTTGTGGTGAAATGAAAGAATCAAGTCAACTGACTCAATTTAGCCCTAGCTTTGGCCCAGGAGCCCTCCAAACTTCAGTTTTGTCAATTGTAAAATGGGATTCTTGCTTGTGGAAGGTGGAAAGGTGCCACTTGAATCTTCTGCAGGGAAAGAGATGTAACTTGAACCCTTTGAGCAGGCTTTTGGGTGGCTGCAGAGGACTCTGAATCCCAGATATAACTTCCTGCCAGTGGCAAATCAAACTCAGAACATCTGCCTCCCAAAGGCTGTCAGGGAATTTTATTTCATTTATTTATTTATTTATTTATTTAGCCTCTAAATGCCTGGGTAACCCAGTGCTGGTCCCCTGCTCTGTGGGTTTGCTGAGATAATTGTTGAAGTACTTTGTTAAAAGAAAAAAACCTCTCCATGTTTCCATTAACTCTCTGCATGGGGCAGTTCCAGCCCACTGATCCAGGTACCATTTACAGTTCAATTTCACAGTGATGATAGACACATTCACAAACAGCGGGTACTCATCACGGGTTCTTTCTTCCTAATTATCCTCTGTTTGGGTCTCCTCTTCAACTGAGAGCACGACAACTTTGAATTTTAAATGTCCCAACGTGCTTTCATCCACAGTGGAGACCCATGAGTTAATCTCTTCGGAAATCAACAGAGCCTCGGGTCTTAAGATTCCCTACCCCCAGTGCGGACATCACAAAGAATAGCACAGTAGTACATAAATCTACGACTTGCATAAGTTTACTTAATCACATTGGAATTCTCTTTGAACTTGACCCCAGGGGATAGAGATTATAGAACTGGCTGGCAGCTAAAAACTAATCCACTGGAAAAGAGTCTGTCATGAGAGCATCAGGATAAAATGCAAAGAGGGCAGTTTGTGAAGAACAGCCCATCAGTGTGACTCGGGATGATTTAGCAGTCTTACCTGCGGTTAGGCATACTTCTGAACTTAGGCCAGGGGCTGCAAGCTGATGGAAAGGCTAGATTTTTTTCCCTCTCTTCTTTCTCTTCTTCCTCTTCCTTGTCCTTTGAAATGGGGTCTCATGTAGCCCAAGGTGGCCCTGAGCTTATTGTAGAGCTGAGGAGAATGTTTGAACTGGTGGTCCTCCTGCTTCTGTCTCCCAGGTGCTGGAATTGAAGGTGTGTACTCCTATGCCCACACCTCATAGTATGTGGTACAGGGGATGGAACTGTGGCTTTATGAGCGTTCAGTGACTACTCTATGCACTGAGCTGTTTGCCTAGCCCCAAGAATCCTTTGAAAAATCAATACTTGCTTTTGGATTCCCATGTGGGTTGTCAAAAAGGTGTCTGATCTCTGGGAAGGGGTCATTTGGTCCGCCAGGGAGAGTCTTGTTAAGGCAGGTGAGGGAGTACATAGTGCTGACTCTACCTTGGGTCCTAGGAACTAGTGTCAATCTGGGGAACAAAGTGGTCAGGGCTGGGCAAGTACAAAGACAAGCAATGAGGAGGAAGGGCAGAGTGATTCCAAGGGTCCAGATCCGGAATCTTGGCTTTTTGTGGATGAATTAAAATGGGGTTCAATATGTTGTGGCTTGTGGGCCAAATTTAGCCTGAGCTGAAATGTTTTTAAGGTGGCTATGGTGGTATATGCTCATAATCTCAGCACCTGGGAGGCTGAATCAAGAGAATCGTGAGTTTGAGGCCAACCCGGGTCACACAGTATTAACTTTTCTCTAAAGAAACAAACAAATGGAAATGAAGAAAAAGTAAAAGAATATTGTGTAACATGAATATCTGAATGTCAGTTTTCACTGTCTATAAGGTTTTATCATCTTAGTGTGCTTGCTTATTCGAACAGTGTGGAAGGCTGTTTTGTGCTATAGTGGTGTAACTAAGCAGCTACAGAGGCTGTGTCAATTCCAAAGGAAAACTGTAGTGAGACTTCTGGAATGTTGGTTTCTTTTAAAAACACAGAAGTATTTAAGAATGTACTTTCTTTTCTTTTTTTTTTTTAATTTATTTTTTATTAGATATTTTCTTTTCTTTTTTTTTTAATTTTTTATTAGGTATTTAGCTCATTTACATTTCCAATGCTATACCAAAAGTCCCCCATACCCACCCAGCCCCACTCCCCTACCCACCCACTCCCCCTTTTTGGCCCTGGCATTCCCCTGTACTGGGGCATATAAAATTTGCGTGTCCAATGGGCCTCTCTTTCCAGTGATGGCCGACTAGGCCATCTTTTGATACATATGCAGCTAGAGTCAAGAGCTCCGGGGTACTGGTTAGTTCATAATGTTGTTCCACCTATAGGGTTGCAGATCCCTTTAGCTCCTTGGGTACTTTCTCTAGCTCCTCCATTGGGAGCCCTGTGATCCATCCATTAGCTGACTGTGAGCATCCACTTCTGTGTTTGCTAGGCCCCGGCATAGTCACACAAGAGACAGCTACATCTGGGTCCTTTTGATAAAATCTTGCTAGTGTATGCAATGGTGTCAGCGTTTGGATGCTGATTATGGGGTGGATCCCTGGATATGACAGTCTCTACATGGTCCATCCTTTCATCTCAGCTCCAAACTTTGTCTCTGTAACTCCTTCCAAGGGTGTTTTGTTCCCACTTCTAAGGAGGGGCATAGTGTCCACACTTCAGTCTTCATTTTTCTTGAGTTTCATGTGTTTAGGAAATTGTATCTTATATCTTGGGTATACTAGGTTTTGGGCTAATATCCACTTATCAGTGAGTACATATTGTGTGAGTTCCTTTGTGAATGTGTTACCTCACTCAGGATGATGCCCTCCAGGTCCATCCATTTGGCTAGGAATTTCATAAATTCATTCTTTTTAATAGCTGAGTAGTACTCCATTGTGTAGATGTACCACATTTTCTGTATCCATTCCTCTGTTGAGGGGCATCTGGGTTCTTTCCAGCTTCTGGCTATTATAAATAGGACTGCTATGAACATAGTGGAGCATGTGTCCTTCTTACCAGTTGGGGCATCTTCTGGATATATGCCCAGGAGAGGTATTGCTGGATCCTCCGGTAGTACTATGTCCAATTTTCTGAGGAACCGGCAGACTGATTTCCAGAGTGGTTGTACAAGCCTGCAATCCCACCAACAATGGAGGAGTGTTCCTCTTTCTCCACATCCATGCCAGCATCTGCTGTCACCTGAATTTTTGATCTTAGCCATTCTGACTGGTGTGAGGTGGAATCTCAGGGTTGTTTTGATTTGCATTTCCCTGATGATTAAGGATGTTGAACATTTTTTCAGGTGCTTCTCTGCCATTCGGTATTCCTCAGGTGAGAATTCTTTGTTCAGTTCTGAGCCCCATTTTTTAATGGGGTTATTTGATTTTCTGAAGTCCACCTTCTTGAGTTCTTTATATATGTTGGATATTAGTCCCCTATCTGATTTAGGATAGGTAAAGATCCTTTCCCAATCTGTTGGTGGTCTTTTTGTCTTATTGACGGTGTCTTTTGCCTTGCAGAAACTTTGGAGTTTCATTAGGTCCCATTTGTCAATTCTCGATCTTACAGCACAAGCCATTGCTGTTCTGTTCAGGAATTTTTCCCCTGTGCCCATATCTTCAAGGCTTTTCCCCACTTTCTCCTCTATAAGTTTCAGTGTCTCTGGTTTTAAGTGAAGTTCCTTGATCCACTTAGATTTGACCTTAGTACAAGGAGATAAGTATGGATCGATTCGCATTCTTCTACATGATAACAACCAGTTGTGCCAGCACCAATTGTTGAAGATGCTGTCTTTCTTCCACTGGATGGTTTTAGCTCCCTTGTCGAAGATCAAGTGACCATATGTGTGTGGGTTCATTTCTGGGTCTTCAATTCTATTCCATTGGTCTACTTGTCTGTCTCTATACCAGTACCATGCAGTTTTTATCACAATTGCTCTGTAGTAAAGCTTTAGGTCAGGCATGGTGATTCCACCTGAGGTTCTTTTATCCTTGAGAAGAGTTTTTGCTATCCTAGGTTTTTTGTTATTCCAGATGAATTTGCAAATTGCTCCTTCTAATTCGTTGAAGAATTGAGTTGGAATTTTGATGGGGATTGCATTGAATCTGTAAATTGCTTTTGGCAAGATAGCCATTTTTACAATGTTGATCCTGCCAATCCATGAGCATGGGAGATACTTCCATCTTCTGAGATCTTCTTTAATTTCTTTCTTCAGAGACTTGAAGTTTTTATCATACAGATCTTTCACTTCCTTAGTTAGAGTCACGCCAAGATATTTTATATTGTTTGTGACTATTGAGAAGGGTGTTGTTTCCCTAATTTCTTTCTCAGCCTGTTTATTCTTTGTATAGAGAAAGGCCATTGACTTGTTTGAGTTTATTTTATATCCAGCTACTTCACCGAAGCTGTTTATCAGGTTTAGGAGTTCTCTGGTGGAATTTTTAGGGTCGCTTATATATACTATCATATCATCTGCAAAAAGTGATATTTTGACTTCCTCTTTTCCAATTTGTATCCCCTTGATCTCCTTTTGTTGTCGAATTGCTCTGGCTAATACTTCAAGTACTATGTTGAAAAGGTAGGGAGAAAGTGGGCAGCCTTGTCTAGTCCCTGATTTTAGTGGGATTGCTTCCAGCTTCTCTCCATTTACTTTGATGTTGGCTACTGGTTTGCTGTAGATTGCTTTTATCATGTTTAGGTATGGGCCTTGAATTCCTGATCTTTCCAGAACTTTTATCATGAATGGGTGTTGGATCTTGTCAAATGCTTTTTCTGCATCTAACGAGATGATCATGTGGTTTTTGTCTTTGAGTTTGTTTATATAATGGATTACATTGATAGATTTTCGTACATTAAACCATCCCTGCATCCCTGGAATAAAACCTACTTGGTCAGGATGGATGATTGCTTTAATGTGTTCTTGGATTCGGTTAGCGAGAATTTTATTGAGGATTTTTGCATCGATATTCATAAGAGAAATTGGTCTGAAGTTCTCTATCTTTGTTGGATCTTTCTGTGGTTTAGGTATCAGAGTAATAGTGGCTTCATAAAATGAGTTGGGTAGAGTACCTTCTACTTCTATCTTATGAAAAAGTTTGTGCAGAACTGGAATTAGATCTTCTTTGAAGGTCTGATAGAACTCTGCACTAAACCCGTCTGGTCCTGGGCTTTTTTTTGGCTGGGAGACGATTTATAACTGCTTCTATTTCTTTAGGGGATATGGGACTGTTTAGAAGGTCAACTTGATCCTGATTCAACTTTGGTACCTGGTATCTGTCCAGAAATTTGTCCATTTCGTCCAGGTTTTCCAGTTTTGTTGAGTATAGCCTTTTGTAGAAGGATCTGATGGTGTTTTGGATTTCTTCAGGATCTGTTGTTATGTCTCCCTTTTCATTTCTGATTTTGTTAATTAGGATTTTGTCCCTGTGCCCTCTAGTGAGTCTAGCTAAGGGTTTATCTATCTTGTTGATTTTCTCAAAGAACCAACTCCTCGTTTGGTTAATTCTTTGAATAGTTCTTCTTGTTTCCACTTGGTTGATTTCACCCCTGAGTTTGATTATTTCCTGCCGTCTACTCCTCTTGGGTGAATTTGCTTCCTTTTTTTCTAGAGCTTTTAGATGTGTTGTCAAGCTGCTAGTATGTGCTCTTTCCCGTTTCTTCTTGGAGGCACTCAGAGCTATGAGTTTCCCTCTTAGAAATGCTTTCATTGTGTCCCATAGGTTTGGGTACGTTGTGGCTTCATTTTCATTAAACTCTAAAAAGTCTTTAATTTCTTTCTTTATTCCTTCCTTGACCAAGGTATCATTGAGAAGATTGTTGTTCAGTTTCCACGTGAATGTTGTTTTTCTATTATTTATTTTGTTATTGAAGATCAGCCTTAGTGCATGGTGATCTGATAGGATACATGGGACAATTTCAATATTTTTGTATCTATTGAGGCCTGTTTTGCGACCTATTATGTGGTCAATTTTGGAGAAGGTACCATGAGGTGCTGAGAAGAAGGTATATCCTTTTGTTTTAGGATAAAATGTTCTGTAGATATCTGTCAGATCCATTTGTTTCATCACTTCTGTTAGTTTCAGTGTGTCCCTGTTTAGTTTCTGTTTCCATGATCTGTCCATTGGTGAAAGTGGTGTGTTGAAGTCTCCCACTATTATTGTGTGAGGTGCAATGTGTGCTTTGAGCTTTACTAAAGTTTCTTTAATGAATGTGGCTGCCCTTGTATTTGGAGCATAGATATTCAGTATTGAGAGTTCCTCTTGGAGGATTTTACCTTTGATGAGAACGAAGTGCCCCTCCTTGTCTTTTTTGATGACTTTGGGTTGGAAGTCAATCTTATCAGATATTAGGATGGCTACTCCAGCTTGTTTCTTCATACCATTTGCTTGGAAAATTGTTTTCCAGCCTTTCATTCTGAGGTAGTGTCTATCTTTTTCTCTGAGATGTGTTTCCTGTAAGCAGCAAAATGTTGGGTCTTGTTTGTGTAGCCAGTTTGTTAGTCTATGTCTTTTTATTGGGGAGTTGAGACCATTGATGTTAAGAGATATTAAGGAAAAGTAATTATGCTTCCTGTTATTTTTGTTGTTAAAGTTGGCATTCTGTTCTTGTGGCTGTCTTCTTTTAGGTTTGTTGAGGGATTACCTTCCTGTTTTTTCTAGGGCGTTGTTCCCGTTCTTGTATTGGTTTTTTTCTGTTATTATCCTTTGAAGGGCTGGATTCGTGGAGAGATAATGTGTGAATTTGGTTTTGTCGTGGAATACTTTGGTTTCTCCATCTATGGTAATTGAGAGTTTGGCTGGGTATAGTAGCCTAGGCTGGAATTTGTGTTCTCTTAGTGTCTGTATAACATCTGTCCAGGCTCTTCTGGCTTTCATAGTCTCTGGTGAAAAATCTGGTGTAATTCTGATAGGCTTGCCTTTATATGTTACTTGACCTTTTTCCCTTACTGCTTTTAGTATTCTATCTTTATTTAGTGCATTTGTTGTTCTAATTATTATGTGTCGGGAGAAATTTCTTTTCTGGTCCAGTCTATTTGGAGTTCTGTAGGCTTCTTGTATGTTCATAGGCATCTCTTTCTTTAGATTTGGGAAGTTTTCTTCAATAATTTTGTTGAAGATGTTTGCTGGTCCTTTGAGTTGAAAATCTTCATTCTCATCCACTCCTATTATCCGTAGGTTTGGTCTTCTCATTGTGTCCTGGATTTCCTGGATATTTTGAGTTAGGATCTTTTTGCATTTTCCATTTTCTTTGATTGTTGTGCCGATGTTCTCTATGGAATCTTCTGCACCTGAGATTCTCTCTTCCATCTCTTGTATTCTGTTGCTGATGCTCAAATCTATGGTTCCAGATTTCTTTCCTAGGGTTTCTATCTCCAGTGTTGCCTCACTTTAAGTTTTCTTTATTGTGTCTACTTCCCTTTTTAGGTCTAGTATGGTTTTGTTCATTTCCATCACCTGTTTGTATGTTTTTTCCTCTTTTTCTGTAAGGACTTCTACCTGTTTGATTGTGTTTTCCTGTTTTTCTTTAAGGACTTGTAACTCTTTAGCAGTGTTCTCCTGTATTTCTTTAAGTGATTTAATAAAGTCCTTCTTGATGTCCTCTACCATCATCATGAGATATGCTTTTAAATCTAGGTCTAGGTTTTCGGGTGTGTTGGGGTGTCCTGGACTGGACGAAGTGGGAGTGCTGGGTTCTGATGATGGTGAGTGGTCTTGGTTCCTGTTAGAAAGATTCCTACGTTTACCTTTCGCCATCTGGTAATCTCTGGAGTTAGTAGTTATAGTTGACTCTGTTTAGAGATTGTTCTTCTGGTGATTCTGTTACCGTCTATCAGCAGACCTGGGAGACAGATTCTCTCCTCTGAGTTTCAGTGCTCAGAGCACTCTCTGCTGGCAAGCTCTCTTACAGGGAAGGTGCGCAGATATCTTGTTTTTGGACCTCCTCCTGGCCGAAAAAGAAGGCCCAAAACAGGGCCTTTCTCAGAAGCTGTGTTGCTTTGGCAGTTCCCAGAAGCTGTCAGCTTCTGTGGTGCAGACTCTCACCTGTGCAGACTAAATTCCTAAGTTCCAGGGAGTCCCGGAACCAAGATGGCGACCGCTGCTCCTGAGGCTGAGGCCGCCTCCCAAGCCAGGCAGACACCTGTCCTCTGGTCCGGACGGTGTCCGGCTGTCTGCGGCCCGCCAAGGGTGCTGCCTCAGCGGCTCTGTGCTTCTGCCTGTCCCAGAAGCTGTCCAGTTCTCTGGCACGCCCTCTCACCTGTTCAGACTAATTTCCTAAGTTCTGCTGAGTCCCGGAACCAAGATGGCGACCGCTGCTGCTGAGGCTGAAGCCGCCTCCCAAGCCAGGCGGACACCTGTCCTCTGGTCCGGACGGTGGTCAGCTCTGTGCTTCCGCCTGTTCCAGAAGCTGTCCGGTTCTCTGGCGCACCCTCTCACCTGTTCAGACTAATTTCCTAAGTTCTGCTGAGTCCCGGAACCAAGATGGCGACCGCCAAGAATGTACTTTCTTTTTTTAATCTCAGGTGTATGGATGTGGGGCCGCTTCAGGCTGTCCACAGCAACTGACCATGATTTGTCTTGTGCTCCAGCGGAGTCATGGTTTAGCCAGGTACAGACTGTGTGATGTTTGGAATTCTAAGAGCTTTTCAGAGGGTACATAAATGCAAGGGCCCTGGTGGTTGATGGTTGTTTGTGGAGGTTGGTTACAGCTTGTTAGTAGCAGAAGTAAAAGAAGAAATAAAAGGAAAGAAATTACATTCAGAGATTTCCCAATTTCTTCTCTCTATTCTATTCTTGTTTCTCTCCTATCTAGTGTTAGGGGATAAAACTGGGAGGATAAAGGGTGGTAAAAAGAAGAACCCACAAAGTAGCAAAGGCCAGCTATAGTAAGCTGTTTCCTGACTGATCTTTGATTATAGATAGTTTATACTATCTGTATAGCCAATGGTATAAATAACAGGTAGTTTATATCATTACCAAATCAAGTGGCCATGGCTAGGAATACAGACATTCAGGTTTCCCCAATTCCATCATGCTCTGTGCAGTAACAGTTTTATGAAATTTTTAGTTACAAAACAAAAAATCTTAAAGCAAGGGACTTTTCAAATATATTGGTAGAAGAAACATTGCAAAGCAAGAAAATCTCCACAGGCTTTAGAATCTGATGACATCCTTTGAGTTGGTAAACTCAAGGTATCTGTTTGCATATTCCAAAAAGATTTACCTGATAGCAAGATGATGCTAGGTCAATTTTATAGAACACTGTTCTCTGGGCATAGCAGCCATTACCATCGTCATCAGATTAGCTGTGACTACTTGCATAAGACTTTTAAGATTGGCCTGGAGTTCTCTCATAAAAGGAAGGTGTGTCAAGGGTCATTGACCATCACCCAAGAGTCCAGCCACTCTTCTCTACACCTCCTTTCCAGTTGTGTGGAAAGCTCATGATCTTGGAATGTGACAGGGTATATAGGATGTTAACTAAAATATATAGAAGGTTAATCAAAGAGGGGCCTTCTGTGTGTAGCTATGAGGAGGCTGTCATACATGAGGGGTTAAGACTTTTCACTGGTGTAGTTGCTTTGAGGTTGTCTATGTTCCTATAAATAATTTTTATCATACTCTGCAAGTAAGCTCAATAAACTCATGATTTGTCGTGATGCATTTTGGTATAGTCACTATTTGGTCCTTGTTTGCTGTCCTGTTTGGGATGAATAGGGTTCATATCACCCTACAAAAGGTTCACATAGCAGTCACATGAAGAGGTAGGTGATTAATGATTATTTATAGAGGGTAAATGAAAGCGCAAGAGATTTTGGCTCTTAGCCTGCAACATTCCAGCTCTCCATAATCATGAAAGTTCTAATTAATTAACCAGGCTTTCAGACTGTTTAACACAGAGATGGCCATTTTATAATCTTTGTGTGCTTATGTGCCTATGCACTCATGTTTGTATGTGGGAATGTGAGTGTGTCTGTGTCATGTGGAGGTCAGAGGACAACTGCAGGTGTCTTCATATGCCTATATACATCTGCTGGGCTTAAAGCTTCTGGAGAATTCTTCTGTCTTCACTCCCATTTCTTTGTAGGAGTGCTGATATTTCAGACATATACTATAGTGTACAATTTTGGGTGGGTTCTGGGATTTGCGCTAAGGTCCTTACACTTACAT